>NW_026527059.1:600000-970000 GCF_027744825.2 Synchiropus splendidus
CTTTTCAGCCTGAGATAAGGTGGGTTTCGGAACGCCAAACATAAAAGTGTTAATAACTTTGGAAAAACACTTCAGAGAGCTTAGATTTGATGTGCACCTACTAGAAAGACCCTTTCTGCTATAGTGGGAGGTTAAAATTTCATGTTCTGAAGCTTCCCTGAAAAGTTATGGCACAATGCGTAAAAACGCTTTTCAGCCTGAGATAAGGTGGGTTTCGGAACGCCAAACATAAAAGTGTTGATAACTTTGGAAAAACACTTCAGCCAGTTTAGATTTGATGTGCAACTACTAGAAAGACCCTTTCTGCTATAGTGGGGGGTTAAAATTTCATGTTCTGAAGCTTTCCTGAAAAGTTATGGCACAATGCACAAAAACGCTTTTCTGCCTGAGATAAGGTGGGTTTCGGAACGCCAAACATAAAAGTGTTGATAACTTTTGAAAAACACTTCAGACAGCTTAGATTTGATGTGCAACTACTAGAAAGACCCTTTCTGCTATAGTGGGAGGTTAAAATTTCATGTTCTGAAGCTTCCCTGAAAAGTTATGGCACAATGCACAAAAACGCTTTTCAGCCTGAGATAAGGTGGGTTTCGGAACGCCAAACATAAAAGTGTTGATAACTTTCGAAAAACACTTCAGACAGCTTAGATTTGATGTGCACCTACTAGAAAGACCCTTTCTGCTATAGTGGGAGGTTAAAATTTCATGTTCTGAAGCTTCCCTGAAAAGTTATGGCACAATGCGTAAAAACGCTTTTCAGCCTGAGATAAGGTGGGTTTCGGAACGCCAAACATAAAAGTGTTGATAACTTTGGAAAAACACTTCAGGCAGTTTAGATTTGATGTGCAACTACTAGAAAGACCCTTTCTGCTATAGTGGGAGGTTAAAATTTCATGTTCTGAAGCTTCCCTGAAAAGTTATGGCACAATGCACAAAAACGCTTTTCAGCCTGAGATAAGGTGGGTTTCGGAACGCCAAACATAAAAGTGTTGATAACTTTGGAAAAACACTTCAGACAGTTTAGATTTGATGTGCAACTACTAGAAAGACACTTTCTGCTATAGTGGGAGGTTAAAATTTCATGTTCTGAAGCTTTCCTGAAAAGTTATGGCACAATGCACAAAAACGCTTTTCAGCCTGAGATAAGGTGGGTTTCGGAACGCCAAACATAAAAGTGTTGATAACTTTCGAAAAACACTTCAGAGAGCTTAGATTTGATGTGCACCTACTAGAAAGACCCTTTCTGCTATAGTGGGAGGTTAAAATTTCATGTTCTGAAGCTTCCCTGAAAAGTTATGGCACAATGCGTAAAAACGCTTTTCAGCCTGAGATAAGGTGGGTTTCGGAACGCCAAACATAAAAGTGTTGATAACTTTGGAAAAACACTTCAGACAGTTTAGATTTGATGTGCAACTACTAGAAAGACCCTTTCTGCTATAGTGGGAGGTTAAAATTTCATGTTCTGAAGCTTTCCTGAAAAGTTATGGCACAATGCACAAAAACGCTTTTCAGCCTGAGATAAGGTGGGTTTCGGAACGCCAAACATAAAAGTGTTGATAACTTTCGAAAAACACTTCAGAGAGCTTAGATTTGATGTGCACCTACTAGAAAGACCCTTTCTGCTATAGTGGGAGGTTAAAATTTCATGTTCTGAAGCTTCCCTGAAAAGTTATGGCACAATGCACAAAAACGCTTTTCAGCCTGAGATAAGGTGGGTTTCGGAACGCCAAACATAAAAGTGTTGATAACTTTCGAAAAACACTTCAGAGAGCTTAGATTTGATGTGCACCTACTAGAAAGACCCTTTCTGCTATAGTGGGAGGTTAAAATTTCATGTTCTGAAGCTTCCCTGAAAAGTTATGGCACAATGCGTAAAAACGCTTTTCAGCCTGAGATAAGGTGGGTTTCGGAACGCCAAACATAAAAGTGTTGATAACTTTGGAAAAACACTTCAGACAGCTTAGATTTGATGTGCAACTACTAGAAAGACCCTTTCTGCTATAGTGGGAGGTTAAAATTTCATGTTCTGAAGCTTCCCTGAAAAGTTATGGCACAATGCACAAAAACGCTTTTCAGCCTGAGATAAGGTGGGTTTCGGAACGCCAAACATAAAAGTGTTGATAACTTTGGAAAAACACTTCAGACAGTTTAGATTTGATGTGCAACTACTAGAAAGACCCTTTCTGCTATAGTGGGAGGTTAAAATTTCATGTTCTGAAGCTTCCCTGAAAAGTTATGGCACAATGCACAAAAACGCTTTTCAGCCTGAGATAAGGTGGGTTTCGGAACGCCAAACATAAAAGTGATAATAACTTTGGAAAAACACTTCAGACAGTTTAGATTTGATGTGCAACTACTAGAAAGACCCTTTCTGCTATAGTGGGAGGTTAAAATTTCATGTTCTGAAGCTTCCCTGAAAAGTTATGGCACAATGCACAAAAACGCTTTTCAGCCTGAGATAAGGTGGGTTTCGGAACGCCAAACATAAAAGTGTTAATAACTTTGGAAAAACACTTCAGACAGTTTAGATTTGATGTGCAACTACTAGAAAGACCCTTTCTGCTATAGTGGGAGGTTAAAATTTCATGTTCTGAAGCTTCCCTGAAAAGTTATGGCACAATGCACAAAAACGCTTTTCAGCCTGAGATAAGGTGGGTTTCGGAACGCCAAACATAAAAGTGTTAATAACTTTCGAAAAACACTTCAGAGAGCTTAGATTTGATGTGCACCTACTAGAAAGACCCTTTCTGCTATAGTGGGAGGTTAAAATTTCATGTTCTGAAGCTTCCCTGAAAAGTTATGGCACAATGCGTAAAAACGCTTTTCAGCCTGAGATAAGGTGGGTTTCGGAACGCCAAACATAAAAGTGTTGATAACTTTGGAAAAACACTTCAGCCAGTTTAGATTTGATGTGCAACTACTAGAAAGACCCTTTCTGCTATAGTGGGAGGTTAAAATTTCATGTTCTGAAGCTTTCCTGAAAAGTTATGGCACAATGCACAAAAACGCTTTTCAGCCTGAGATAAGGTGGGTTTCGGAACGCCAAACATAAAAGTGTTGATAACTTTTGAAAAACACTTCAGACAGCTTAGATTTGATGTGCAACTACTAGAAAGACCCTTTCTGCTATAGTGGGAGGTTAAAATTTCATGTTCTGAAGCTTCCCTGAAAAGTTATGGCACAATGCACAAAAACGCTTTTCAGCCTGAGATAAGGTGTGTTTCGGAACGCCAAACATAAAAGTGTTGATAACTTTCGAAAAACACTTCAGACAGCTTAGATTTGATGTGCACCTACTAGAAAGACCCTTTCTGCTATAGTGGGAGGTTAAAATTTCATGTTCTGAAGCTTCCCTGAAAAGTTATGGCACAATGCGTAAAAACGCTTTTCAGCCTGAGATAAGGTGGGTTTCGGAACGCCAAACATAAAAGTGTTGATAACTTTGGAAAAACACTTCAGGCAGTTTAGATTTGATGTGCAACTACTAGAAAGACACTTTCTGCTATAGTGGGAGGTTAAAATTTCATGTTCTGAAGCTTTCCTGAAAAGTTATGGCACAATGCACAAAAACGCTTTTCAGCCTGAGATAAGGTGGGTTTCGAAACGCCAAACATAAAAGTGTTGATAACTTTCGAAAAACACTTCAGAGAGCTTAGATTTGATGTGCACCTACTAGAAAGACCCTTTCTGCTATAGTGGGAGGTTAAAATTTCATGTTCTGAAGCTTCCCTGAAAAGTTATGGCACAATGCGTAAAAACGCTTTTCAGCCTGAGATAAGGTGGGTTTCGGAACGCCAAACATAAAAGTGTTGATAACTTTGGAAAAACACTTCAGACAGTTTAGATTTGATGTGCAACTACTAGAAAGACCCTTTCTGCTATAGTGGGAGGTTAAAATTTCATGTTCTGAAGCTTTCCTGAAAAGTTATGGCACAATGCACAAAAACGCTTTTCAGCCTGAGATAAGGTGGGTTTCGGAACGCCAAACATAAAAGTGTTGATAACTTTCGAAAAACACTTCAGAGAGCTTAGATTTGATGTGCACCTACTAGAAAGACCCTTTCTGCTATAGTGGGAGGTTAAAATTTCATGTTCTGAAGCTTCCCTGAAAAGTTATGGCACAATGCACAAAAACGCTTTTCAGCCTGAGATAAGGTGGGTTTCGGAACGCCAAACATAAAAGTGTTGATAACTTTCGAAAAACACTTCAGAGAGCTTCGATTTGATGTGCACCTACTAGAAAGACCCTTTCTGCTATAGTGGGAGGTTAAAATTTCATGTTCTGAAGCTTCCCTGAAAAGTTATGGCACAATGCTTAAAAATGCTTTTCAGCCTGAGATAAGGTGGGTTTCGGAACGCCAAACATAAAAGTGTTGATAACTTTGGAAAAACACTTCAGACAGTTTAGATTTGATGTGCAACTACTAGAAAGACCCTTTCTGCTATAGTGGGAGGTTAAAATTTCATGTTCTGAAGCTTTCCTGAAAAGTTATGGCACAATGCACAAAAACGCTTTTCAGCCTGAGATAAGGTGGGTTTCGGAACGCCAAACATAAAAGTGTTGATAACTTTTGAAAAACACTTCAGACAGCTTAGATTTGATGTGCAACTACTAGAAAGACCCTTTCTGCTATAGTGGGAGGTTAAAATTTCATGTTCTGAAGCTTCCCTGAAAAGTTATGGCACAATGCACAAAAACGCTTTTCAGCCTGAGATAAGGTGGGTTTCGGAACGCCAAACATAAAAGTGTTGATAACTTTGGAAAAACACTTCAGACAGTTTAGATTTGATGTGCAACTACTAGAAAGACCCTTTCTGCTATAGTGGGAGGTTAAAATTTCATGTTCTGAAGCTTCCCTGAAAAGTTATGGCACAATGCACAAAAACGCTTTTCAGCCTGAGATAAGGTGGGTTTCGGAACGCCAAACATAAAAGTGTTGATAACTTTCGAAAAACACTTCAGAGAGCTTAGATTTGATGTGCACCTACTAGAAAGACCCTTTCTGCTATAGTGGGAGGTTAAAATTTCATGTTCTGAAGCTTTCCTGAAAAGTTATGGCACAATGCCCAAAAACGCTTTTCAGCCTGAGATAAGGTGGGTTTCGGAACGCCAAACATAAAAGTGTTGATAACTTTTCAAAAACACTTCAGACAGCTTAGATTTGATGTGCAACTACTAGAAAGACCCTTTCTGCTATAGTGGGAGGTTAAAATTTCATGTTCTGAAGCTTCCCTGAAAAGTTATGGCACAATGCACAAAAACGCTTTTCAGCCTGAGATAAGGTGGGTTTCGGAACGCCAAACATAAAAGTGTTGATAACTTTGGAAAAACACTTCAGACAGTTTAGATTTGATGTGCAACTACTAGAAAGACCCTTTCTGCTATAGTGGGAGGTTAAAATTTCATGTTCTGAAGCTTTCCTGAAAAGTTATGGCACAATGCACAAAAACGCTTTTCAGCCTGAGATAAGGTGGGTTTCGGAACGCCAAACATAAAAGTGTTGATAACTTTTGAAAAACACTTCAGACAGCTTAGATTTGATGTGCAACTACTAGAAAGACCCTTTCTGCTATAGTGGGAGGTTAAAATTTCATGTTCTGAGGCTTCCCTGAAAAGTTATGGCACAATGCACAAAAACGCTTTTCAGCCTGAGATAAGGTGGGTTTCGGAACGCCAAACATAAAAGTGTTGATAACTTTGGAAAAACACTTCAGACAGTTTAGATTTGATGTGCAACTACTAGAAAGACCCTTTCTGCTATAGTGGGAGGTTAAAATTTCATGTTCTGAAGCTTCCCTGAAAAGTTATGGCACAATGCGTAAACACACTTTTCAGCCTGAGATAAGGTGGGTTTCGGAACGCCAAACATAAAAGTGTAGATAACTTTGGAAAAACACTTCAGACAGTTTAGATTTGATGTGCAACTACTAGAAAGACCCTTTCTGCTATAGTGGGAGGTTAAAATTTCATGTTCTGAAGCTTTCCTGAAAAGTTAATGCACAATGCACAAAAACGCTTTTCAGCCTGAGATAAGGTGGGTTTCGGAACGCCAAACATAAAAGTGTTGATAACTTTTGAAAAACACTTCAGACAGCTTAGATTTGATGTGCAACTACTAGAAAGACCCTTTCTGCTATAGTGGGAGGTTAAAATTTCATGTTCTGAAGCTTCCCTGAAAAGTTATGGCACAATGCACAAAAACGCTTTTCAGCCTGAGATAAGGTGGGTTTCGGAACGCCAAACATAAAAGTGTTGATAACTTTGGAAAAACACTTCAGACAGTTTAGATTTGACGTGCAACTACTAGAAAGACCCTTTCTGCTATAGTGGGAGGTTAAAATTTCATGTTCTGAAACTTCCCTGAAAAGTTATGGCACAATGCACAAAAACGCTTTTCAGCCTGAGATAAGGTGGGTTTCGGAACGCCAAACATAAAAGTGTTGATAACTTTTGAAAAACACTTCAGACAGCTTAGATTTGATGTGCAACTACTAGAAAGACCCTTTCTGCTATAGTGGGAGGTTAAAATTTCATGTTCTGAAGCTTCCCTGAAAAGTTATGGCACAATGCACAAAAATGCTTTTCAGCCTGAGATAAGGTGGGTTTCGGAACGCCAAACATAAAAGTGTTGATAACTTTCGAAAAACACTTCAGACAGCTTAGATTTGATGTGCACCTACTAGAAAGACCCTTTCTGCTATAGTGGGAGGTTAAAATTTCATGTTCTGAAGCTTCCCTGAAAAGTTATGGCACAATGCGTAAAAACGCTTTTCAGCCTGAGATAAGGTGGGTTTCGGAACGCCAAACATAAAAGTGTAGATAACTTTGGAAAAACACTTCAGACAGTTTAGATTTGATGTGCAACTACTAGAAAGACCCTTTCTGCTATAGTGGGAGGTTAAAATTTCATGTTCTGAAGCTTTCCTGAAAAGTTATGGCACAATGCACAAAAACGCTTTTCAGCCTGAGATAAGGTGGGTTTCGGAACGCCAAACATAAAAGTGTTGATAACTTTTGAAAAACACTTCAGACAGCTTAGATTTGATGTGCAACTACTAGAAAGACCCTTTCTGCTATAGTGGGAGGTTAAAATTTCATGTTCTGAAGCTTCCCTGAAAAGTTATGGCACAATGCACAAAAACGCTTTTCAGCCTGAGATAAGGTGGGTTTCGGAACGCCAAACATAAAAGTGTTGATAACTTTGGAAAAACACTTCAGACAGTTTAGATTTGATGTGCAACTACTAGAAAGACCCTTTCTGCTATAGTGGGAGGTTAAAATTTCATGTTCTGAAGCTTCCCTGAAAAGTTATGGCACAATGCACAAAAACGCTTTTCAGCCTGAGATAAGGTGGGTTTCGGAACGCCAAACATAAAAGTGTTAATAACTTTGGAAAAACACTTCAGACAGTTTAGATTTGATGTGCAACCACTAGAAAGACCCTTTCTGCTATAGTGGGAGGTTAAAATTTCATGTTCTGAAGCTTTCCTGAAAAGTTATGGCACAATGCACAAAAACGCTTTTCAGCCTGAGATAAGGTGGGTTTCGGAACGCCAAACATAAAAGTGTTAATAACTTTCGAAAAACACTTCAGAGAGCTTAGATTTGATGTGCACCTACTAGAAAGACCCTTTCTGCTATAGTGGGAGGTTAAAATTTCATGTTCTGAAGCTTCCCTGAAAAGTTATGGCACAATGCGTAAAAACGCTTTTCAGCCTGAGATAAGGTGGGTTTCGGAACGCCAAACATAAAAGTGTTGATAACTTTGGAAAAACACTTCAGACAGTTTAGATTTGATGTGCAACTACTAGAAAGACCCTTTCTGCTATAGTGGGACGTTAAAATTTCATGTTCTGAAGCTTTCCTGAAAAGTTATGGCACAATGCACAAAAACGCTTTTCAGCCTGAGATAAGGTGGGTTTCGGAACGCCAAACATAAAAGTGTTGATAACTTTTGAAAAACACTTCAGACAGCTTAGATTTGATGTGCAACTACTAGAAAGACCCTTTCTGCTATAGTGGGAGGTTAAAATTTCATGTTCTGAAGCTTCCCTGAAAAGTTATGGCACAATGCACAAAAACGCTTTTCAGCCTGAGATAAGGTGGGTTTCGGAACGCCAAACATAAAAGTGTTGATAACTTTCGAAAAACACTTCAGACAGCTTAGATTTGATGTGCACCTACTAGAAAGACCCTTTCTGCTATAGTGGGAGGTTAAAATTTCATGTTCTGAAGCTTCCCTGAAAAGTTATGGCACAATGCGTAAAAACGCTTTTCAGCCTGAGATAAGGTGGGTTTCGGAACGCCAAACATAAAAGTGTTGATAACTTTGGAAAAACACTTCAGCCAGTTTAGATTTGATGTGCAACTACTAGAAAGACCCTTTCTGCTATAGTGGGAGGTTAAAATTTCATGTTCTGAAGCTTTCCTGAAAAGTTATGGCACAATGCACAAAAACGCTTTTCAGCCTGAGATAAGGTGGGTTTCGGAACGCCAAACATAAAAGTGTTGATAACTTTTGAAAAACACTTCAGACAGCTTAGATTTGATGTGCAACTACTAGAAAGACCCTTTCTGCTATAGTGGGAGGTTAAAATTTCATGTTCTGAAGCTTCCCTGAAAAGTTATGGCACAATGCACAAAAACGCTTTTCAGCCTGAGATAAGGTGGGTTTCGGAACGCCAAACATAAAAGTGTTGATAACTTTCGAAAAACACTTCAGACAGCTTAGATTTGATGTGCACCTACTAGAGAGACCCTTTCTGCTATAGTGGGAGGTTAAAATTTCATGTTCTGAAGCTTCCCTGAAAAGTTATGGCACAATGCGTAAAAACGCTTTTCAGCCTGAGATAAGGTGGGTTTCGGAACGCCAAACATAAAAGTGTTGATAACTTCGGAAAAACACTTCAGGCAGTTTAGATTTGATGTGCAACTACTAGAAAGACCCTTTCTGCTATAGTGGGAGGTTAAAATTTCATGTTCTGAAGCTTCCCTGAAAAGTTATGGCACAATGCACAAAAACGCTTTTCAGCCTGAGATAAGGTGGGTTTCGGAACGCCAAACATAAAAGTGTTGATAACTTTGGAAAAACACTTCAGACAGTTTAGATTTGATGTGCAACTACTAGAAAGACCCTTTCTGCTATAGTGGGAGGTTAAAATTTCATGTTCTGAAGCTTTCCTGAAAAGTTATGGCACAATGCACAAAAACGCTTTTCAGCCTGAGATAAGGTGGGTTTCGGAACGCCAAACATAAAAGTGTTGATAACTTTCGAAAAACACTTCAGAGAGCTTAGATTTGATGTGCACCTACTAGAAAGACCCTTTCTGCTATAGTGGGAGGTTAAAATTTCATGTTCTGAAGCTTCCCTGAAAAGTTATGGCACAATGCGTAAAAACGCTTTTCAGCCTGAGATAAGGTGGGTTTCGGAACGCCAAACATAAAAGTGTTGATAACTTTGGAAAAACACTTCAGACAGTTTAGATTTGATGTGCAACTACTAGAAAGACCCTTTCTGCTATAGTGGGAGGTTAAAATTTCATGTTCTGAAGCTTTCCTGAAAAGTTATGGCACAATGCACAAAAACGCTTTTCAGCCTGAGATAAGGTGGGTTTCGGAACGCCAAACATAAAAGTGTTGATAACTTTCGAAAAACACTTCAGAGAGCTTAGATTTGATGTGCACCTACTAGAAAGACCCTTTCTGCTATAGTGGGAGGTTAAAATTTCATGTTCTGAAGCTTCCCTGAAAAGTTATGGCACAATGCACAAAAACGCTTTTCAGCCTGAGATAAGGTGGGTTTCGGAACGCCAAACATAAAAGTGTTGATAACTTTCGAAAAACACTTCAGAGAGCTTAGATTTGATGTGCACCTACTAGAAAGACCCTTTCTGCTATAGTGGGAGGTTAAAATTTCATGTTCTGAAGCTTCCCTGAAAAGTTATGGCACAATGCGTAAAAACGCTTTTCAGCCTGAGATAAGGTGGGTTTCGGAACGCCAAACATAAAAGTGTTGATAACTTTGGAAAAACACTTCAGACAGTTTAGATTTGATGTGCAACTACTAGAAAGACCCTTTCTGCTATAGTGGGAGGTTAAAATTTCATGTTCTGAAGCTTTCCTGAAAAGTTATGGCACAATGCACAAAAACGCTTTTCAGCCTGAGATAAGGTGGGTTTCTGAACGCCAAACATAAAAGTGTTGATAACTTTTGAAAAACACTTCAGACAGCTTAGATTTGATGTGCAACTACTAGAAAGACCCTTTCTGCTATAGTGGGAGGTTAAAATTTCATGTTCTGAAGCTTCCCTGAAAAGTTATGGCACAATGCACAAAAACGCTTTTCAGCCTGAGATAAGGTGGGTTTCGGAACGCCAAACATAAAAGTGTTGATAACTTTGGAAAAACACTTCAGACAGTTTAGATTTGATGTGCAACTACTAGAAAGACCCTTTCTGCTATAGTGGGAGGTTAAAATTTCATGTTCTGAAGCTTTCCTGAAAAGTTATGGCACAATGCACAAAAACGCTTTTCAGCCTGAGATAAGGTGGGTTTCGGAACGCCAAACATAAAAGTGTTGATAACTTTGGAAAAACACTTCAGACAGTTTAGATTTGATGTGCAACTACTAGAAAGACACTTTCTGCTATAGTGGGAGGTTAAAATTTCATGTTCTGAAGCTTTCCTGAAAAGTTATGGCACAATGCACAAAAACGCTTTTCAGCCTGAGATAAGGTGGGTTTCGGAACGCCAAACATAAAAGTGTTGATTACTTTCGAAAAACACTTCAGAGAGCTTAGATTTGATGTGCACCTACTAGAAAGACCCTTTCTGCTATAGTGGGAGGTTAAAATTTCATGTTCTGAAGCTTCCCTGAAAAGTTATGGCACAATGCTTAAAAACGCTTTTCAGCCTGAGATAAGGTGGGTTTCGGAACGCCAAACATAAAAGTGTTGATAACTTTGGAAAAACACTTCAGACAGTTTAGATTTGATGTGCAACTACTAGAAAGACCCTTTCTGCTATAGTGGGAGGTTAAAATTTCATGTTCTGAAGCTTTCCTGAAAAGTTATGGCACAATGCACAAAAACGCTTTTCAGCCTGAGATAAGGTGGGTTTCGGAACGCCAAACATAAAAGTGTTGATAACTTTTGAAAAACACTTCAGACCGCTTAGATTTGATGTGCAACTACTAGAAAGACCCTTTCTGCTATAGTGGGAGGTTAAAATTTCATGTTCTGAAGCTTCCCTGAAAAGTTATGGCACAATGCACAAAAACGCTTTTCAGCCTGAGATAAGGTGGGTTTCGGAACGCCAAACATAAAAGTGTTGATAACTTTGGAAAAACACTTCAGACAGTTTAGATTTGATGTGCAACTACTAGAAAGACCCTTTCTGCTATAGTGGGAGGTTAAAATTTCATGTTCTGAAGCTTCCCTGAAAAGTTATGGCACAATGCACAAAAACGCTTTTCAGCCTGAGATAAGGTGGGTTTCGGAACGCCAAACATAAAAGTGTTGATAACTTTCGAAAAACACTTCAGAGAGCTTAGATTTGATGTGCACCTACTAGAAAGACCCTTTCTGCTATAGTGGGAGGTTAAAATTTCATGTTCTGAAGCTTTCCTGAAAAGTTATGGCACAATGCACAAAAACGCTTTTCAGCCTGAGATAAGGTGGGTTTCGGAACGCCAAACATAAAAGTGTTGATAACTTTTGAAAAACACTTCAGACAGCTTAGATTTGATGTGCAACTACTAGAAAGACCCTTTCTGCTATAGTGGGAGGTTAAAATTTCATGTTCTGAAGCTTCCCTGAAAAGTTATGGCACAATGCACAAAAACGCTTTTCAGCCTGAGATAAGGTGGGTTTCGGAACGCCAAACATAAAAGTGTTGATAACTTTGGAAAAACACTTCAGACAGTTTAGATTTGATGTGCAACTACTAGAAAGACCCTTTCTGCTATAGTGGGAGGTTAAAATTTCATGTTCTGAAGCTTTCCTGAAAAGTTATGGCACAATGCACAAAAACGCTTTTCAGCCTGAGATAAGGTGGGTTTCGGAACGCCAAACATAAAAGTGTTGATAACTTTTGAAAAACACTTCAGACAGCTTAGATTTGATGTGCAACTACTAGAAAGACCCTTTCTGCTATAGTGGGAGGTTAAAATTTCATGTTCTGAGGCTTCCCTGAAAAGTTATGGCACAATGCACAAAAACGCTTTTCAGCCTGAGATAAGGTGGGTTTCGGAACGCCAAACAAAAAAGTGTTGATAACTTTGGAAAAACACTTCAGACAGTTTAGATTTGATGTGCAACTACTAGAAAGACCCTTTCTGCTATAGTGGGAGGTTAAAATTTCATGTTCTGAAGCTTCCCTGAAAAGTTATGGCACAATGCGTAAACACGCTTTTCAGACTGAGATAAGGTGGGTTTCGGAACGCCAAACATAAAAGTGTAGATAACTTTGGAAAAACACTTCAGACAGTTTAGATTTGATGTGCAACTACTAGAAAGACCCTTTCTGCTATAGTGGGAGGTTAAAATTTCATGTTCTGAAGCTTTCCTGAAAAGTTATGGCACAATGCACAAAAACGCTTTTCAGCCTGAGATAAGGTGGGTTTCGGAACGCCAAACATAAAAGTGTTGATAACTTTTGAAAAACACTTCAGACAGCTTAGATTTGATGTGCAACTACTAGAAAGACCCTTTCTGCTATAGTGGGAGGTTAAAATTTCATGTTCTGAAGCTTCCCTGAAAAGTTATGGCACAATGCACAAAAACGCTTTTCAGCCTGAGATAAGGTGGGTTTCGGAACGCCAAACATAAAAGTGTTGATAACTTTGGAAAAACACTTCAGACAGTTTAGATTTGACGTGCAACTACTAGAAAGACCCTTTCTGCTATAGTGGGAGGTTAAAATTTCATGTTCTGAAGCTTCCCTGAAAAGTTATGGCACAATGCACAAAAACGCTTTTCAGCCTGAGATAAGGTGGGTTTCGGAACGCCAAACATAAAAGTGTTGATAACTTTTGAAAAACACTTCAGACAGCTTAGATTTGATGTGCAACTACTAGAAAGACCCTTTCTGCTATAGTGGGAGGTTAAAATTTCATGTTCTGAAGCTTCCCTGAAAAGTTATGGCACAATGCACAAAAACGCTTTTCAGCCTGAGATAAGGTGGGTTTCGGAACGCCAAACATAAAAGTGTTGATAACTTTGGAAAAACACTTCAGACAGTTTAGATTTGATGTGCAACTACTAGAAAGACCCTTTCTGCTATAGTGGGAGGTTAAAATTTCATGTTCTGAAGCTTCCCTGAAAAGTTATGGCACAATGCACAAAAACGCTTTTCAGCCTGAGATAAGGTGGGTTTCGGAACGCCAAACATAAAAGTGTTGATAACTTTCGAAAAACACTTCAGAGAGCTTAGATTTGATGTGCACCTACTAGAAAGACCCTTTCTGCTATAGTGGGAGGTTAAAATTTCATGTTCTGAAGCTTTCCTGAAAAGTTATGGCACAATGCACAAAAACGCTTTTCAGCCTGAGATAAGGTGGGTTTCGGAACGCCAAACATAAAAGTGTTGATAACTTTTGAAAAACACTTCAGACAGCTTAGATTTGATGTGCAACTGCTAGAAAGACCCTTTCTGCTATAGTGGGAGGTTAAAATTTCATGTTCTGAAGCTTCCCTGAAAAGTTATGGCACAATGCACAAAAACGCTTTTCAGCCTGAGATAAGGTGGGTTTCGGAACGCCAAACATAAATGTGTTGATAACTTTGGAAAAACACTTCAGACAGTTTAGATTTGATGTGCAACTACTAGAAAGACCCTTTCTGCTATAGTGGGAGGTTAAAATTTCATGTTCTGAAGCTTTCCTGAAAAGTTATGGCACAATGCACAAAAACGCTTTTCAGCCTGAGATAAGGTGGGTTTCGGAACGCCAAACATAAAAGTGTTGATAACTTTTGAAAAACACTTCAGACAGCTTAGATTTGATGTGCAACTACTAGAAAGACCCTTTCTGCTATAGTGGGAGGTTAAAATTTCATGTTCTGAAGCTTCCCTGAAAAGTTATGGCACAATGCGTAAACACGCTTTTCAGACTGAGATAAGGTGGGTTTCGGAACGCCAAACATAAAAGTGTAGATAACTTTGGAAAAACACTTCAGACAGTTTAGATTTGATGTGCAACTACTAGAAAGACCCTTTCTGCTATAGTGGGAGGTTAAAATTTCATGTTCTGAAGCTTTCCTGAAAAGTTATGGCACAATGCACAAAAACGCTTTTCAGCCTGAGATAAGGTGGGTTTCGGAACGCCAAACATAAAAGTGTTGATAACTTTTGAAAAACACTTCAGACAGCTTAGATTTGATGTGCAACTACTAGAAAGACCCTTTCTGCTATAGTGGGAGGTTAAAATTTCATGTTCTGAAGCTTCCCTGAAAAGTTATGGCACAATACACAAAAACGCTTTTCAGCCTGAGATAAGGTGGGTTTCGGAACGCCAAACATAAAAGTGTTGATAACTTTGGAAAAACACTTCAGACAGTTTAGATTTGACGTGCAACTACTAGAAAGACCCTTTCTGCTATAGTGGGAGGTTAAAATTTCATGTTCTGAAGCTTCCCTGAAAAGTTATGGCACAATGCACAAAAACGCTTTTCAGCCTGAGATAAGGTGGGTTTCGGAACGCCCAACATAAAAGTGTTGATAACTTTTGAAAAACACTTCAGACAGCTTAGATTTGATGTGCAACTACTAGAAAGACCCTTTCTGCTATAGTGGGAGGTTAAAATTTCATGTTCTGAAGCTTCCCTGAAAAGTTATGGCACAATGCACAAAAACGCTTTTCAGCCTGAGATAAGGTGGGTTTCGGAACGCCAAACATAAAAGTGTTGATAACTTTCGAAAAACACTTCAGACAGCTTAGATTTGATGTGCACCTACTAGAAAGACCCTTTCTGCTATAGTGGGAGGTTAAAATTTCATGTTCTGAAGCTTCCCTGAAAAGTTATGGCACAATGCGTAAAAACGCTTTTCAGCCTGAGATAAGGTGGGTTTCGGAACGCCAAACATAAAAGTGTAGATAACTTTGGAAAAACACTTCAGACAGTTTAGATTTGATGTGCAACTACTAGAAAGACCCTTTCTGCTATAGTGGGAGGTTAAAATTTCATGTTCTGAAGCTTTCCTGAAAAGTTATGGCACAATGCACAAAAACGCTTTTCAGCCTGAGATAAGGTGGGTTTCGGAACGCCAAACATAAAAGTGTTGATAACTTTTGAAAAACACTTCAGACAGCTTAGATTTGATGTGCAACTACTAGAAAGACCCTTTCTGCTATAGTGGGAGGTTAAAATTTCATGTTCTGAAGCTTCCCTGAAAAGTTATGGCACAATGCACAAAAACGCTTTTCAGCCTGAGATAAGGTGGGTTTCGGAACGCCAAACATAAAAGTGTTGATAACTTTGGAAAAACACTTCAGACAGTTTAGATTTGATGTGCAACTACTAGAAAGACCCTTTCTGCTATAGTGGGAGGTTAAAATTTCATGTTCTGAAGCTTCCCTGAAAAGTTATGGCACAATGCACAAAAACGCTTTTCAGCCTGAGATAAGGTGGGTTTCGGAACGCCAAACATAAAAGTGTTAATAACTTTGGAAAAACACTTCAGACAGTTTAGATTTGATGTGCAACTACTAGAAAGACCCTTTCTGCTATAGTGGGAGGTTAAAATTTCATGTTCTGAAGCTTTCCTGAAAAGTTATGGCACAATGCACAAAAACGCTTTTCAGCCTGAGATAAGGTGGGTTTCGGAACGCCAAACATAAAAGTGTTGATAACTTTCGAAAAACACTTCAGAGAGCTTAGATTTGATGTGCACCTACTAGAAAGACCCTTTCTGCTATAGTGGGAGGTTAAAATTTCATGTTCTGAAGCTTCCCTGAAAAGTTATGGCACAATGCGTAAAAACGCTTTTCAGTCTGAGATAAGGTGGGTTTCGGAACGCCAAACATAAAAGTGTTGATAACTTTGGAAAAACACTTCAGACAGTTTAGATTTGATGTGCAACTACTAGAAAGACCCTTTCTGCTATAGTGGGAGGTTAAAATTTCATGTTCTGAAGCTTTTCTGAAAAGTTATGGCACAATGCACAAAAACGCTTTTCAGCCTGAGATAAGGTGGGTTTCGGAACGCCAAACATAAAAGTGTTGATAACTTTTGAAAAACACTTCAGACAGCTTAGATTTGATGTGCAACTACTAGAAAGACCCTTTCTGCTATAGTGGGAGGTTAAAATTTCATGTTCTGAAGCTTCCCTGAAAAGTTATGGCACAATGCACAAAAACGCTTTTCAGCCTGAGATAAGGTGGGTTTCGGAACGCCAAACATAAAAGAGTTGATAACTTTGGAAAAACACTTCAGACAGTTTAGATTTGATGTGCAACTACTAGAAAGACCCTTTCTGCTATAGTGGGAGGTTAAAATTTCATGTTCTGAAGCTTCCCTGAAAAGTTATGGCACAATGCACAAAAACGCTTTTCAGCCTGAGATAAGGTGGGTTTCGGAACGCCAAACATAAAAGTGTTAATAACTTTGGAAAAACACTTCAGACAGTTTAGATTTGATGTGCAACTACTAGAAAGACCCTTTCTGCTATAGTGGGAGGTTAAAATTTCATGTTCTGAAGCTTCCCTGAAAAGTTATGGCACAATGCACAAAAACGCTTTTCAGCCTGAGATAAGGTGGGTTTCGGAACGCCAAACATAAAAGTGTTAATAACTTTCGAAAAACACTTCAGAGAGCTTAGATTTGATGTGCACCTACTAGAAAGACCCTTTCTGCTATAGTGGGAGGTTAAAATTTCATGTTCTGAAGCTTCCCTGAAAAGTTATGGCACAATGCGTAAAAACGCTTTTCAGCCTGAGATAAGGTGGGTTTCGGAACGCCAAACATAAAAGTGTTGATAACTTTGGAAAAACACTTCAGACAGTTTAGATTTGATGTGCAACTACTAGAAAGACCCTTTCTGCTATAGTGGGACGTTAAAATTTCATGTTCTGAAGCTTTCCTGAAAAGTTATGGCACAATGCACAAAAACGCTTTTCAGCCTGAGATAAGGTGGGTTTCGGAACGCCAAACATAAAAGTGTTGATAACTTTTGGAAAACACTTCAGACAGCTTAGATTTGATGTGCAACTACTAGAAAGACCCTTTCTGCTATAGTGGGAGGTTAAAATTTCATGTTCTGAAGCTTCCCTGAAAAGTTATGGCACAATGCACAAAAACGCTTTTCAGCCTGAGATAAGGTGGGTTTCGGAACGCCAAACATAAAAGTGTTGATAACTTTCGAAAAACACTTCAGACAGCTTAGATTTGATGTGCACCTACTAGAAAGACCCTTTCTGCTATAGTGGGAGGTTAAAATTTCATGTTCTGAAGCTTCCCTGAAAAGTTATGGCACAATGCGTAAAAACGCTTTTCAGCCTGAGATAAGGTGGGTTTCGGAACGCCAAACATAAAAGTGTTGATAACTTTGGAAAAACACTTCAGGCAGTTTAGATTTGATGTGCAACTACTAGAAAGACCCTTTCTGCTATAGTGGGAGGTTAAAATTTCATGTTCTGAAGCTTCCCTGAAAAGTTATGGCACAATGCACAAAAACGCTTTTCAGCCTGAGATAAGGTGGGTTTCGGAACGCCAAACATAAAAGTGTTGATAACTTTGGAAAAACACTTCAGACAGTTTAGATTTGATGTGCAACTACTAGAAAGACACTTTCTGCTATAGTGGGAGGTTAAAATTTCATGTTCTGAAGCTTTCCTGAAAAGTTATGGCACAATGCACAAAAACGCTTTTCAGCCTGAGATAAGGTGGGTTTCGGAACGCCAAACATAAAAGTGTTGATAACTTTCGAAAAACACTTCAGAGAGCTTAGATTTGATGTGCACCTACTAGAAAGACCCTTTCTGCTATAGTGGGAGGTTAAAATTTCATGTTCTGAAGCTTCCCTGAAAAGTTATGGCACAATGCGTAAAAACGCTTTTCAGCCTGAGATAAGGTGGGTTTCGGAACGCCAAACATAAAAGTGTTGATAACTTTGGAAAAACACTTCAGACAGTTTAGATTTGATGTGCAACTACTAGAAAAAGACCCTTTCTGCTATAGTGGGAGGTTAAAATTTCATGTTCTGAAGCTTTCCTGAAAAGTTATGGCACAATGCACAAAAACGCTTTTCAGCCTGAGATAAGGTGGGTTTCGGAACGCCAAACATAAAAGTGTTGATAACTTTCGAAAAACACTTCAGAGAGCTTAGATT
Organism: Synchiropus splendidus; assembly: GCF_027744825.2. Taxonomy (NCBI): domain Eukaryota; kingdom Metazoa; phylum Chordata; class Actinopteri; order Syngnathiformes; family Callionymidae; genus Synchiropus; species Synchiropus splendidus. The sequence goes on from NW_026527059.1 coordinate 618,326, forward strand.
TGATGTGCACCTACTAGAAAGACCCTTTCTGCTATAGTGGGAGGTTAAAATTTCATGTTCTGAAGCTTCCCTGAAAAGTTATGGCACAATGCACAAAAACGCTTTTCAGCCTGAGATAAGGTGGGTTTCGGAACGCCAAACATAAAAGTGTTGATAACTTTCGAAAAACACCTCAGAGAGCTTAGATTTGATGTGCACCTACTAGAAAGACCCTTTCTGCTATAGTGGGAGGTAAAAATTTCATGTTCTGAAGCTTCCCTGAAAAGTTATGGCACAATGCGTAAAAACGCTTTTCAGCCTGAGATAAGGTGGGTTTCGGAACGCCAAACATAAAAGTGTTGATAACTTTGGAAAAACACTTCAGACAGTTTAGATTTGATGTGCAACTACTAGAAAGACCCTTTCTGCTATAGTGGGAGGTTAAAATTTCATGTTCTGAAGCTTCCCTGAAAAGTTATGGCACAATGCACAAAAACGCTTTTCAGCCTGAGATAAGGTGGGTTTCGGAACGCCAAACATAAAAGTGTTGATAACTTTGGAAAAACACTTCAGACAGTTTAGATTTGATGTGCAACTACTAGAAAGACCCTTTCTGCTATAGTGGGAGGTTAAAATTTCATGTTCTGAAGCTTCCCTGAAAAGTTATGGCACAATGCACAAAAACGCTTTTCAGCCTGAGATAAGGTGGGTTTCGGAACGCCAAACATAAAAGTGTTGATAACTTTTGAAAAACACTTCAGACAGCTTAGATTTGATGTGCAACTACTAGAAAGACCCTTTCTGCTATAGTGGGAGGTTAAAATTTCATGTTCTGAAGCTTCCCTGAAAAGTTATGGCACAATGCACAAAAACGCTTTTCAGCCTGAGATAAGGTGGGTTTCGGAACGCCAAACATAAAAGTGTTGATAACTTTCGAAAAACACTTCAGACAGCTTAGATTTGATGTGCACCTACTAGAAAGACCCTTTCTGCTATAGTGGGAGGTTAAAATTTCATGTTCTGAAGCTTCCCTGAAAAGTTATGGCACAATGCGTAAAAACGCTTTTCAGCCTGAGATAAGGTGGGTTTCGGAACGCCAAACATAAAAGTGTAGATAACTTTGGAAAAACACTTCAGACAGTTTAGATTTGATGTGCAACTACTAGAAAGACCCTTTCTGCTATAGTGGGAGGTTAAAATTTCATGTTCTGAAGCTTTCCTGAAAAGTTATGGCACAATGCACAAAAACGCTTTTCAGCCTGAGATAAGGTGGGTTTCGAAACGCCAAACATAAAAGTGTTGATAACTTTTGAAAAACACTTCAGACAGCTTAGATTTGATGTGCAACTACTAGAAAGACCCTTTCTGCTATAGTGGGAGGTTAAAATTTCATGTTCTGAAGCTTCCCTGAAAAGTTATGGCACAATGCTTAAAAACGCTTTTCAGCCTGAGATAAGGTGGGTTTCGGAACGCCAAACATAAAAGTGTTGATAACTTTGGAAAAACACTTCAGACAGTTTAGATTTGATGTGCAACTACTAGAAAGACCCTTTCTGCTATAGTGGGAGGTTAAAATTTCATGTTCTGAAGCTTTCCTGAAAAGTTATGGCACAATGCACAAAAACGCTTTTCAGCCTGAGATAAGGTGGGTTTCGGAACGCCAAACATAAAAGTGTTGATAACTTTTGAAAAACACTTCAGACCGCTTAGATTTGATGTGCAACTACTAGAAAGACCCTTTCTGCTATAGTGGGAGGTTAAAATTTCATGTTCTGAAGCTTCCCTGAAAAGTTATGGCACAATGCACAAAAACGCTTTTCAGCCTGAGATAAGGTGGGTTTCGGAACGCCAAACATAAAAGTGTTGATAACTTTGGAAAAACACTTCAGACAGTTTAGATTTGATGTGCAACTACTAGAAAGACCCTTTCTGCTATAGTGGGAGGTTAAAATTTCATGTTCTGAAGCTTCCCTGAAAAGTTATGGCACAATGCACAAAAACGCTTTTCAGCCTGAGATAAGGTGGGTTTCGGAACGCCAAACATAAAAGTGTTGATAACTTTCGAAAAACACTTCAGAGAGCTTAGATTTGATGTGCACCTACTAGAAAGACCCTTTCTGCTATAGTGGGAGGTTAAAATTTCATGTTCTGAAGCTTTCCTGAAAAGTTATGGCACAATGCACAAAAACGCTTTTCAGCCTGAGATAAGGTGGGTTTCGGAACGCCAAACATAAAAGTGTTGATAACTTTGGAAAAACACTTCAGACAGTTTAGATTTGATGTGCAACTACTAGAAAAAGACCCTTTCTGCTATAGTGGGAGGTTAAAATTTCATGTTCTGAAGCTTTCCTGAAAAGTTATGGCACAATGCACAAAAACGCTTTTCAGCCTGAGATAAGGTGGGTTTCGGAACGCCAAACATAAAAGTGTTGATAACTTTGGAAAAACACTTCAGACAGTTTAGATTTGATGTGCAACTACTAGAAAGACCCCTTCTGCTATAGTGGGAGGTTAAAATTTCATGTTCTGAAGCTTTCCTGAAAAGTTATGGCACAATGCACAAAAACGCTTTTCAGCCTGAGATAAGGTGGGTTTCGGAACGCCAAACATAAAAGTGTTGATAACTTTTGAAAAACACTTCAGACAGCTTAGATTTGATGTGCAACTACTAGAAAGACCCTTTCTGCTATAGTGGGAGGTTAAAATTTCATGTTCTGAGGCTTCCCTGAAAAGTTATGGCACAATGCACAAAAACGCTTTTCAGCCTGAGATAAGGTGGGTTTCGGAACGCCAAACATAAAAGTGTTGATAACTTTGGAAAAACACTTCAGACAGTTTAGATTTGATGTGCAACTACTAGAAAGACCCTTTCTGCTATAGTGGGAGGTTAAAATTTCATGTTCTGAAGCTTCCCTGAAAAGTTATGGCACAATGCGTAAACACGCTTTTCAGACTGAGATAAGGTGGGTTTCGGAACGCCAAACATAAAAGTGTAGATAACTTTGGAAAAACACTTCAGACAGTTTAGATTTGATGTGCAACTACTAGAAAGACCCTTTCTGCTATAGTGGGAGGTTAAAATTTCATGTTCTGAAGCTTTCCTGAAAAGTTATGGCACAATGCACAAAAACGCTTTTCAGCCTGAGATAAGGTGGGTTTCGGAACGCCAAACATAAAAGTGTTGATAACTTTTGAAAAACACTTCAGACAGCTTAGATTTGATGTGCAACTACTAGAAAGACCCTTTCTGCTATAGTGGGAGGTTAAAATTTCATGTTCTGAAGCTTCCCTGAAAAGTTATGGCACAATGCACAAAAACGCTTTTCAGCCTGAGATAAGGTGGGTTTCGGAACGCCAAACATAAAAGTGTTGATAACTTTGGAAAAACACTTCAGACAGTTTAGATTTGACGTGCAACTACTAGAAAGACCCTTTCTGCTATAGTGGGAGGTTAAAATTTCATGTTCTGAAGCTTCCCTGAAAAGTTATGGCACAATGCACAAAAACGCTTTTCAGCCTGAGATAAGGTGGGTTTCGGAACGCCAAACATAAAAGTGTTGATAACTTTTGAAAAACACTTCAGACAGCTTAGATTTGATGTGCAACTACTAGAAAGACCCTTTCTGCTATAGTGGGAGGTTAAAATTTCATGTTCTGAAGCTTCCCTGAAAAGTTATGGCACAATGCACAAAAACGCTTTTCAGCCTGAGATAAGGTGGGTTTCGGAACGCCAAACATAAAAGTGTTGATAACTTTGGAAAAACACTTCAGACAGTTTAGATTTGATGTGCAACTACTAGAAAGACCCTTTCTGCTATAGTGGGAGGTTAAAATTTCATGTTCTGAAGCTTCCCTGAAAAGTTATGGCACAATGCACAAAAACGCTTTTCAGCCTGAGATAAGGTGGGTTTCGGAACGCCAAACATAAAAGTGTTGATAACTTTCGAAAAACACTTCAGAGAGCTTAGATTTGATGTGCACCTACTAGAAAGACCCTTTCTGCTATAGTGGGAGGTTAAAATTTCATGTTCTGAAGCTTTCCTGAAAAGTTATGGCACAATGCACAAAAACGCTTTTCAGCCTGAGATAAGGTGGGTTTCGGAACGCCAAACATAAAAGTGTTGATAACTTTTGAAAAACACTTCAGACAGCTTAGATTTGATGTGCAACTGCTAGAAAGACCCTTTCTGCTATAGTGGGAGGTTAAAATTTCATGTTCTGAAGCTTCCCTGAAAAGTTATGGCACAATGCACAAAAACGCTTTTCAGCCTGAGATAAGGTGGGTTTCGGAACGCCAAACATAAAAGTGTTGATAACTTTGGAAAAACACTTCAGACAGTTTAGATTTGATGTGCAACTACTAGAAAGACCCTTTCTGCTATAGTGGGAGGTTAAAATTTCATGTTCTGAAGCTTTCCTGAAAAGTTATGGCACAATGCACAAAAACGCTTTTCAGCCTGAGATAAGGTGGGTTTCGGAACGCCAAACATAAAAGTGTTGATAACTTTTGAAAAACACTTCAGACAGCTTAGATTTGATGTGCAACTACTAGAAAGACCCTTTCTGCTATAGTGGGAGGTTAAAATTTCATGTTCTGAAGCTTCCCTGAAAAGTTATGGCACAATGCGTAAACACGCTTTTCAGACTGAGATAAGGTGGGTTTCGGAACGCCAAACATAAAAGTGTAGATAACTTTGGAAAAACACTTCAGACAGTTTAGATTTGATGTGCAACTACTAGAAAGACCCTTTCTGCTATAGTGGGAGGTTAAAATTTCATGTTCTGAAGCTTTCCTGAAAAGTTATGGCACAATGCACAAAAACGCTTTTCAGCCTGAGATAAGGTGGGTTTCGGAACGCCAAACATAAAAGTGTTGATAACTTTTGAAAAACACTTCAGACAGCTTAGATTTGATGTGCAACTACTAGAAAGACCCTTTCTGCTATAGTGGGAGGTTAAAATTTCATGTTCTGAAGCTTCCCTGAAAAGTTATGGCACAATACACAAAAACGCTTTTCAGCCTGAGATAAGGTGGGTTTCGGAACGCCAAACATAAAAGTGTTGATAACTTTGGAAAAACACTTCAGACAGTTTAGATTTGACGTGCAACTACTAGAAAGACCCTTTCTGCTATAGTGGGAGGTTAAAATTTCATGTTCTGAAGCTTCCCTGAAAAGTTATGGCACAATGCACAAAAACGCTTTTCAGCCTGAGATAAGGTGGGTTTCGGAACGCCAAACACAAAAGTGTTGATAACTTTTGAAAAACACTTCAGACAGCTTAGATTTGATGTGCAACTACTAGAAAGACCCTTTCTGCTATAGTGGGAGGTTAAAATTTCATGTTCTGAAGCTTCCCTGAAAAGTTATGGCACAATGCACAAAAACGCTTTTCAGCCTGAGATAAGGTGGGTTTCGGAACGCCAAACATAAAAGTGTTGATAACTTTCGAAAAACACTTCAGACAGCTTAGATTTGATGTGCACCTACTAGAAAGACCCTTTCTGCTATAGTGGGAGGTTAAAATTTCATGTTCTGAAGCTTCCCTGAAAAGTTATGGCACAATGCGTAAAAACGCTTTTCAGCCTGAGATAAGGTGGGTTTCGGAACGCCAAACATAAAAGTGTAGATAACTTTGGAAAAACACTTCAGACAGTTTAGATTTGATGTGCAACTACTAGAAAGACCCTTTCTGCTATAGTGGGAGGTTAAAATTTCATGTTCTGAAGCTTTCCTGAAAAGTTATGGCACAATGCACAAAAACGCTTTTCAGCCTGAGATAAGGTGGGTTTCGGAACGCCAAACATAAAAGTGTTGATAACTTTTGAAAAACACTTCAGACAGCTTAGATTTGATGTGCAACTAGTAGAAAGACCCTTTCTGCTATAGTGGGAGGTTAAAATTTCATGTTCTGAGGCTTCCCTGAAAAGTTATGGCACAATGCACAAAAACGCTTTTCAGCCTGAGATAAGGTGGGTTTCGGAACGCCAAACATAAAAGTGTTGATAACTTTGGAAAAACACTTCAGACAGTTTAGATTTGATGTGCAACTACTAGAAAGACCCTTTCTGCTATAGTGGGAGGTTAAAATTTCATGTTCTGAAGCTTCCCTGAAAAGTTATGGCACAATGCACAAAAACGCTTTTCAGCCTGAGATAAGGTGGGTTTCGGAACGCCAAACATAAAAGTGTTAATAACTTTGGAAAAACACTTCAGACAGTTTAGATTTGATGTGCAACTACTAGAAAGACCCTTTCTGCTATAGTGGGAGGTTAAAATTTCATGTTCTGAAGCTTTCCTGAAAAGTTATGGCACAATGCACAAAAACGCTTTTCAGCCTGAGATAAGGTGGGTTTCGGAACGCCAAACATAAAAGTGTTGATAACTTTCGAAAAACACTTCAGAGAGCTTAGATTTGATGTGCACCTACTAGAAAGACCCTTTCTGCTATAGTGGGAGGTTAAAATTTCATGTTCTGAAGCTTCCCTGAAAAGTTATGGCACAATGCACAAAAACGCTTTTCAGCCTGAGATAAGGTGGGTTTCGGAACGCCAAACATAAAAGTGTTGATAACTTTGGAAAAACACTTCAGACAGTTTAGATTTGATGTGCAACTACTAGAAAGACCCTTTCTGCTATAGTGGGAGGTTAAAATTTCATGTTCTGAAGCTTTTCTGAAAAGTTATGGCACAATGCACAAAAACGCTTTTCAGCCTGAGATAAGGTGGGTTTCGGAACGCCAAACATAAAAGTGTTGATAACTTTTGAAAAACACTTCAGACAGCTTAGATTTGATGTGCAACTACTAGAAAGACCCTTTCTGCTATAGTGGGAGGTTAAAATTTCATGTTCTGAAGCTTCCCTGAAAAGTTATGGCACAATGCACAAAAACGCTTTTCAGCCTGAGATAAGGTGGGTTTCGGAACGCCAAACATAAAAGTGTTGATAACTTTGGAAAAACACTTCAGACAGTTTAGATTTGATGTGCAACTACTAGAAAGACCCTTTCTGCTATAGTGGGAGGTTAAAATTTCATGTTCTGAAGCTTCCCTGAAAAGTTATGGCACAATGCACAAAAACGCTTTTCAGCCTGAGATAAGGTGGGTTTCGGAACGCCAAACATAAAAGTGTTAATAACTTTGGAAAAACACTTCAGACAGTTTAGATTTGATGTGCAACTACTAGAAAGACCCTTTCTGCTATAGTGGGAGGTTAAAATTTCATGTTCTGAAGCTTCCCTGAAAAGTTATGGCACAATGCACAAAAACGCTTTTCAGCCTGAGATAAGGTGGGTTTCGGAACGCCAAACATAAAAGTGTTAATAACTTTCGAAAAACACTTCAGAGAGCTTAGATTTGATGTGCACCTACTAGAAAGACCCTTTCTGCTATAGTGGGAGGTTAAAATTTCATGTTCTGAAGCTTCCCTGAAAAGTTATGGCACAATGCGTAAAAACGCTTTTCAGCCTGAGATAAGGTGGGTTTCGGAACGCCAAACATAAAAGTGTTGATAACTTTGGAAAAACACTTCAGACAGTTTAGATTTGATGTGCAACTACTAGAAAGACCCTTTCTGCTATAGTGGGACGTTAAAATTTCATGTTCTGAAGCTTTCCTGAAAAGTTATGGCACAATGCACAAAAACGCTTTTCAGCCTGAGATAAGGTGGGTTTCGGAACGCCAAACATAAAAGTGTTGATAACTTTTGGAAAACACTTCAGACAGCTTAGATTTGATGTGCAACTACTAGAAAGACCCTTTCTGCTATAGTGGGAGGTTAAAATTTCATGTTCTGAAGCTTCCCTGAAAAGTTATGGCACAATGCACAAAAACGCTTTTCAGCCTGAGATAAGGTGGGTTTCGGAACGCCAAACATAAAAGTGTTGATAACTTTCGAAAAACACTTCAGACAGCTTAGATTTGATGTGCACCTACTAGAAAGACCCTTTCTGCTATAGTGGGAGGTTAAAATTTCATGTTCTGAAGCTTCCCTGAAAAGTTATGGCACAATGCGTAAAAACGCTTTTCAGCCTGAGATAAGGTGGGTTTCGGAACGCCAAACATAAAAGTGTTGATAACTTTGGAAAAACACTTCAGGCAGTTTAGATTTGATGTGCAACTACTAGAAAGACCCTTTCTGCTATAGTGGGAGGTTAAAATTTCATGTTCTGAAGCTTCCCTGAAAAGTTATGGCACAATGCACAAAAACGCTTTTCAGCCTGAGATAAGGTGGGTTTCGGAACGCCAAACATAAAAGTGTTGATAACTTTGGAAAAACACTTCAGACAGTTTAGATTTGATGTGCAACTACTAGAAAGACACTTTCTGCTATAGTGGGAGGTTAAAATTTCATGTTCTGAAGCTTTCCTGAAAAGTTATGGCACAATGCATAAAAACGCTTTTCAGCCTGAGATAAGGTGGGTTTCGGAACGCCAAACATAAAAGTGTTGATAACTTTCGAAAAACACTTCAGAGAGCTTAGATTTGATGTGCACCTACTAGAAAGACCCTTTCTGCTATAGTGGGAGGTTAAAATTTCATGTTCTGAAGCTTCCCTGAAAAGTTATGGCACAATGCGTAAAAACGCTTTTCAGCCTGAGATAAGGTGGGTTTCGGAACGCCAAACATAAAAGTGTTGATAACTTTGGAAAAACACTTCAGACAGTTTAGATTTGATGTGCAACTACTAGAAAAAGACCCTTTCTGCTATAGTGGGAGGTTAAAATTTCATGTTCTGAAGCTTTCCTGAAAAGTTATGGCACAATGCACAAAAACGCTTTTCAGCCTGAGATAAGGTGGGTTTCGGAACGCCAAACATAAAAGTGTTGATAACTTTCGAAAAACACTTCAGAGAGCTTAGATTTGATGTGCACCTACTAGAAAGACCCTTTCTGCTATAGTGGGAGGTTAAAATTTCATGTTCTGAAGCTTCCCTGAAAAGTTATGGCACAATGCACAAAAACGCTTTTCAGCCTGAGATAAGGTGGGTTTCGGAACGCCAAACATAAAAGTGTTGATAACTTTCGAAAAACACCTCAGAGAGCTTAGATTTGATGTGCACCTACTAGAAAGACCCTTTCTGCTATAGTGGGAGGTAAAAATTTCATGTTCTGAAGCTTCCCTGAAAAGTTATGGCACAATGCGTAAAAACGCTTTTCAGCCTGAGATAAGGTGGGTTTCGGAACGCCAAACATAAAAGTGTTGATAACTTTGGAAAAACACTTCAGACAGTTTAGATTTGATGTGCAACTACTAGAAAGACCCTTTCTGCTATAGTGGGAGGTTAAAATTTCATGTTCTGAAGCTTCCCTGAAAAGTTATGGCACAATGCACAAAAACGCTTTTCAGCCTGAGATAAGGTGGGTTTCGGAACGCCAAACATAAAAGTGTTGATAACTTTGGAAAAACACTTCAGACAGTTTAGATTTGATGTGCAACTACTAGAAAGACCCTTTCTGCTATAGTGGGAGGTTAAAATTTCATGTTCTGAAGCTTCCCTGAAAAGTTATGGCACAATGCACAAAAACGCTTTTCAGCCTGAGATAAGGTGGGTTTCGGAACGCCAAACATAAAAGTGTTGATAACTTTTGAAAAACACTTCAGACAGCTTAGATTTGATGTGCAACTACTAGAAAGACCCTTTCTGCTATAGTGGGAGGTTAAAATTTCATGTTCTGAAGCTTCCCTGAAAAGTTATGGCACAATGCACAAAAACGCTTTTCAGCCTGAGATAAGGTGGGTTTCGGAACGCCAAACATAAAAGTGTTGATAACTTTCGAAAAACACTTCAGACAGCTTAGATTTGATGTGCACCTACTAGAAAGACCCTTTCTGCTATAGTGGGAGGTTAAAATTTCATGTTCTGAAGCTTCCCTGAAAAGTTATGGCACAATGCGTAAAAACGCTTTTCAGCCTGAGATAAGGTGGGTTTCGGAACGCCAAACATAAAAGTGTAGATAACTTTGGAAAAACACTTCAGACAGTTTAGATTTGATGTGCAACTACTAGAAAGACCCTTTCTGCTATAGTGGGAGGTTAAAATTTCATGTTCTGAAGCTTTCCTGAAAAGTTATGGCACAATGCACAAAAACGCTTTTCAGCCTGAGATAAGGTGGGTTTCGAAACGCCAAACATAAAAGTGTTGATAACTTTTGAAAAACACTTCAGACAGCTTAGATTTGATGTGCAACTACTAGAAAGACCCTTTCTGCTATAGTGGGAGGTTAAAATTTCATGTTCTGAAGCTTCCCTGAAAAGTTATGGCACAATGCACAAAAACGCTTTTCAGCCTGAGATAAGGTGGGTTTCGGAACGCCAAACATAAAAGTGTTGATAACTTTGGAAAAACACTTCAGACAGTTTAGATTTGATGTGCAACTACTAGAAAGACCCTTTCTGCTATAGTGGGAGGTTAAAATTTCATGTTCTGAAGCTTCCCTGAAAAGTTATGGCACAATGCACAAAAACGCTTTTCAGCCTGAGATAAGGTGGGTTTCGGAACGCCAAACATAAAAGTGTTAATAACTTTGGAAAAACACTTCAGACAGTTTAGATTTGATGTGCAACTACTAGAAAGACCCTTTCTGCTATAGTGGGAGGTTAAAATTTCATGTTCTGAAGCTTCCCTGAAAAGTTATGGCACAATGCACAAAAACGCTTTTCAGCCTGAGATAAGGTGGGTTTCGGAACGCCAAACATAAAAGTGTTGATAACTTTCGAAAAACACTTCAGAGAGCTTAGATTTGATGTGCACCTACTAGAAAGACCCTTTCTGCTATAGTGGGAGGTTAAAATTTCATGTTCTGAAGCTTCCCTGAAAAGTTATGGCACAATGCGTAAAAACGCTTTTCAGCCTGAGATAAGGTGGGTTTCGGAACGCCAAACATAAAAGTGTTGATAACTTTGGAAAAACACTTCAGACAGTTTAGATTTGATGTGCAACTACTAGAAAGACCCTTTCTGCTATAGTGGGAGGTTAAAATTTCATGTTCTGAAGCTTTCCTGAAAAGTTATGGCACAATGCACAAAAACGCTTTTCAGCCTGAGATAAGGTGGGTTTCGGAACGCCAAACATAAATGTGTTGATAACTTTTGAAAAACACTTCAGACAGCTTAGATTTGATGTGCAACTACTAGAAAGACCCTTTCTGCTATAGTGGGAGGTTAAAATTTCATGTTCTGAAGCTTCCCTGAAAAGTTATGGCACAATGCGTAAAAACGCTTTTCAGCCTGAGATAAGGTGGGTTTCGGAACGCCAAACATAAAAGTGTTGATAACTTTGGAGAAACACTTCAGGCAGTTTAGATTTGATGTGCAACTACTAGAAAGACCCTTTCTGCTATAGTGGGACGTTAAAATTTCATGTTCTGAAGCTTTCCTGAAAAGTTATGGCACAATGCACAAAAACGCTTTTCAGCCTGAGATAAGGTGGGTTTCGGAACGCCAAACATAAAAGTGTTGATAACTTTTGGAAAACACTTCAGACAGCTTAGATTTGATGTGCAACTACTAGAAAGACCCTTTCTGCTATAGTGGGAGGTTAAAATTTCATGTTCTGAAGCTTCCCTGAAAAGTTATGGCACAATGCACAAAAACGCTTTTCAGCCTGAGATAAGGTGGGTTTCGGAACGCCAAACATAAAAGTGTTGATAACTTTCGAAAAACACTTCAGACAGCTTAGATTTGATGTGCACCTACTAGAAAGACCCTTTCTGCTATAGTGGGAGGTTAAAATTTCATGTTCTGAAGCTTCCCTGAAAAGTTATGGCACAATGCGTAAAAACGCTTTTCAGCCTGAGATAAGGTGGGTTTCGGAACGCCAAACATAAAAGTGTTGATAACTTTGGAAAAACACTTCAGGCAGTTTAGATTTGATGTGCAACTACTAGAAAGACCCTTTCTGCTATAGTGGGAGGTTAAAATTTCATGTTCTGAAGCTTCCCTGAAAAGTTATGGCACAATGCACAAAAACGCTTTTCAGCCTGAGATAAGGTGGGTTTCGGAACGCCAAACATAAAAGTGTTGATAACTTTGGAAAAATACTTCAGACAGTTTAGATTTGATGTGCAACTACTAGAAAGACACTTTCTGCTATAGTGGGAGGTTAAAATTTCATGTTCTGAAGCTTTCCTGAAAAGTTATGGCACAATGCACAAAAACGCTTTTCAGCCTGAGATAAGGTGGGTTTCGGAACGCCAAACATAAAAGTGTTGATTACTTTCGAAAAACACTTCAGAGAGCTTAGATTTGATGTGCACCTACTAGAAAGACCCTTTCTGCTATAGTGGGAGGTTAAAATTTCATGTTCTGAAGCTTCCCTGAAAAGTTATGGCACAATGCACAAAAACGCTTTTCAGCCTGAGATAAGGTGGGTTTCGGAACGCCAAACATAAAAGTGTTGATAATTTTCGAAAAACACCTCAGAGAGCTTAGATTTGATGTGCACCTACTAGAAAGACCCTTTCTGCTATAGTGGGAGGTAAAAATTTCATGTTCTGAAGCTTCCCTGAAAAGTTATGGCACAATGCGTAAAAACGCTTTTCAGCCTGAGATAAGGTGGGTTTCGGAAAGCCAAACATAAAAGTGTTGATAACTTTGGAAAAACACTTCAGACAGTTTAGATTTGATGTGCAACTACTAGAAAGACCCTTTCTGCTATAGTGGGAGGTTAAAATTTCATGTTCTGAAGCTTCCCTGAAAAGTTATGGCACAATGCACAAAAACGCTTTTCAGCCTGAGATAAGGTGGGTTTCGGAACGCCAAACATAAAAGTGTTGATAACTTTGGAAAAACACTTCAGACAGTTTAGATTTGATGTGCAACTACTAGAAAGACCCTTTCTGCTATAGTGGGAGGTTAAAATTTCATGTTCTGAAGCTTCCCTGAAAAGTTATGGCACAATGCACAAAAACGCTTTTCAGCCTGAGATAAGGTGGGTTTCGGAACGCCAAACATAAAAGTGTTGATAACTTTTGAAAAACACTTCAGACAGCTTAGATTTGATGTGCAACTACTAGAAAGACCCTTTCTGCTATAGTGGGAGGTTAAAATTTCATGTTCTGAAGCTTCCCTGAAAAGTTATGGCACAATGCACAAAAACGCTTTTCAGCCTGAGATAAGGTGGGTTTCGGAACGCCAAACATAAAAGTGTTGATAACTTTCGAAAAACACTTCAGACAGCTTAGATTTGATGTGCACCTACTAGAAAGACCCTTTCTGCTATAGTGGGAGGTTAAAATTTCATGTTCTGAAGCTTCCCTGAAAAGTTATGGCACAATGCGTAAAAACGCTTTTCAGCCTGAGATAAGGTGGGTTTCGGAACGCCAAACATAAAAGTGTAGATAACTTTGGAAAAACACTTCAGACAGTTTAGATTTGATGTGCAACTACTAGAAAGACCCTTTCTGCTATAGTGGGAGGTTAAAATTTCATGTTCTGAAGCTTTCCTGAAAAGTTATGGCACAATGCGTAAAAACGCTTTTCAGCCTGAGATAAGGTGGGTTTCGAAACGCCAAACATAAAAGTGTTGATAACTTTTGAAAAACACTTCAGACAGCTTAGATTTGATGTGCAACTACTAGAAAGACCCTTTCTGCTATAGTGGGAGGTTAAAATTTCATGTTCTGAAGCTTCCCTGAAAAGTTATGGCACAATGCACAAAAACGCTTTTCAGCCTGAGATAAGGTGGGTTTCGGAACGCCAAACATAAAAGTGTTGATAACTTTGGAAAAACACTTCAGACAGTTTAGATTTGATGTGCAACTACTAGAAAGACCCTTTCTGCTATAGTGGGAGGTTAAAATTTCATGTTCTGAAGCTTTCCTGAAAAGTTATGGCACAATGCACAAAAACGCTTTTCAGCCTGAGATAAGGTGGGTTTCGGAACGCCAAACATAAAAGTGTTAATAACTTTGGAAAAACACTTCAGACAGTTTAGATTTGATGTGCAACTACTAGAAAGACCCTTTCTGCTATAGTGGGAGGTTAAAATTTCATGTTCTGAAGCTTCCCTGAAAAGTTATGGCACAATGCACAAAAACGCTTTTCAGCCTGAGATAAGGTGGGTTTCGGAACGCCAAACATAAAAGTGTTGATAACTTTCGAAAAACACTTCAGAGAGCTTAGATTTGATGTGCACCTACTAGAAAGACCCTTTCTGCTATAGTGGGAGGTTAAAATTTCATGTTCTGAAGCTTTCCTGAAAAGTTATGGCACAATGCGTAAAAACGCTTTTCAGCCTGAGATAAGGTGGGTTTCGGAACGCCAAACATAAAAGTGTTGATAACTTTGGAAAAACACTTCAGACAGTTTAGATTTGATGTGCAACTACTAGAAAGACCCTTTCTGCTATAGTGGGAGGTTAAAATTTCATGTTCTGAAGCTTTCCTGAAAAGTTATGGCACAATGCACAAAAACGCTTTTCAGCCTGAGATAAGGTGGGTTTCGGAACGCCAAACATAAATGTGTTGATAACTTTTGAAAAACACTTCAGACAGCTTAGATTTGATGTGCAACTACTAGAAAGACCCTTTCTGCTATAGTGGGAGGTTAAAATTTCATGTTCTGAAGCTTCCCTGAAAAGTTATGGCACAATGCGTAAAAACGCTTTTCAGCCTGAGATAAGGTGGGTTTCGGAACGCCAAACATAAAAGTGTTGATAACTTTGGAGAAACACTTCAGGCAGTTTAGATTTGATGTGCAACTACTAGAAAGACCCTTTCTGCTATAGTGGGACGTTAAAATTTCATGTTCTGAAGCTTTCCTGAAAAGTTATGGCACAATGCACAAAAACGCTTTTCAGCCTGAGATAAGGTGGGTTTCGGAACGCCAAACATAAAAGTGTTGATAACTTTTGGAAAACACTTCAGACAGCTTAGATTTGATGTGCAACTACTAGAAAGACCCTTTCTGCTATAGTGGGAGGTTAAAATTTCATGTTCTGAAGCTTCCCTGAAAAGTTATGGCACAATGCACAAAAACGCTTTTCAGCCTGAGATAAGGTGGGTTTCGGAACGCCAAACATAAAAGTGTTGATAACTTTCGAAAAACACTTCAGACAGCTTAGATTTGATGTGCACCTACTAGAAAGACCCTTTCTGCTATAGTGGGAGGTTAAAATTTCATGTTCTGAAGCTTCCCTGAAAAGTTATGGCACAATGCGTAAAAACGCTTTTCAGCCTGAGATAAGGTGGGTTTCGGAACGCCAAACATAAAAGTGTTGATAACTTTGGAAAAACACTTCAGGCAGTTTAGATTTGATGTGCAACTACTAGAAAGACCCTTTCTGCTATAGTGGGAGGTTAAAATTTCATGTTCTGAAGCTTCCCTGAAAAGTTATGGCACAATGCACAAAAACGCTTTTCAGCCTGAGATAAGGTGGGTTTCGGAACGCCAAACATAAAAGTGTTGATAACTTTGGAAAAACACTTCAGACAGTTTAGATTTGATGTGCAACTACTAGAAAGACACTTTCTGCTATAGTGGGAGGTTAAAATTTCATGTTCTGAAGCTTTCCTGAAAAGTTATGGCACAATGCACAAAAACGCTTTTCAGCCTGAGATAAGGTGGGTTTCGGAACGCCAAACATAAAAGTGTTGATAACTTTCGAAAAACACTTCAGAGAGCTTAGATTTGATGTGCACCTACTAGAAAGACCCTTTCTGCTATAGTGGGAGGTTAAAATTTCATGTTCTGAAGCTTCCCTGAAAAGTTATGGCACAATGCACAAAAACGCTTTTCAGCCTGAGATAAGGTGGGTTTCGGAACGCCAAACATAAAAGTGTTGATAATTTTCGAAAAACACCTCAGAGAGCTTAGATTTGATGTGCACCTACTAAAAAGACCCTTTCTGCTATAGTGGGAGGTAAAAATTTCATGTTCTGAAGCTTCCCTGAAAAGTTATGGCACAATGCGTAAAAACGCTTTTCAGCCTGAGATAAGGTGGGTTTCGGAAAGCCAAACATAAAAGTGTTGATAACTTTGGAAAAACACTTCAGACAGTTTAGATTTGATGTGCAACTACTAGAAAGACCCTTTCTGCTATAGTGGGAGGTTAAAATTTCATGTTCTGAAGCTTCCCTGAAAAGTTATGGCACAATGCACAAAAACGCTTTTCAGCCTGAGATAAGGTGGGTTTCGGAACGCCAAACATAAAAGTGTTGATAACTTTGGAAAAACACTTCAGACAGTTTAGATTTGATGTGCAACTACTAGAAAGACCCTTTCTGCTATAGTGGGAGGTTAAAATTTCATGTTCTGAAGCTTCCCTGAAAAGTTATGGCACAATGCACAAAAACGCTTTTCAGCCTGAGATAAGGTGGGTTTCGGAACGCCAAACATAAAAGTGTTGATAACTTTTGAAAAACACTTCAGACAGCTTAGATTTGATGTGCAACTACTAGAAAGACCCTTTCTGCTATAGCGGGAGGTTAAAATTTCATGTTCTGAAGCTTCCCTGAAAAGTTATGGCACAATGCACAAAAACGCTTTTCAGCCTGAGATAAGGTGGGTTTCGGAACGCCAAACATAAAAGTGTTGATAACTTTCGAAAAACACTTCAGACAGCTTAGATTTGATGTGCACCTACTAGAAAGACCCTTTCTGCTATAGTGGGAGGTTAAAATTTCATGTTCTGAAGCTTCCCTGAAAAGTTATGGCACAATGCGTAAAAACGCTTTTCAGCCTGAGATAAGGTGGGTTTCGGAACGCCAAACATAAAAGTGTAGATAACTTTGGAAAAACACTTCAGACAGTTTAGATTTGATGTGCAACTACTAGAAAGACCCTTTCTGCTATAGTGGGAGGTTAAAATTTCATGTTCTGAAGCTTTCCTGAAAAGTTATGGCACAATGCACAAAAACGCTTTTCAGCCTGAGATAAGGTGGGTTTCGAAACGCCAAACATAAAAGTGTTGATAACTTTTGAAAAACACTTCAGACAGCTTAGATTTGATGTGCAACTACTAGAAAGACCCTTTCTGCTATAGTGGGAGGTTAAAATTTCATGTTCTGAAGCTTCCCTGAAAAGTTATGGCACAATGCACAAAAACGCTTTTCAGCCTGAGATAAGGTGGGTTTCGGAACGCCAAACATAAAAGTGTTGATAACTTTGGAAAAACACTTCAGACAGTTTAGATTTGATGTGCAACTACTAGAAAGACCCTTTCTGCTATAGTGGGAGGTTAAAATTTCATGTTCTGAAGCTTCCCTGAAAAGTTATGGCACAATGCACAAAAACGCTTTTCAGCCTGAGATAAGGTGGGTTTCGGAACGCCAAACATAAAAGTGTTAATAACTTTGGAAAAACACTTCAGACAGTTTAGATTTGATGTGCAACTACTAGAAAGACCCTTTCTGCTATAGTGGGAGGTTAAAATTTCATGTTCTGAAGCTTCCCTGAAAAGTTATGGCACAATGCACAAAAACGCTTTTCAGCCTGAGATAAGGTGGGTTTCGGAACGCCAAACATAAAAGTGTTGATAACTTTCGAAAAACACTTCAGAGAGCTTAGATTTGATGTGCACCTACTAGAAAGACCCTTTCTGCTATAGTGGGAGGTTAAAATTTCATGTTCTGACGCTTCCCTGAAAAGTTATGGCACAATGCGTAAAAACGCTTTTCAGCCTGAGATAAGGTGGGTTTCGGAACGCCAAACATAAAAGTGTTGATAACTTTGGAAAAACACTTCAGACAGTTTAGATTTGATGTGCAACTACTAGAAAGACCCTTTCTGCTATAGTGGGAGGTTAAAATTTCATGTTCTGAAGCTTTCCTGAAAAGTTATGGCACAATGCACAAAAACGCTTTTCAGCCTGAGATAAGGTGGGTTTCGGAACGCCAAACATAAATGTGTTGATAACTTTTGAAAAACACTTCAGACAGCTTAGATTTGATGTGCAACTACTAGAAAGACCCTTTCTGCTATAGTGGGAGGTTAAAATTTCATGTTCTGAAGCTTCCCTGAAAAGTTATGGCACAATGCGTAAAAACGCTTTTCAGCCTGAGATAAGGTGGGTTTCGGAACGCCAAACATAAAAGTGTTGATAACTTTGGAAAAACACTTCAGGCAGTTTAGATTTGATGTGCAACTACTAGAAAGACCCTTTCTGCTATAGTGGGAGGTTAAAATTTCATGTTCTGAAGCTTCCCTGAAAAGTTATGGCACAATGCACAAAAACGCTTTTCAGCCTGAGATAAGGTGGGTTTCGGAACGCCAAACATAAAAGTGTTGATAACTTTGGAAAAACACTTCAGACAGTTTAGATTTGATGTGCAACTACTAGAAAGACACTTTCTGCTATAGTGGGAGTTTAAAATTTCATGTTCTGAAGCTTTCCTGAAAAGTTATGGCACAATGCACAAAAACGCTTTTCAGCCTGAGATAAGGTGGGTTTCGGAACGCCAAACATAAAAGTGTTGATAACTTTCGAAAAACACTTCAGAGAGCTTAGATTTGATGTGCACCTACTAGAAAGACCCTTTCTGCTATAGTGGGAGGTTAAAATTTCATGTTCTGAAGCTTCCCTGAAAAGTTATGGCACAATGCGTAAAAACGCTTTTCAGCCTGAGATAAGGTGGGTTTCGGAACGCCAAACATAAAAGTGTTGATAACTTTGGAAAAACACTTCAGACAGTTTAGATTTGATGTGCAACTACTAGAAAGACCCTTTCTGCTATAGTGGGAGGTTAAAATTTCATGTTCTGAAGCTTTCCTGAAAAGTTATGGCACAATGCACAAAAACGCTTTTCAGCCTGAGATAAGGTGGGTTTCGGAACGCCAAACATAAAAGTGTTGATAACTTTTGAAAAACACTTCAGAGAGCTTAGATTTGATGTGCAACTACTAGAAAGACCCTTTCTGCTATAGTGGGAGGTTAAAATTTCATGTTCTGAAGCTTCCCTGAAAAGTTATGGCACAATGCACAAAAACGCTTTTCAGCCTGAGATAAGGTGGGTTTCGGAACGCCAAACATAAAAGTGTTGATAACTTTCGAAAAACACTTCAGACAGTTTAGATTTGATGTGCAACTACTAGAAAGACCCTTTCTGCTATAGTGGGAGGTTAAAATTTCATGTTCTGAAGCTTTCCTGAAAAGTTATGGCACAATGCACAAAAACGCTTTTCAGCCTGAGATAAGGTGGGTTTCGGAACGCCAAACATAAAAGTGTTGATAACTTTTGAAAAACACTTCAGACAGCTTAGATTTGATGTGCAACTACTAGAAAGACCCTTTCTGCTATAGTGGGAGGTTAAAATTTCATGTTCTGAGGCTTCCCTGAAAAGTTATGGCACAATGCACAAAAACGCTTTTCAGCCTGAGATAAGGTGGGTTTCGGAACGCCAAACATAAAAGTGTTGATAACTTTGGAAAAACACTTCAGACAGTTTAGATTTGATGTGCAACTACTAGAAAGACCCTTTCTGCTATAGTGGGAGGTTAAAATTTCATGTTCTGAAGCTTCCCTGAAAAGTTATGGCACAATGCACAAAAACGCTTTTCAGCCTGAGATAAGGTGGGTTTCGGAACGCCAAACATAAAAGTGTTGATAACTTTGGAAAAACACTTCAGACAGTTTAGATTTGATGTGCAACTACTAGAAAGACCCTTTCTGCTATAGTGGGAGGTTAAAATTTCATGTTCTGAAGCTTCCCTGAAAAGTTATGGCACAATGCACAAAAACGCTTTTCAGCCTGAGATAAGGTGGGTTTCGGAACGCCAAACATAAAAGTGTTGATAACTTTTGAAAAACACTTCAGACAGCTTAGATTTGATGTGCAACTACTAGAATGACCCTTTCTGCTATAGTGGGAGGTTAAAATTTCATGTTCTGAAGCTTCCCTGAAAAGTTATGGCACAATGCACAAAAACGCTTTTCAGCCTGAGATAAGGTGGGTTTCGGAACGCCAAACATAAAAGTGTTGATAACTTTCGAAAAACACTTCAGACAGCTTAGATTTGATGTGCACCTACTAGAAAGACCCTTTCTGCTATAGTGGGAGGTTAAAATTTCATGTTCTGAAGCTTCCCTGAAAAGTTATGGCACAATGCGTAAAAACGCTTTTCAGCCTGAGATAAGGTGGGTTTCGGAACGCCAAACATAAAAGTGTAGATAACTTTGGAAAAACACTTCAGACAGTTTAGATTTGATGTGCAACTACTAGAAAGACCCTTTCTGCTATAGTGGGAGGTTAAAATTTCATGTTCTGAAGCTTTCCTGAAAAGTTATGGCACAATGCACAAAAACGCTTTTCAGCCTGAGATAAGGTGGGTTTCGGAACGCCAAACATAAAAGTGTTGATAACTTTTGAAAAACACTTCAGACAGCTTAGATTTGATGTGCAACTACTAGAAAGACCCTTTCTGCTATAGTGGGAGGTTAAAATTTCATGTTCTGAAGCTTCCCTGAAAAGTTATGGCACAATGCACAAAAAACGCTTTTCAGCCTGAGATAAGGTGGGTTTCGGAACGCCAAACATAAAAGTGTTGATAACTTTGGAAAAACACTTCAGACAGTTTAGATTTGATGTGCAACTACTAGAAAGACCCTTTCTGCTATAGTGGGAGGTTAAAATTTCATGTTCTGAAGCTTCCCTGAAAAGTTATGGCACAATGCACAAAAACGCTTTTCAGCCTGAGATAAGGTGGGTTTCGGAACGCCAAACATAAAAGTGTTAATAACTTTGGAAAAACACTTCAGACAGTTTAGATTTGATGTGCAACTACGAGAAAGACCCTTTCTGCTATAGTGGGAGGTTAAAATTTCATGTTCTGAAGCTTTCCTGAAAAGTTATGGCACAATGCACAAAAACGCTTTTCAGCCTGAGATAAGGTGGGTTTCGGAACGCCAAACATAAAAGTGTTGATAACTTTGGAAAAACACTTCAGAGAGCTTAGATTTGATGTGCACCTACTAGAAAGACCCTTTCTGCTATAGTGGGAGGTTAAAATTTCATGTTCTGAAGCTTCCCTGAAAAGTTATGGCACAATGCGTAAAAACGCTTTTCAGCCTGAGATAAGGTGGGTTTCGGAACGCCAAACATAAAAGTGTTGATAACTTTGGAAAAACACTTCAGACAGTTTAGATTTGATGTGCAACTACTAGAAAGACCCTTTCTGCTATAGTGGGAGGTTAAAATTTCATGTTCTGAAGCTTTCCTGAAAAGTTATGGCACAATGCACAAAAACGCTTTTCAGCCTGAGATAAGGTGGGTTTCGGAACGCCAAACATAAAAGTGTTGATAACTTTTGAAAAACACTTCAGACAGCTTAGATTTGATGTGCAACTACTAGAAAGACCCTTTCTGCTATAGTGGGAGGTTAAAATTTCATGTTCTGAAGCTTCCCTGAAAAGTTATGGCACAATGCACAAAAACGCTTTTCAGCCTGAGATAAGGTGGGTTTCGGAACGCCAAACATAAAAGTGTTGATAACTTTCGAAAAACACTTCAGACAGCTTAGATTTGATGTGCACCTACTAGAAAGACCCTTTCTGCTATAGTGGGAGGTTAAAATTTCATGTTCTGAAGCTTCCCTGAAAAGTTATGGCACAATGCGTAAAAACGCTTTTCAGCCTGAGATAAGGTGGGTTTCGGAACGCCAAACATAAAAGTGTAGATAACTTTGGAAAAACACTTCAGACAGTTTAGATTTGATGTGCAACTACTAGAAAGACCCTTTCTGCTATAGTGGGAGGTTAAAATATCATGTTCTGAAGCTTTCCTGAAAAGTTATGGCACAATGCACAAAAACGCTTTTCAGCCTGAGATAAGGTGGGTTTCGGAACGCCAAACATAAAAGTGTTGATAACTTTTGAAAAACACTTCAGACAGCTTAGATTTGATGTGCAACTACTAGAAAGACCCTTTCTGCTATAGTGGGAGGTTAAAATTTCATGTTCTGAAGCTTCCCTGAAAAGTTATGGCACAATGCACAAAAACGCTTTTCAGCCTGAGATAAGGTGGGTTTCGGAACGCCAAACATAAAAGTGTTGATAACTTTGGAAAAACACTTCAGACAGTTTAGATTTGATGTGCAACTACTAGAAAGACCCTTTCTGCTATAGTGGGAGGTTAAAATTTCATGTTCTGAAGCTTCCCTGAAAAGTTATGGCACAATGCACAAAAACGCTTTTCAGCCTGAGATAAGGTGGGTTTCGGAACGCCAAACATAAAAGTGTTAATAACTTTGGAAAAACACTTCAGACAGTTTAGATTTGATGTGCAACTACTAGAAAGACCCTTTCTGCTATAGTGGGAGGTTAAAATTTCATGTTCTGAAGCTTCCCTGAAAAGTTATGGCACAATGCACAAAAACGCTTTTCAGCCTGAGATAAGGTGGGTTTCGGAACGCCAAACATAAAAGTGTTGATAACTTTCGAAAAACACTTCAGAGAGCTTAGATTTGATGTGCACCTACTAGAAAGACCCTTTCTGCTATAGTGGGAGGTTAAAATTTCATGTTCTGAAGCTTCCCTGAAAAGTTATGGCACAATGCGTAAAAACGCTTTTCAGCCTGAGATAAGGTGGGTTTCGGAACGCCAAACATAAAAGTGTTGATAACTTTGGAAAAACACTTCAGACAGTTTAGATTTGATGTGCAACTACTAGAAAGACCCTTTCTGCTATAGTGGGAGGTTAAAATTTCATGTTCTGAAGCTTTCCTGAAAAGTTATGGCACAATGCACAAAAACGCTTTTCAGCCTGAGATAAGGTGGGTTTCGGAACGCCAAACATAAAAGTGTTGATAACTTTTGAAAAACACTTCAGACAGCTTAGATTTGATGTGCAACTACTAGAAAGACCCTTTCTGCTATAGTGGGAGGTTAAAATTTCATGTTCTGAAGCTTCCCTGAAAAGTTATGGCACAATGCACAAAAACGCTTTTCAGCCTGAGATAAGGTGGGTTTCGGAACGCCAAACATAAAAGTGTTGATAACTTTCGAAAAACACTTCAGACAGCTTAGATTTGATGTGCACATACTAGAAAGACCCTTTCTGCTATAGTGGGAGGTTAAAATTTCATGTTCTGAAGCTTCCCTGAAAAGTTATGGCACAATGCGTAAAAACGCTTTTCAGCCTGAGATAAGGTGGGTTTCGGAACGCCAAACATAAAAGTGTTGATAACTTTGGAAAAACACTTCAGGCAGTTTAGATTTGATGTGCAACTACTAGAAAGACCCTTTCTGCTATAGTGGGAGGTTAAAATTTCATGTTCTGAAGCTTCCCTGAAAAGTTATGGCACAATGCACAAAAACGCTTTTCAGCCTGAGATAAGGTGGGTTTCGGAACGCCAAACATAAAAGTGTTGATAACTTTGGAAAAACACTTCAGACAGTTTAGATTTGATGTGCAACTACTAGAAAGACCCTTTCTGCTATAGTGGGAGGTTAAAATTTCATGTTCTGAAGCTTTCCTGAAAAGTTATGGCACAATGCACAAAAACGCTTTTCAGCCTGAGATAAGGTGGGTTTCGGAACGCCAAACATAAAAGTGTTGATAACTTTTGAAAAACACTTCAGACAGCTTAGATTTGATGTGCAACTACTAGAAAGACCCTTTCTGCTATAGTGGGAGGTTAAAATTTCATGTTCTGAGGCTTCCCTGAAAAGTTATGGCACAATGCACAAAAACGCTTTTCAGCCTGAGATAAGGTGGGTTTCGGAACGCCAAACATAAAAGTGTTGATAACTTTGGAAAAACACTTCAGACAGTTTAGATTTGATGTGCAACTACTAGAAAGACCCTTTCTGCTATAGTGGGAGGTTAAAATTTCATGTTCTGAAGCTTCCCTGAAAAGTTATGGCACAATGCGTAAACACGCTTTTCAGACTGAGATAAGGTGGGTTTCGGAACGCCAAACATAAAAGTGTAGATAACTTTGGAAAAACACTTCAGACAGTTTAGATTTGATGTGCAACTACTAGAAAGACCCTTTCTGCTATAGTGGGAGGTTAAAATTTCATGTTCTGAAGCTTTCCTGAAAAGTTATGGCACAATGCACAAAAACGCTTTTCAGCCTGAGATAAGGTGGGTTTCGGAACGCCAAACATAAAAGTGTTGATAACTTTTGAAAAACACTTCAGACAGCTTAGATTTGATGTGCAACTACTAGAAAGACCCTTTCTGCTATAGTGGGAGGTTAAAATTTCATGTTCTGAAGCTTCCCTGAAAAGTTATGGCACAATGCACAAAAAACGCTTTTCAGCCTGAGATAAGGTGGGTTTCGGAATGCCAAACATAAAAGTGTTGATAACTTTGGAAAAACACTTCAGACAGTTTAGATTTGATGTGCAACTACTAGAAAGACCCTTTCTGCTATAGTGGGAGGTTAAAATTTCATGTTCTGAAGATTCCCTGAAAAGTTATGGCACAATGCACAAAAACGCTTTTCAGCCTGAGATAAGGTGGGTTTCGGAACGCCAAACATAAAAGTGTTAATAACTTTGGAAAAACACTTCAGACAGTTTAGATTTGATGTGCAACTACTAGAAAGACCCTTTCTGCTATAGTGGGAGGTTAAAATTTCATGTTCTGAAGCTTTCCTGAAAAGTTATGGCACAATGCACAAAAACGCTTTTCAGCCTGAGATAAGGTGGGTTTCGGAACGCCAAACATAAAAGTGTTGATAACTTTGGAAAAACACTTCAGAGAGCTTAGATTTGATGTGCACCTACTAGAAAGACCCTTTCTGCTATAGTGGGAGGTTAAAATTTCATGTTCTGAAGCTTCCCTGAAAAGTTATGGCACAATGCGTAAAAACGCTTTTCAGCCTGAGATAAGGTGGGTTTCGGAACGCCAAACATAAAAGTGTTGATAACTGTGGAAAAACACTTCAGACAGTTTAGATTTGATGTGCAACTACTAGAAAGACCCTTTCTGCTATAGTGGGAGGTTAAAATTTCATGTTCTGAAGCTTTCCTGAAAAGTTATGGCACAATGCACAAAAACGCTTTTCAGCCTGAGATAAGGTGGGTTTCGGAACGCCAAACATAAAAGTGTTGATAACTTTTGAAAAACACTTCAGACAGCTTAGATTTGATGTGCAACTACTAGAAAGACCCTTTCTGCTATAGTGGGAGGTTAAAATTTCATGTTCTGAAGCTTCCCTGAAAAGTTATGGCACAATGCACAAAAACGCTTTTCAGCCTGAGATAAGGTGGGTTTCGGAACGCCAAACATAAAAGTGTTGATAACTTTCGAAAAACATTTCAGACAGCTTAGATTTGATGTGCACCTACTAGAAAGACCCTTTCTGCTATAGTGGGAGGTTAAAATTTCATGTTCTGAAGCTTCCCTGAAAAGTTATGGCACAATGCGTAAAAACGCTTTTCAGACTGAGATAAGGTGGGTTTCGGAACGCCAAACATAAAAGTGTAGATAACTTTGGAAAAACACTTCAGACAGTTTAGATTTGATGTGCAACTACTAGAAAGACCCTTTCTGCTATAGTGGGAGGTTAAAATTTCATGTTCTGAAGCTTTCCTGAAAAGTTATGGCACAATGCACAAAAACGCTTTTCAGCCTGAGATAAGGTGGGTTTCGGAACGCCAAACATAAAAGTGTTGATAACTTTTGAAAAACACTTCAGACAGCTTAGATTTGATGTGCAACTACTAGAAAGACCCTTTCTGCTATAGTGGGAGGTTAAAATTTCATGTTCTGAAGCTTCCCTGAAAAGTTATGGCACAATGCACAAAAACGCTTTTCAGCCTGAGATAAGGTGGGTTTCGGAACGCCAAACATAAAAGTGTTGATAACTTTGGAAAAACACTTCAGACAGTTTAGATTTGATGTGCAACTACTAGAAAGACCCTTTCTGCTATAGTGGGAGGTTAAAATTTCATGTTCTGAAGCTTCCCTGAAAAGTTATGGCACAATGCACAAAAACGCTTTTCAGCCTGAGATAAGGTGGGTTTCGGAACGCCAAACATAAAAGTGTTAATAACTTTGGAAAAACACTTCAGACAGTTTAGATTTGATGTGCAACTACTAGAAAGACCCTTTCTGCTATAGTGGGAGGTTAAAATTTCATGTTCTGAAGCTTTCCTGAAAAGTTATGGCACAATGCACAAAAACGCTTTTCAGCCTGAGATAAGGTGGGTTTCGGAACGCCAAACATAAAAGTGTTGATAACTTTGGAAAAACACTTCAGAGAGCTTAGATTTGATGTGCACCTACTAGAAATACCCTTTCTGCTATAGTGGGAGGTTAAAATTTCATGTTCTGAAGCTTCCCTGAAAAGTTATGGCACAATGCGTAAAAACGCTTTTCAGCCTGAGATAAGGTGGGTTTCGGAACGCCAAACATAAAAGTGTTGATAACTGTGGAAAAACACTTCAGACAGTTTAGATTTGATGTGCAACTACTAGAAAGACCCTTTCTGCTATAGTGGGAGGTTAAAATTTCATGTTCTGAAGCTTTCCTGAAAAGTTATGGCACAATGCACAAAAACGCTTTTCAGCCTGAGATAAGGTGGGTTTCGGAACGCCAAACATAAAAGTGTTGATAACTTTTGAAAAACACTTCAGACAGCTTAGATTTGATGTGCAACTACTAGAAAGACCCTTTCTGCTATAGTGCGAGGTTAAAATTTCATGTTCTGAAGCTTCCCTGAAAAGTTATGGCACAATGCACAAAAACGCTTTTCAGCCTGAGATAAGGTGGGTTTCGGAACGCCAAACATAAAAGTGTTGATAACTTTCGAAAAACACTTCAGACAGCTTAGATTTGATGTGCACCTACTAGAAAGACCCTTTCTGCTATAGTGGGAGGTTAAAATTTCATGTTCTGAAGCTTTCCTGAAAAGTTATGGCACAATGCACAAAAACGCTTTTCAGCCTGAGATAAGGTGGGTTTCGGAACGCCAAACATAAAAGTGTTGATAACTTTTGAAAAACACTTCAGACAGCTTAGATTTGATGTGCAACTACTAGAAAGACCCTTTCTGCTATAGTGGGAGGTTAAAATTTCATGTTCTGAAGCTTCCCTGAAAAGTTATGGCACAATGCACAAAAACGCTTTTCAGCCTGAGATAAGGTGGGTTTCGGAACGCCAAACATAAAAGTGTTGATAACTTTGGAAAAACACTTCAGACAGTTTAGATTTGATGTGCAACTACTAGAAAGACCCTTTCTGCTATAGTGGGAGGTTAAAATTTCATGTTCTGAAGCTTCCCTGAAAAGTTATGGCACAATGCACAAAAACGCTTTTCAGCCTGAGATAAGGTGGGTTTCGGAACGCCAAACATAAAAGTGTTAATAACTTTCGAAAAACACTTCAGACAGTTTAGATTTGATGTGCAACTACTAGAAAGACCCTTTCTGCTATAGTGGGAGGTTAAAATTTCATGTTCTGAAGCTTCCCTGAAAAGTTATGGCACAATGCACAAAAACGCTTTTCAGCCTGAGATAAGGTGGGTTTCGGAACGCCAAACATAAAAGTGTTGATAACTTTCGAAAAACACTTCAGAGAGCTTAGATTTGATGTGCACCTACTAGAAAGACCCTTTCTGCTATAGTGGGAGGTTAAAATTTCATGTTCTGAAGCTTCCCTGAAAAGTTATGGCACAATGCGTAAAAACGCTTTTCAGCCTGAGATAAGGTGGGTTTCGGAACGCCAAACATAAAAGTGTTGATAACTTTGGAAAAACACTTCAGACAGTTTAGATTTGATGTGCAACTACTAGAAAGACCCTTTCTGCTATAGTGGGAGGTTAAAATTTCATGTTCTGAAGCTTTCCTGAAAAGTTATGGCACAATGCACAAAAACGCTTTTCAGCCTGAGATAAGGTGGGTTTCGGAACGCCAAACATATAAGTGTTGATAACTTTTGAAAAACACTTCAGACAGCTTAGATTTGATGTGCAACTACTAGAAAGACCCTTTCTGCTATAGTGGGAGGTTAAAATTTCATGTTCTGAAGCTTCCCTGAAAAGTTATGGCACAATGCACAAAAACGCTTTTCAGCCTGAGATAAGGTGGGTTTCGGAACGCCAAACATAAAAGTGTTGATAACTTTCGAAAAACACTTCAGACAGCTTAGATTTGATGTGCACATACTAGAAAAACCCTTTCTGCTATAGTGGGAGGTTAAAATTTCATGTTCTGAAGCTTCCCTGAAAAGTTATGGCACAATGCGTAAAAACGCTTTTCAGCCTGAGATAAGGTGGGTTTCGGAACGCCAAACATAAAAGTGTTGATAACTTTTGAAAAACACTTCAGGCAGTTTAGATTTGATGTGCAACTACTAGAAAGACCCTTTCTGCTATAGTGGGAGGTTAAAATTTCATGTTCTGAAGCTTCCCTGAAAAGTTATGGCACAATGCACAAAAACGCTTTTCAGCCTGAGATAAGGTGGGTTTCGGAACGCCAAACATAAAAGTGTTGATAACTTTGGAAAAACACTTCAGACAGTTTAGATTTGATGTGCAACTACTAGAAAGACCCTTTCTGCTATAGTGGGAGGTTAAAATTTCATGTTCTGAAGCTTTCCTGAAAAGTTATGGCACAATGCACAAAAACGCTTTTCAGCCTGAGATAAGGTGGGTTTCGGAACGCCAAACATAAAAGTGTTGATAACTTTTGAAAAACACTTCAGACAGCTTAGATTTGATGTGCAACTACTAGAAAGACCCTTTCTGCTATAGTGGGAGGTTAAAATTTCATGTTCTGAAGCTTCCCTGAAAAGTTATGGCACAATGCACAAAAAACGCTTTTCAGCCTGAGATAAGGTGGGTTTCGGAATGCCAAACATAAAAGTGTTGATAACTTTGGAAAAACACTTCAGACAGTTTAGATTTGATGTGCAACTACTAGAAAGACCCTTTCTGCTATAGTGGGAGGTTAAAATTTCATGTTCTGAAGATTCCCTGAAAAGTTATGGCACAATGCACAAAAACGCTTTTCAGCCTGAGATAAGGTGGGTTTCGGAACGCCAAACATAAAAGTGTTAATAACTTTGGAAAAACACTTCAGACAGTTTAGATTTGATGTGCAACTACTAGAAAGACCCTTTCTGCTATAGTGGGAGGTTAAAATTTCATGTTCTGAAGCTTTCCTGAAAAGTTATGGCACAATGCACAAAAACGCTTTTCAGCCTGAGATAAGGTGGGTTTCGGAACGCCAAACATAAAAGTGTTGATAACTTTGGAAAAACACTTCAGAGAGCTTAGATTTGATGTGCACCTACTAGAAAGACCCTTTCTGCTATAGTGGGAGGTTAAAATTTCATGTTCTGAAGCTTCCCTGAAAAGTTATGGCACAATGCGTAAAAACGCTTTTCAGCCTGAGATAAGGTGGGTTTCGGAACGCCAAACATAAAAGTGTTGATAACTGTGGAAAAACACTTCAGACAGTTTAGATTTGATGTGCAACTACTAGAAAGACCCTTTCTGCTATAGTGGGAGGTTAAAATTTCATGTTCTGAAGCTTTCCTGAAAAGTTATGGCACAATGCACAAAAACGCTTTTCAGCCTGAGATAAGGTGGGTTTCGGAACGCCAAACATAAAAGTGTTGATAACTTTTGAAAAACACTTCAGACAGCTTAGATTTGATGTGCAACTACTAGAAAGACCCTTTCTGCTATAGTGGGAGGTTAAAATTTCATGTTCTGAAGCTTCCCTGAAAAGTTATGGCACAATGCACAAAAACGCTTTTCAGCCTGAGATAAGGTGGGTTTCGGAACGCCAAACATAAAAGTGTTGATAACTTTCGAAAAACATTTCAGACAGCTTAGATTTGATGTGCACCTACTAGAAAGACCCTTTCTGCTATAGTGGGAGGTTAAAATTTCATGTTCTGAAGCTTCCCTGAAAAGTTATGGCACAATGCGTAAAAACGCTTTTCAGACTGAGATAAGGTGGGTTTCGGAACGCCAAACATAAAAGTGTAGATAACTTTGGAAAAACACTTCAGACAGTTTAGATTTGATGTGCAACTACTAGAAAGACCCTTTCTGCTATAGTGGGAGGTTAAAATTTCATGTTCTGAAGCTTTCCTGAAAAGTTATGGCACAATGCACAAAAACGCTTTTCAGCCTGAGATAAGGTGGGTTTCGGAACGCCAAACATAAAAGTGTTGATAACTTTTGAAAAACACTTCAGACAGCTTAGATTTGATGTGCAACTACTAGAAAGACCCTTTCTGCTATAGTGGGAGGTTAAAATTTCATGTTCTGAAGCTTCCCTGAAAAGTTATGGCACAATGCACAAAAACGCTTTTCAGCCTGAGATAAGGTGGGTTTCGGAACGCCAAACATAAAAGTGTTGATAACTTTGGAAAAACACTTCAGACAGTTTAGATTTGATGTGCAACTACTAGAAAGACCCTTTCTGCTATAGTGGGAGGTTAAAATTTCATGTTCTGAAGCTTCCCTGAAAAGTTATGGCACAATGCACAAAAACGCTTTTCAGCCTGAGATAAGGTGGGTTTCGGAACGCCAAACATAAAAGTGTTAATAACTTTGGAAAAACACTTCAGACAGTTTAGATTTGATGTGCAACTACTAGAAAGACCCTTTCTGCTATAGTGGGAGGTTAAAATTTCATGTTCTGAAGCTTTCCTGAAAAGTTATGGCACAATGCACAAAAACGCTTTTCAGCCTGAGATAAGGTGGGTTTCGGAACGCCAAACATAAAAGTGTTGATAACTTTGGAAAAACACTTCAGAGAGCTTAGATTTGATGTGCACCTACTAGAAATACCCTTTCTGCTATAGTGGGAGGTTAAAATTTCATGTTCTGAAGCTTCCCTGAAAAGTTATGGCACAATGCGTAAAAACGCTTTTCAGCCTGAGATAAGGTGGGTTTCGGAACGCCAAACATAAAAGTGTTGATAACTGTGGAAAAACACTTCAGACAGTTTAGATTTGATGTGCAACTACTAGAAAGACCCTTTCTGCTATAGTGGGAGGTTAAAATTTCATGTTCTGAAGCTTTCCTGAAAAGTTATGGCACAATGCAC
Organism: Synchiropus splendidus; assembly: GCF_027744825.2. Classification (NCBI taxonomy): domain Eukaryota; kingdom Metazoa; phylum Chordata; class Actinopteri; order Syngnathiformes; family Callionymidae; genus Synchiropus; species Synchiropus splendidus. The sequence goes on from NW_026527059.1 coordinate 649,259, forward strand.
AAAAACGCTTTTCAGCCTGAGATAAGGTGGGTTTCGGAACGCCAAACATAAAAGTGTTGATAACTTTTGAAAAACACTTCAGACAGCTTAGATTTGATGTGCAACTACTAGAAAGACCCTTTCTGCTATAGTGGGAGGTTAAAATTTCATGTTCTGAAGCTTCCCTGAAAAGTTATGGCACAATGCACAAAAACGCTTTTCAGCCTGAGATAAGGTGGGTTTCGGAACGCCAAACATAAAAGTGTTGATAACTTTCGAAAAACACTTCAGAGAGCTTAGATTTGATGTGCACCTACTAGAAAGACCCTTTCTGCTATAGTGGGAGGTTAAAATTTCATGTTCTGAAGCTTCCCTGAAAAGTTATGGCACAATGCGTAAAAACGCTTTTCAGCCTGAGATAAGGTGGGTTTCGGAACGCCAAACATAAAAGTGTTGATAACTTTGGAAAAACACTTCAGACAGTTTAGATTTGATGTGCAACTACTAGAAAGACCCTTTCTGCTATAGTGGGAGGTTAAAATTTCATGTTCTGAAGCTTTCCTGAAAAGTTATGGCACAATGCACAAAAACGCTTTTCAGCCTGAGATAAGGTGGGTTTCGGAACGCCAAACATATAAGTGTTGATAACTTTTGAAAAACACTTCAGACAGCTTAGATTTGATGTGCAACTACTAGAAAGACCCTTTCTGCTATAGTGGGAGGTTAAAATTTCATGTTCTGAAGCTTCCCTGAAAAGTTATGGCACAATGCACAAAAACGCTTTTCAGCCTGAGATAAGGTGGGTTTCGGAACGCCAAACATAAAAGTGTTGATAACTTTCGAAAAACACTTCAGACAGCTTAGATTTGATGTGCACATACTAGAAAAACCCTTTCTGCTATAGTGGGAGGTTAAAATTTCATGTTCTGAAGCTTCCCTGAAAAGTTATGGCACAATGCGTAAAAACGCTTTTCAGCCTGAGATAAGGTGGGTTTCGGAACGCCAAACATAAAAGTGTTGATAACTTTTGAAAAACACTTCAGGCAGTTTAGATTTGATGTGCAACTACTAGAAAGACCCTTTCTGCTATAGTGGGAGGTTAAAATTTCATGTTCTGAAGCTTCCCTGAAAAGTTATGGCACAATGCACAAAAACGCTTTTCAGCCTGAGATAAGGTGGGTTTCGGAACGCCAAACATAAAAGTGTTGATAACTTTGGAAAAACACTTCAGACAGTTTAGATTTGATGTGCAACTACTAGAAAGACCCTTTCTGCTATAGTGGGAGGTTAAAATTTCATGTTCTGAAGCTTTCCTGAAAAGTTATGGCACAATGCACAAAAACGCTTTTCAGCCTGAGATAAGGTGGGTTTCGGAACGCCAAACATAAAAGTGTTGATAACTTTTGAAAAACACTTCAGACAGCTTAGATTTGATGTGCAACTACTAGAAAGACCCTTTCTGCTATAGTGGGAGGTTAAAATTTCATGTTCTGAAGCTTCCCTGAAAAGTTATGGCACAATGCACAAAAAACGCTTTTCAGCCTGAGATAAGGTGGGTTTCGGAATGCCAAACATAAAAGTGTTGATAACTTTGGAAAAACACTTCAGACAGTTTAGATTTGATGTGCAACTACTAGAAAGACCCTTTCTGCTATAGTGGGAGGTTAAAATTTCATGTTCTGAAGATTCCCTGAAAAGTTATGGCACAATGCACAAAAACGCTTTTCAGCCTGAGATAAGGTGGGTTTCGGAACGCCAAACATAAAAGTGTTAATAACTTTGGAAAAACACTTCAGACAGTTTAGATTTGATGTGCAACTACTAGAAAGACCCTTTCTGCTATAGTGGGAGGTTAAAATTTCATGTTCTGAAGCTTTCCTGAAAAGTTATGGCACAATGCACAAAAACGCTTTTCAGCCTGAGATAAGGTGGGTTTCGGAACGCCAAACATAAAAGTGTTGATAACTTTGGAAAAACACTTCAGAGAGCTTAGATTTGATGTGCACCTACTAGAAAGACCCTTTCTGCTATAGTGGGAGGTTAAAATTTCATGTTCTGAAGCTTCCCTGAAAAGTTATGGCACAATGCGTAAAAACGCTTTTCAGCCTGAGATAAGGTGGGTTTCGGAACGCCAAACATAAAAGTGTTGATAACTGTGGAAAAACACTTCAGACAGTTTAGATTTGATGTGCAACTACTAGAAAGACCCTTTCTGCTATAGTGGGAGGTTAAAATTTCATGTTCTGAAGCTTTCCTGAAAAGTTATGGCACAATGCACAAAAACGCTTTTCAGCCTGAGATAAGGTGGGTTTCGGAACGCCAAACATAAAAGTGTTGATAACTTTTGAAAAACACTTCAGACAGCTTAGATTTGATGTGCAACTACTAGAAAGACCCTTTCTGCTATAGTGGGAGGTTAAAATTTCATGTTCTGAAGCTTCCCTGAAAAGTTATGGCACAATGCACAAAAACGCTTTTCAGCCTGAGATAAGGTGGGTTTCGGAACGCCAAACATAAAAGTGTTGATAACTTTCGAAAAACATTTCAGACAGCTTAGATTTGATGTGCACCTACTAGAAAGACCCTTTCTGCTATAGTGGGAGGTTAAAATTTCATGTTCTGAAGCTTCCCTGAAAAGTTATGGCACAATGCGTAAAAACGCTTTTCAGACTGAGATAAGGTGGGTTTCGGAACGCCAAACATAAAAGTGTAGATAACTTTGGAAAAACACTTCAGACAGTTTAGATTTGATGTGCAACTACTAGAAAGACCCTTTCTGCTATAGTGGGAGGTTAAAATTTCATGTTCTGAAGCTTTCCTGAAAAGTTATGGCACAATGCACAAAAACGCTTTTCAGCCTGAGATAAGGTGGGTTTCGGAACGCCAAACATAAAAGTGTTGATAACTTTTGAAAAACACTTCAGACAGCTTAGATTTGATGTGCAACTACTAGAAAGACCCTTTCTGCTATAGTGGGAGGTTAAAATTTCATGTTCTGAAGCTTCCCTGAAAAGTTATGGCACAATGCACAAAAACGCTTTTCAGCCTGAGATAAGGTGGGTTTCGGAACGCCAAACATAAAAGTGTTGATAACTTTGGAAAAACACTTCAGACAGTTTAGATTTGATGTGCAACTACTAGAAAGACCCTTTCTGCTATAGTGGGAGGTTAAAATTTCATGTTCTGAAGCTTCCCTGAAAAGTTATGGCACAATGCACAAAAACGCTTTTCAGCCTGAGATAAGGTGGGTTTCGGAACGCCAAACATAAAAGTGTTAATAACTTTGGAAAAACACTTCAGACAGTTTAGATTTGATGTGCAACTACTAGAAAGACCCTTTCTGCTATAGTGGGAGGTTAAAATTTCATGTTCTGAAGCTTTCCTGAAAAGTTATGGCACAATGCACAAAAACGCTTTTCAGCCTGAGATAAGGTGGGTTTCGGAACGCCAAACATAAAAGTGTTGATAACTTTGGAAAAACACTTCAGAGAGCTTAGATTTGATGTGCACCTACTAGAAATACCCTTTCTGCTATAGTGGGAGGTTAAAATTTCATGTTCTGAAGCTTCCCTGAAAAGTTATGGCACAATGCGTAAAAACGCTTTTCAGCCTGAGATAAGGTGGGTTTCGGAACGCCAAACATAAAAGTGTTGATAACTGTGGAAAAACACTTCAGACAGTTTAGATTTGATGTGCAACTACTAGAAAGACCCTTTCTGCTATAGTGGGAGGTTAAAATTTCATGTTCTGAAGCTTTCCTGAAAAGTTATGGCACAATGCACAAAAACGCTTTTCAGCCTGAGATAAGGTGGGTTTCGGAACGCCAAACATAAAAGTGTTGATAACTTTTGAAAAACACTTCAGACAGCTTAGATTTGATGTGCAACTACTAGAAAGACCCTTTCTGCTATAGTGGGAGGTTAAAATTTCATGTTCTGAAGCTTCCCTGAAAAGTTATGGCACAATGCACAAAAACGCTTTTCAGCCTGAGATAAGGTGGGTTTCGGAACGCCAAACATAAAAGTGTTGATAACTTTCGAAAAACACTTCAGACAGCTTAGATTTGATGTGCACCTACTAGAAAGACCCTTTCTGCTATAGTGGGAGGTTAAAATTTCATGTTCTGAAGCTTCCCTGAAAAGTTATGGCACAATGCGTAAAAACGCTTTTCAGACTGAGATAAGGTGGGTTTCGGAACGCCAAACATAAAAGTGTAGATAACTTTGGAAAAACACTTCAGACAGTTTAGATTTGATGTGCAACTACTAGAAAGACCCTTTCTGCTATAGTGGGAGGTTAAAATTTCATGTTCTGAAGCTTTCCTGAAAAGTTATGGCACAATGCACAAAAACGCTTTTCAGCCTGAGATAAGGTGGGTTTCGGAACGCCAAACATAAAAGTGTTGATAACTTTTGAAAAACACTTCAGACAGCTTAGATTTGATGTGCAACTACTAGAAAGACCCTTTCTGCTATAGTGGGAGGTTAAAATTTCATGTTCTGAAGCTTCCCTGAAAAGTTATGGCACAATGCACAAAAACGCTTTTCAGCCTGAGATAAGGTGGGTTTCGGAACGCCAAACATAAAAGTGTTGATAACTTTGGAAAAACACTTCAGACAGTTTAGATTTGATGTGCAACTACTAGAAAGACCCTTTCTGCTATAGTGGGAGGTTAAAATTTCATGTTCTGAAGCTTCCCTGAAAAGTTATGGCACAATGCACAAAAACGCTTTTCAGCCTGAGATAAGGTGGGTTTCGGAACGCCAAACATAAAAGTGTTAATAACTTTCGAAAAACACTTCAGACAGTTTAGATTTGATGTGCAACTACTAGAAAGACCCTTTCTGCTATAGTGGGAGGTTAAAATTTCATGTTCTGAAGCTTCCCTGAAAAGTTATGGCACAATGCACAAAAACGCTTTTCAGCCTGAGATAAGGTGGGTTTCGGAACGCCAAACATAAAAGTGTTGATAACTTTCGAAAAACACTTCAGAGAGCTTAGATTTGATGTGCACCTACTAGAAAGACCCTTTCTGCTATAGTGGGAGGTTAAAATTTCATGTTCTGAAGCTTCCCTGAAAAGTTATGGCACAATGCGTAAAAACGCTTTTCAGCCTGAGATAAGGTGGGTTTCGGAACGCCAAACATAAAAGTGTTGATAACTTTGGAAAAACACTTCAGACAGTTTAGATTTGATGTGCAACTACTAGAAAGACCCTTTCTGCTATAGTGGGAGGTTAAAATTTCATGTTCTGAAGCTTTCCTGAAAAGTTATGGCACAATGCACAAAAACGCTTTTCAGCCTGAGATAAGGTGGGTTTCGGAACGCCAAACATATAAGTGTTGATAACTTTTGAAAAACACTTCAGACAGCTTAGATTTGATGTGCAACTACTAGAAAGACCCTTTCTGCTATAGTGGGAGGTTAAAATTTCATGTTCTGAAGCTTCCCTGAAAAGTTATGGCACAATGCACAAAAACGCTTTTCAGCCTGAGATAAGGTGGGTTTCGGAACGCCAAACATAAAAGTGTTGATAACTTTCGAAAAACACTTCAGACAGCTTAGATTTGATGTGCACATACTAGAAAAACCCTTTCTGCTATAGTGGGAGGTTAAAATTTCATGTTCTGAAGCTTCCCTGAAAAGTTATGGCACAATGCGTAAAAACGCTTTTCAGCCTGAGATAAGGTGGGTTTCGGAACGCCAAACATAAAAGTGTTGATAACTTTTGAAAAACACTTCAGGCAGTTTAGATTTGATGTGCAACTACTAGAAAGACCCTTTCTGCTATAGTGGGAGGTTAAAATTTCATGTTCTGAAGCTTCCCTGAAAAGTTATGGCACAATGCACAAAAACGCTTTTCAGCCTGAGATAAGGTGGGTTTCGGAACGCCAAACATAAAAGTGTTGATAACTTTGGAAAAACACTTCAGACAGTTTAGATTTGATGTGCAACTACTAGAAAGACACTTTCTGCTATAGTGGGAGGTTAAAATTTCATGTTCTGAAGCTTTCCTGAAAAGTTATGGCACAATGCACAAAAACGCTTTTCAGCCTGAGATAAGGTGGGTTTCGGAACGCCAAACATAAAAGTGTTGATAACTTTCGAAAAACACTTCAGAGAGCTTAGATTTGATGTGCACCTACTAGAAAGACCCTTTCTGCTATAGTGGGAGGTTAAAATTTCATGTTCTGAAGCTTCCCTGAAAAGTTTTGGCACAATGCGTAAAAACGCTTTTCAGCCTGAGATAAGGTGGGTTTCGGAACGCCAAACATAAAAGTGTTGATAACTTTGGAAAAACACTTCAGACAGTTTAGATTTGATGTGCAACTACTAGAAAAACCCTTTCTGCTATAGTGGGAGGTTAAAATTTCATGTTCTGAAGCTTTCCTGAAAAGTTATGGCACAATGCACAAATACGCTTTTCAGCCTGAGATAAGGTGGGTTTCGGAACGCCAAACATAAAAGTGTTGATAACTTTCGAAAAACACTTCAGAGAGCTTAGATTTGATGTGCACCTACTAGAAAGACCCTTTCTGCTATAGTGGGAGGTTAAAATTTCATGTTCTGAAGCTTCCCTGAAAAGTTATGGCACAATGCACAAAAACGCTTTTCAGCCTGAGATAAGGTGGGTTTCGGAACGCCAAACATAAAAGTGTTGATAACTTTCGAAAAACACTTCAGAGAGCTTAGATTTGATGTGCACCTACTAGAAAGACCCTTTCTGCTATAGTGGGAGGTTAAAATTTCATGTTCTGAAGCTTCCCTGAAAAGTTATGGCACAATGCGTAAAAACGCTTTTCAGCCTGAGATAAGGTGGGTTTCGGAACGCCAAACATAAAAGTGTAGATAACTTTGGAAAAACACTTCAGACAGTTTAGATTTGATGTGCAACTACTAGAAAGACCCTTTCTGCTATAGTGGGAGGTTAAAATTTCATGTTCTGAAGCTTTCCTGAAAAGTTATGGCACAATGCACAAAAACGCTTTTCAGCCTGAGATAAGGTGGGTTTCGGAACGCCAAACATAAAAGTGTTGATAACTTTTGAAAAACACTTCAGACAGCTTAGATATGATGTGCAACTACTAGAAAGACCCTTTCTGCTATAGTGGGAGGTTAAAATTTCATGTTCTGAAGCTTCCCTGAAAAGTTATGGCACAATGCACAAAAACGCTTTTCAGCCTGAGATAAGGTGGGTTTCGGAACGCCAAACATAAAAGTGTTGATAACTTTGGAAAAACACTTCAGACAGTTTAGATTTGATGTGCAACTACTAGAAAGACCCTTTCTGCTATAGTGGGAGGTTAAAATTTCATGTTCTGAAGCTTCCCTGAAAAGTTATGGCACAATGCACAAAAACGCTTTTCAGCCTGAGATAAGGTGGGTTTCGGAACGCCAAACATAAAAGTGTTAATAACTTTGGAAAAACACTTCAGACAGTTTAGATTTGATGTGCAACTACTAGAAAGACCCTTTCTGCTATAGTGGGAGGTTAAAATTTCATGTTCTGAAGCTTCCCTGAAAAGTTATGGCACAATGCGTAAAAACGCTTTTCAGCCTGAGATAAGGTGGGTTTCGGAACGCCAAACATAAAAGTGTTGATAACTTTAGAAAAACACTTCAGACAGTTTAGATTTGATGTGCAACTACTAGAAAGACCCTTTCTGCTATAGTGGGAGGTTAAAATTTCATGTTCTGAAGCTTTCCTGAAAAGTTATGGCACAATGCACAAAAACGCTTTTCAGCCTGAGATAAGGTGGGTTTCGGAACGCCAAACATAAAAGTGTTGATAACTTTTGAAAAACACTTCAGACAGCTTAGATTTGATGTGCAACTACTAGTAAGACCCTTTCTGCTATAGTGGGAGGTTAAAATTTCATGTTCTGAAGCTTCCCTGAAAAGTTATGGCACAATGCACAAAAACGCTTTTCAGCCTGAGATAAGGTGGGTTTCGGAACGCCAAACATAAAAGTGTTGATAACTTTCGAAAAACACTTCAGACAGCTTAGATTTGATGTGCACCTACTAGAAAGACCCTTTCTGCTATAGTGGGAGGTTAAAATTTCATGTTCTGAAGCTTCCCTGAAAAGTTATGGCACAATGCGTAAAAACGCTTTTCAGCCTGAGATAAGGTGGGTTTCGGAACGCCAAACATAAAAGTGTAGATAACTTTGGAAAAACACTTCAGACAGTTTAGATTTGATGTGCAACTACTAGAAAGACCCTTTCTGCTATAGTGGGAGGTTAAAATTTCATGTTCTGAAGCTTTCCTGAAAAGTTATGGCACAATGCACAAAAACGCTTTTCAGCCTGAGATAAGGTGGGTTTCGGAACGCCAAACATAAAAGTGTTGATAACTTTTGAAAAACACTTCAGACAGCTTAGATTTGATGTGCAACTACTAGAAAGACCCTTTCTGCTATAGTGGGAGGTTAAAATTTCATGTTCTGAAGCTTCCCTGAAAAGTTATGGCACAATGCACAAAAACGCTTTTCAGCCTGAGATAAGGTGGGTTTCGGAACGCCAAACATAAAAGTGTTGATAACTTTGGAAAAACACTTCAGACAGTTTAGATTTGATGTGCAACTACTAGAAAGACCCTTTCTGCTATAGTGGGAGGTTAACATTTCATGTTCTGAAGCTTCCCTGAAAAGTTATGGCACAATGCACAAAAACGCGTTTTCAGCCTGAGATAAGGTGGGTTTCGGAACGCCAAACATAAAAGTGTTAATAACTTTGGAAAAACACTTCAGACAGTTTAGATTTGAGGTGCAACTACTAGAAAGACCCTTTCTGCTATAGTGGGAGGTTAAAATTTCATGTTCTGAAGCTTCCCTGAAAAGTTATGGCACAATGCACAAAAACGCTTTTCAGCCTGAGATAAGGTGGGTTTCGGAACGCCAAACATAAAAGTGTTAATAACTTTCGAAAAACACTTCAGAGAGCTTAGATTTGATGTGCACCTACTAGAAAGACCCTTTCTGCTATAGTGGGAGGTTAAAATTTCATGTTCTGAAGCTTCCCTGAAAAGTTATGGCACAATGCGTAAAAACGCTTTTCAGCCTGAGATAAGGTGGGTTTCGGAACGCCAAACATAAAAGTGTTGATAACTTTGGAAAAACACTTCAGCCAGTTTAGATTTGATGTGCAACTACTAGAAAGACCCTTTCTGCTATAGTGGGAGGTTAAAATTTCATGTTCTGAAGCTTTCCTGAAAAGTTATGGCACAATGCACAAAAACGCTTTTCAGCCTGAGATAAGGTGGGTTTCGGAACGCCAAACATAAAAGTGTTGATAACTTTTGAAAAACACTTCAGACAGCTTAGATTTGATGTGCAACTACTAGAAAGACCCTTTCTGCTATAGTGGGAGGTTAAAATTTCATGTTCTGAAGCTTCCCTGAAAAGTTATGGCACAATGCACAAAAACGCTTTTCAGCCTGAGATAAGGTGGGTTTCGGAACGCCAAACATAAAAGTGTTGATAACTTTCGAAAAACACTTCAGACAGCTTAGATTTGATGTGCACCTACTAGAAAGACCCTTTCTGCTATAGTGGGAGGTTAAAATTTCATGTTCTGAAGCTTCCCTGAAAAGTTATGGCACAATGCGTAAAAACGCTTTTCAGCCTGAGATAAGGTGGGTTTCGGAACGCCAAACATAAAAGTGTTGATAACTTTGGAAAAACACTTCAGGCAGTTTAGATTTGATGTGCAACTACTAGAAAGACCCTTTCTGCTATAGTGGGAGGTTAAAATTTCATGTTCTGAAGCTTCCCTGAAAAGTTATGGCACAATGCACAAAAACGCTTTTCAGCCTGAGATAAGGTGGGTTTCGGAACGCCAAACATAAAAGTGTTGATAACTTTGGAAAAACACTTCAGACAGTTTAGATTTGATGTGCAACTACTAGAAAGACACTTTCTGCTATAGTGGGAGGTTAAAATTTCATGTTCTGAAGCTTTCCTGAAAAGTTATGGCACAATGCACAAAAACGCTTTTCAGCCTGAGATAAGGTGGGTTTCGGAACGCCAAACATAAAAGTGTTGATAACTTTCGAAAAACACTTCAGAGAGCTTAGATTTGATGTGCACCTACTAGAAAGACCCTTTCTGCTATAGTGGGAGGTTAAAATTTCATGTTCTGAAGCTTCCCTGAAAAGTTATGGCACAATGCGTAAAAACGCTTTTCAGCCTGAGATAAGGTGGGTTTCGGAACGCCAAACATAAAAGTGTTGATAACTTTGGAAAAACACTTCAGACAGTTTAGATTTGATGTGCAACTACTAGAAAGACCCTTTCTGCTATAGTGGGAGGATAAAATTTTATGTTCTGAAGCTTTCCTGAAAAGTTATGGCACAATGCACAAAAACGCTTTTCAGCCTGAGATAAGGTGGGTTTCGGAACGCCAAACATAAAAGTGTTGATAACTTTCGAAAAACACTTCAGAGAGCTTAGATTTGATGTGCACCTACTAGAAAGACCCTTTCTGCTATAGTGGGAGGTTAAAATTTCATGTTCTGAAGCTTCCCTGAAAAGTTATGGCACAATGCGTAAAAACGCTTTTCAGTCTGAGATAAGGTGGGTTTCGGAACGCCAAACATAAAAGTGTTGATAACTTTGGAAAAACACTTCAGACAGTTTAGATTTGATGTGCAACTACTAGAAAGACCCTTTCTGCTATAGTGGGAGGTTAAAATGTCATGTTCTGAAGCTTTCCTGAAAAGTTATGGCACAATGCACAAAAACGCTTTTCAGCCTGAGATAAGGTGGGTTTCGGAACGCCAAACATAAAAGTGTTGATAACTTTTGAAAAACACTTCAGACAGCTTAGATTTGATGTGCAACTACTAGAAAGACCCTTTCTGCTATAGTGGGAGGTTAAAATTTCATGTTCTGAAGCTTCCCTGAAAAGTTATGGCACAATGCACAAAAACGCTTTTCAGCCTGAGATAAGGTGGGTTTCGGAACGCCAAACATAAAAGTGTTGATAACTTTGGAAAAACACTTCAGACAGTTTAGATTTGATGTGCAACTACTAGAAAGACCCTTTCTGCTATAGTGGGAGGTTAAAATTTCATGTTCTGAAGCTTCCCTGAAAAGTTATGGCACAATGCAGAAAAACGCTTTTCAGCCTGAGATAAGGTGGGTTTCGGAACGCCAAACATAAAAGTGTTAATAACTTTGGAAAAACACTTCAGACAGTTTAGATTTGATGTGCAACTACTAGAAAGACCCTTTCTGCTATAGTGGGAGGTTAAAATTTCATGTTCTGAAGCTTTCCTGAAAAGTTATGGCACAATGCACAAAAACGCTTTTCAGCCTGAGATAAGGTGGGTTTCGGAACGCCAAACATAAAAGTGTTGATAACTTTCGAAAAACACTTCAGAGAGCTTAGATTTGATGTGCACCTACTAGAAAGACCCTTTCTGCTATAGTGGGAGGTTAAAATTTCATGTTCTGAAGCTTCCCTGAAAAGTTATGGCACAATGAGTAAAAACGCTTTTCAGTCTGAGATAAGGTGGGTTTCGGAACGCCAAACATAAAAGTGTTGATAACTTTGGAAAAACACTTCAGACAGTTTAGATTTGATGTGCAACTACTAGAAAGACCCTTTCTGCTATAGTGGGAGGTTAAAATTTCATGTTCTGAAGCTTTTCTGAAAAGTTATGGCACAATGCACAAAAACGCTTTTCAGCCTGAGATAAGGTGGGTTTCGGAACGCCAAACATAAAAGTGTTGATAACTTTTGAAAAACACTTCAGACAGCTTACATTTGATGTGCAACTACTAGAAAGACCCTTTCTGCTATAGTGGGAGGTTAAAATTTCATGTTCTGAAGCTTCCCTGAAAAGTTATGGCACAATGCACAAAAACGCTTTTCAGCCTGAGATAAGGTGGGTTTCGGAACGCCAAACATAAAAGTGTTGATAACTTTGGAAAAACACTTCAGACAGTTTAGATTTGATGTGCAACTACGAGAAAGACCCTTTCTGCTATAGTGGGAGGTTAAAATTTCATGTTCTGAAGCTTCCCTGAAAAGTTATGGCACAATGCACAAAAACGCTTTTCAGCCTGAGATAAGGTGGGTTTCGGAACGCCAAACATAAAAGTGTTGATAACTTTCGAAAAACACTTCAGAGAGCTTAGATTTGATGTGCACCTACTAGAAAGACCCTTTCTGCTATAGTGGGAGGTTAAAATTTCATGTTCTGAAGCTTTCCTGAAAAGTTATGGCACAATGCACAAAAACGCTTTTCAGCCTGAGATAAGGTGGGTTTCGGAACGCCAAACATAAAAGTGTTGATAACTTTTGAAAAACACTTCAGACAGCTTAGATTTGATGTGCAACTACTAGAAAGACCCTTTCTGCTATAGTGGGAGGTTAAAATTTCATGTTCTGAAGCTTCCCTGAAAAGTTATGGCACAATGCACAAAAACGCTTTTCAGCCTGAGATAAGGTGGGTTTCGGAACGCCAAACATAAAAGTGTTGATAACTTTGGAAAAACACTTCAGACAGTTTAGATTTGATGTGCAACTACTAGAAAGACCCTTTCTGCTATAGTGGGAGGTTAAAATTTCATGTTCTGAAGCTTTCCTGAAAAGTTATGGCACAATGCACAAAAACGCTTTTCAGCCTGAGATAAGGTGGGTTTCGGAACGCCAAACATAAAAGTGTTGATAACTTTTGAAAAACACTTCAGACAGCTTAGATTTGATGTGCAACTACTAGAAAGACCCTTTCTGCTATAGTGGGAGGTTAAAATTTCATGTTCTGAGGCTTCCCTGAAAAGTTATGGCACAATGCACAAAAACGCTTTTCAGCCTGAGATAAGGTGGGTTTCGGAACGCCAAACATAAAAGTGTTGATAACTTTAGAAAAACACTTCAGACAGTTTAGATTTGATGTGCAACTACTAGAAAGACCCTTTCTGCTATAGTGGGAGGTTAAAATTTCATGTTCTGAAGCTTCCCTGAAAAGTTATGGCACAATGCACAAAAACGCTTTTCAGCCTGAGATAAGGTGGGTTTCGGAACGCCAAACATAAAAGTGTTAATAACTTTGGAAAAACACTTCAGACAGTTTAGATTTGATGTGCAACTACTAGAAAGACCCTTTCTGCTATAGTGGGAGGTTAAAATTTCATGTTCTGAAGCTTCCCTGAAAAGTTATGGCACAATGCACAAAAACGCTTTTCAGCCTGAGATAAGGTGGGTTTCGGAACGCCAAACATAAAAGTGTTGATAACTTTCGAAAAACACTTCAGACAGCTTAGATTTGATGTGCACCTACTAGAAAGACCCTTTCTGCTATAGTGGGAGGTTAAAATTTCATGTTCTGAAGCTTCCCTGAAAAGTTATGGCACAATGCGTAAAAACGCTTTTCAGCCTGAGATAAGGTGGGTTTCGGAACGCCAAACATAAAAGTGTTGATAACTTTGGAAAAACACTTCAGGCAGTTTAGATTTGATGTGCAACTACTAGAAAGACCCTTTCTGCTATAGTGGGAGGTTAAAATTTCATGTTCTGAAGCTTCCCTGAAAAGTTATGGCACAATGCACAAAAACGCTTTTCAGCCTGAGATAAGGTGGGTTTCGGAACGCCAAACATAAAAGTGTTAATAACTTTGGAAAAACACTTCAGACAGTTTAGATTTGATGTGCAACTACTAGAAAGACACTTTCTGCTATAGTGGGAGGTTAAAATTTCATGTTCTGAAGCTTTCCTGAAAAGTTATGGCACAATGCACAAAAACGCTTTTCAGCCTGAGATAAGGTGGGTTTCGGAACGCCAAACATACAAGTGTTGATAACTTTCGAAAAACACTTCAGAGAGCTTAGATTTGATGTGCACCTACTAGAAAGACCCTTTCTGCTATAGTGGGAGGTTAAAATTTCATGTTCTGAAGCTTCCCTGAAAAGTTATGGCACAATGCGTAAAAACGCTTTTCAGCCTGAGATAAGGTGGGTTTCGGAACGCCAAACATAAAAGTGTTGATAACTTTGGAAAAACACTTCAGACAGTTTAGATTTGATGTGCAACTACTAGAAAGACCCTTTCTGCTATAGTGGGAGGTTAAAATTTCATGTTCTGAAGCTTTCCTGAAAAGTTATGGCACAATGCACAAAAACGCTTTTCAGCCTGAGATAAGGTGTGTTTCGGAACGCCAAACATAAAAGTGTTGATAACTTTTGAAAAACACTTCAGACAGCTTAGATTTGATGTGCAACTACTAGAAAGACCCTTTCTGCTATAGTGGGAGGTTAAAATTTCATGTTCTGAAGCTTTTCTGAAAAGTTATGGCACAATGCACAAAAACGCTTTTCAGCCTGAGATAAGGTGGGTTTCGGAACGCCAAACATAAAAGTGTTGATAACTTTTGAAAAACACTTCAGACAGCTTACATTTGATGTGCAACTACTAGAAAGACCCTTTCTGCTATAGTGGGAGGTTAAAATTTCATGTTCTGAAGCTTCCCTGAAAAGTTATGGCACAATGCACAAAAACGCTTTTCAGCCTGAGATAAGGTGGGTTTCGGAACGCCAAACATAAAAGTGTTGATAACTTTCGAAAAACACTTCAGAGAGCTTAGATTTGATGTGCACCTACTAGAAAGACCCTTTCTGCTATAGTGGGAGGTTAAAATTTCATGTTCTGAAGCTTTCCTGAAAAGTTATGGCACAATGCACAAAAACGCTTTTCAGCCTGAGATAAGGTGGGTTTCGGAACGCCAAACATAAAAGTGTTGATAACTTTTGAAAAACACTTCAGACAGCTTAGATTTGATGTGCAACTACTAGAAAGACCCTTTCTGCTATAGTGGGAGGTTAAAATTTCATGTTCTGAAGCTTCCCTGAAAAGTTATGGCACAATGCACAAAAACGCTTTTCAGCCTGAGATAAGGTGGGTTTCGGAACGCCAAACATAAAAGTGTTGATAACTTTGGAAAAACACTTCAGACAGTTTAGATTTGATGTGCAACTACTAGAAAGACCCTTTCTGCTATAGTGGGAGGTTAAAATTTCATGTTCTGAAGCTTTCCTGAAAAGTTATGGCACAATGCACAAAAACGCTTTTCAGCCTGAGATAAGGTGGGTTTCGGAACGCCAAACATAAAAGTGTTGATAACTTTTGAAAAACACTTCAGACAGCTTAGATTTGATGTGCAACTACTAGAAAGACCCTTTCTGCTATAGTGGGAGGTTAAAATTTCATGTTCTGAGGCTTCCCTGAAAAGTTATGGCACAATGCACAAAAACGCTTTTCAGCCTGAGATAAGGTGGGTTTCGGAACGCCAAACATAAAAGTGTTGATAACTTTAGAAAAACACTTCAGACAGTTTAGATTTGATGTGCAACTACTAGAAAGACCCTTTCTGCTATAGTGGGAGGTTAAAATTTCATGTTCTGAAGCTTCCCTGAAAAGTTATGGCACAATGCACAAAAACGCTTTTCAGCCTGAGATAAGGTGGGTTTCGGAACGCCAAACATAAAAGTGTTAATAACTTTGGAAAAACACTTCAGACAGTTTAGATTTGATGTGCAACTACTAGAAAGACCCTTTCTGCTATAGTGGGAGGTTAAAATTTCATGTTCTGAAGCTTCCCTGAAAAGTTATGGCACAATGCACAAAAACGCTTTTCAGCCTGAGATAAGGTGGGTTTCGGAACGCCAAACATAAAAGTGTTGATAACTTTCGAAAAACACTTCAGACAGCTTAGATTTGATGTGCACCTACTAGAAAGACCCTTTCTGCTATAGTGGGAGGTTAAAATTTCATGTTCTGAAGCTTCCCTGAAAAGTTATGGCACAATGCGTAAAAACGCTTTTCAGCCTGAGATAAGGTGGGTTTCGGAACGCCAAACATAAAAGTGTTGATAACTTTGGAAAAACACTTCAGGCAGTTTAGATTTGATGTGCAACTACTAGAAAGACCCTTTCTGCTATAGTGGGAGGTTAAAATTTCATGTTCTGAAGCTTCCCTGAAAAGTTATGGCACAATGCACAAAAACGCTTTTCAGCCTGAGATAAGGTGGGTTTCGGAACGCCAAACATAAAAGTGTTAATAACTTTGGAAAAACACTTCAGACAGTTTAGATTTGATGTGCAACTACTAGAAAGACACTTTCTGCTATAGTGGGAGGTTAAAATTTCATGTTCTGAAGCTTTCCTGAAAAGTTATGGCACAATGCACAAAAACGCTTTTCAGCCTGAGATAAGGTGGGTTTCGGAACGCCAAACATACAAGTGTTGATAACTTTCGAAAAACACTTCAGAGAGCTTAGATTTGATGTGCACCTACTAGAAAGACCCTTTCTGCTATAGTGGGAGGTTAAAATTTCATGTTCTGAAGCTTCCCTGAAAAGTTATGGCACAATGCGTAAAAACGCTTTTCAGCCTGAGATAAGGTGGGTTTCGGAACGCCAAACATAAAAGTGTTGATAACTTTGGAAAAACACTTCAGACAGTTTAGATTTGATGTGCAACTACTAGAAAGACCCTTTCTGCTATAGTGGGAGGTTAAAATTTCATGTTCTGAAGCTTTCCTGAAAAGTTATGGCACAATGCACAAAAACGCTTTTCAGCCTGAGATAAGGTGTGTTTCGGAACGCCAAACATAAAAGTGTTGATAACTTTTGAAAAACACTTCAGACAGCTTAGATTTGATGTGCAACTACTAGAAAGACCCTTTCTGCTATAGTGGGAGGTTAAAATTTCATGTTCTGAAGCTTCCCTGAAAAGTTATGGCACAATGCACAAAAACGCTTTTCAGCCTGAGATAAGGTGGGTTTCGGAACGCCAAACATAAAAATGTTGATAACTTTGGAAAAACACTTCAGACAGTTTAGATTTGATGTGCAACTACTAGAAAGACCCTTTCTGCTATAGTGGGAGGTTAAAATTTCATGTTCTGAAGCTTTCCTGAAAAGTTATGGCACAATGCACAAAAACGCTTTTCAGCCTGAGATAAGGTGGGTTTCGGAACGCCAAACATAAAAGTGTTGATAACTTTGGAAAAACACTTCAGACAGTTTAGATTTGATGTGCAACTACTAGAAAGACACTTTCTGCTATAGTGGGAGGTTAAAATTTCATGTTCTGAAGCTTTCCTGAAAAGTTATGGCACAATGCACAAAAACGCTTTTCAGCCTGAGATAAGGTGGGTTTCGGAACGCCAAACATAAAAGTGTTGATAACTTTGGAAAAACACTTCAGACAGGTTAGATTTGATGTGCAACTACTAGAAAGACCCTTTCTGCTATAGTGGGAGGCTAAAATTTCATGTTCTGAAGCTTCCCTGAAAAGTTATGGCACAATGCACAAAAACGCTTTTCAGCCTGAGATAAGGTGGGTTTCGGAACGCCAAACATAAAAGTGTTGATAACTTTGGAAAAACACTTCAGGCAGTTTAGATTTGATGTGCAACAACTAGAAAGACCCTTTCTGCTATAGTGGGAGGTTAAAATTTCATGTTCTGAAGCTTCCCTGAAAAGTTATGGCACAATGCACAAAAACGCTTTTCAGCCTGAGATAAGGTGGGTTTCGGAACGCCAAACATAAAAGTGTTAATAACTTTGGAAAAACACTTCAGACAGTTTAGATTTGATGTGCAACTACTAGAAAGACACTTTCTGCTATAGTGGGAGGTTAAAATTTCATGTTCTGAAGCTTTCCTGAAAAGTTATGGCACAATGCACAAAAACGCTTTTCAGCCTGAGATAAGGTGGGTTTCGGAACGCCAAACATAAAAGTGTTGATAACTTTCGAAAAACACTTCAGAGAGCTTAGATTTGATGTGCACCTACTAGAAAGACCCTTTCTGCTATAGTGGGAGGTTAAAATTTCATGTTCTGAAGCTTCCCTGAAAAGTTATGGCACAATGCGTAAAAACGCTTTTCAGCCTGAGATAAGGTGGGTTTCGGAACGCCAAACATAAAAGTGTTGATAACTTTCGAAAAACACTTCAGAGAGCTTAGATTTGATGTGCACCTACTAGAAAGACCCTTTCTGCTATAGTGGGAGGTTAAAATTTCATGTTCTGAAGCTTTCCTGAAAAGTTATGGCACAATGCACAAAAACGCTTTTCAGCCTGAGATAAGGTGTGTTTCGGAACGCCAAACATAAAAGTGTTGATAACTTTTGAAAAACACTTCAGACAGCTTAGATTTGATGTGCAACTACTAGAAAGACCCTTTCTGCTATAGTGGGAGGTTAAAATTTCATGTTCTGAAGCTTCCCTGAAAAGTTATGGCACAATGCACAAAAACGCTTTTCAGCCTGAGATAAGGTGGGTTTCGGAACGCCAAACATAAAAATGTTGATAACTTTGGAAAAACACTTCAGACAGTTTAGATTTGATGTGCAACTACTAGAAAGACCCTTTCTGCTATAGTGGGAGGTTAAAATTTCATGTTCTGAAGCTTTCCTGAAAAGTTATGGCACAATGCACAAAAACGCTTTTCAGCCTGAGATAAGGTGGGTTTCGGAACGCCAAACATAAAAGTGTTGATAACTTTGGAAAAACACTTCAGACAGTTTAGATTTGATGTGCAACTACTAGAAAGACACTTTCTGCTATAGTGGGAGGTTAAAATTTCATGTTCTGAAGCTTCCCTGAAAAGTTATGGCACAATGCACAAAAACGCTTTTCAGCCTGAGATAAGGTGGGTTTCGGAACGCCAAACATAAAAGTGTTGATAACTTTGGAAAAACACTTCAGACAGGTTAGATTTGATGTGCAACTACTAGAAAGACCCTTTCTGCTATAGTGGGAGGTTAAAATTTCATGTTCTGAAGCTTCCCTGAAAAGTTATGGCACAATGCACAAAAACGCTTTTCAGCCTGAGATAAGGTGGGTTTCGGAACGCCAAACATAAAAGTGTTGATAACTTTGGAAAAACACTTCAGGCAGTTTAGATTTGATGTGCAACAACTAGAAAGACCCTTTCTGCTATAGTGGGAGGTTAAAATTTCATGTTCTGAAGCTTCCCTGAAAAGTTATGGCACAATGCACAAAAACGCTTTTCAGCCTGAGATAAGGTGGGTTTCGGAACGCCAAACATAAAAGTGTTAATAACTTTGGAAAAACACTTCAGACAGTTTAGATTTGATGTGCAACTACTAGAAAGACACTTTCTGCTATAGTGGGAGGTTAAAATTTCATGTTCTGAAGCTTTCCTGAAAAGTTATGGCACAATGCACAAAAACGCTTTTCAGCCTGAGATAAGGTGGGTTTCGGAACGCCAAACATAAAAGTGTTGATAACTTTCGAAAAACACTTCAGAGAGCTTAGATTTGATGTGCACCTACTAGAAAGACCCTTTCTGCTATAGTGGGAGGTTAAAATTTCATGTTCTGAAGCTTCCCTGAAAAGTTATGGCACAATGCGTAAAAACGCTTTTCAGCCTGAGATAAGGTGGGTTTCGGAACGCCAAACATAAAAGTGTTGATAACTTTCGAAAAACACTTCAGAGAGCTTAGATTTGATGTGCACCTACTAGAAAGACCCTTTCTGCTATAGTGGGAGGTTAAAATTTCATGTTCTGAAGCTTCCCTGAAAAGTTATGGCACAATGCGTAAAAACGCTTTTCAGTCTGAGATAAGGTGGGTTTCGGAACGCCAAACATAAAAGTGTTGATAACTTTGGAAAAACACTTCAGACAGTTTAGATTTGATGTGCAACTACTAGAAAGACCCTTTCTGCTATAGTGGGAGGTTAAAATTTCATGTTCTGAAGCTTTCCTGAAAAGTTATGGCACAATGCACAAAAACGCTTTTCAGCCTGAGATAAGGTGGGTTTCGGAACGCCAAACACAAAAGTGTTGATAACTTTTGAAAAACACTTCAGACAGCTTAGATTTGATGTGCAACTACTAGAAAGACCCTTTCTGCTATAGTGGGAGGTTAAAATTTCATGTTCTGAAGCTTCCCTGAAAAGTTATGGCACAATGCACAAAAACGCTTTTCAGCCTGAGATAAGGTGGGTTTCGGAACGCCAAACATAAAAGTGTTGATAACTTTGGAAAAACACTTCAGACAGTTTAGATTTGATGTGCAACTACTAGAAAGACCCTTTCTGCTATAGTGGGAGGTTAAAATTTCATGTTCTGAAGCTTCCCTGAAAAGTTATGGCACAATGCAGAAAAACGCTTTTCAGCCTGAGATAAGGTGGGTTTCGGAACGCCAAACATAAAAGTGTTAATAACTTTGGAAAAACACTTCAGACAGTTTAGATTTGATGTGCAACTACTAGAAAGACCCTTTCTGCTATAGTGGGAGGTTAAAATTTCATGTTCTGAAGCTTTCCTGAAAAGTTATGGCACAATGCACAAAAACGCTTTTCAGCCTGAGATAAGGTGGGTTTCGGAACGCCAAACATAAAAGTGTTGATAACTTTCGAAAAACACTTCAGAGAGCTTAGATTTGATGTGCACCTACTAGAAAGACCCTTTCTGCTATAGTGGGAGGTTAAAATTTCATGTTCTGAAGCTTCCCTGAAAAGTTATGGCACAATGAGTAAAAACGCTTTTCAGTCTGAGATAAGGTGGGTTTCGGAACGCCAAACATAAAAGTGTTGATAACTTTGGAAAAACACTTCAGACAGTTTAGATTTGATGTGCAACTACTAGAAAGACCCTTTCTGCTATAGTGGGAGGTTAAAATTTCATGTTCTGAAGCTTTTCTGAAAAGTTATGGCACAATGCACAAAAACGCTTTTCAGCCTGAGATAAGGTGGGTTTCGGAACGCCAAACATAAAAGTGTTGATAACTTTTGAAAAACACTTCAGACAGCTTAGATTTGATGTGCAACTACTAGAAAGACCCTTTCTGCTATAGTGGGAGGTTAAAATTTCATGTTCTGAAGCTTCCCTGAAAAGTTATGGCACAATGCACAAAAACGCTTTTCAGCCTGAGATAAGGTGGGTTTCGGAACGCCAAACATAAAAGTGTTGATAACTTTGGAAAAACACTTCAGACAGTTTAGATTTGATGTGCAACTACTAGAAAGACCCTTTCTGCTATAGTGGGAGGTTAAAATTTCATGTTCTGAAGCTTCCCTGAAAAGTTATAACACAATGCACAAAAACGCTTTTCAGCCTGAGATAAGGTGGGTTTCGGAACGCCAAACATAAAAGTGTTGATAACTTTCGAAAAACACTTCAGAGAGCTTAGATTTGATGTGCACCTACTAGAAAGACCCTTTCTGCTATAGTGGGAGGTTAAAATTTCATGTTCTGAAGCTTTCCTGAAAAGTTATGGCACAATGCACAAAAACGCTTTTCAGCCTGAGATAAGGTGGGTTTCGGAACGCCAAACATAAAAGTGTTGATAACTTTTGAAAAACACTTCAGACAGCTTAGATTTGATGTGCAACTACTAGAAAGACCCTTTCTGCTATAGTGGGAGGTTAAAATTTCATGTTCTGAAGCTTCCCTGAAAAGTTATGGCACAATGCACAAAAACGCTTTTCAGCCTGAGATAAGGTGGGTTTCGGAACGCCAAACATAAAAGTGTTGATAACTTTGGAAAAACACTTCAGACAGTTTAGATTTGATGTGCAACTACTAGAAAGACCCTTTCTGCTATAGTGGGAGGTTAAAATTTCATGTTCTGAAGCTTTCCTGAAAAGTTATGGCACAATGCACAAAAACGCTTTTCAGCCTGAGATAAGGTGGGTTTCGGAACGCCAAACATAAAAGTGTTGATAACTTTTGAAAACACTTCAGACAGCTTAGATTTGATGTGCAACTACTAGAAAGACCCTTTCTGCTATAGTGGGAGGTTAAAATTTCATGTTCTGAGGCTTCCCTGAAAAGTTATGGCACAATGCACAAAAACGCTTTTCAGCCTGAGATAAGGTGGGTTTCGGAACGCCAAACATAAAAGTGTTGATAACTTTGGAAAAACACTTCAGACAGTTTAGATTTGATGTGCAACTACTAGAAAGACCCT
Source organism: Synchiropus splendidus (assembly GCF_027744825.2). Classification (NCBI taxonomy): domain Eukaryota; kingdom Metazoa; phylum Chordata; class Actinopteri; order Syngnathiformes; family Callionymidae; genus Synchiropus; species Synchiropus splendidus. The sequence goes on from NW_026527059.1 coordinate 671,188, forward strand.
TTCTGCTATAGTGGGAGGTTAAAATTTCATGTTCTGAAGCTTCCCTGAAAAGTTATGGCACAATGCACAAAAACGCTTTTCAGCCTGAGATAAGGTGGGTTTCGGAACGCCAAACATAAAAGTGTTAATAACTTTGGAAAAACACTTCAGACAGTTTAGATTTGATGTGCAACTACTAGAAAGACCCTTTCTGCTATAGTGGGAGGTTAAAATTTCATGTTCTGAAGCTTCCCTGAAAAGTTATGGCACAATGCACAAAAACGCTTTTCAGCCTGAGATAAGGTGGGTTTCGGAACGCCAAACATAAAAGTGTTGATAACTTTTGAAAAACACTTCAGACAGCTTAGATTTGATGTGCAACTACTAGAAAGACCCTTTCTGCTATAGTGGGAGGTTAAAATTTCATATTCTGAAGCTTCCCTGAAAAGTTATGGCACAATGCACAAAAACGCTTTTCAGCCTGAGATAAGGTGGGTTTCGGAACGCAAAACATAAAAGTGTTGATAACTTTCGAAAAACACTTCAGACAGCTTAGATTTGATGTGCACCTACTAGAAAGACCCTTTCTGCTATAGTGGGAGGTTAAAATTTCATGTTCTGAAGCTTCCCTGAAAAGTTATGGCACAATGCGTAAAAACGCTTTTCAGCCTGAGATAAGGTGGGTTTCGGAACGCCAAACATAAAAGTGTTGATAACTTTGGAAAAACACTTCAGGCAGTTTAGATTTGATGTGCAACTACTAGAAAGACCCTTTCTGCTATAGTGGGAGGTTAAAATTTCATGTTCTGAAGCTTCCCTGAAAAGTTATGGCACAATGCACAAAAACGCTTTTCAGCCTGAGATAAGGTGGGTTTCGGAACGCCAAACATAAAAGTGTTAATAACTTTGGAAAAACACTTCAGACAGTTTAGATTTGATGTGCAACTACTAGAAAGACACTTTCTGCTATAGTGGGAGGTTAAAATTTCATGTTCTGAAGCTTTCCTGAAAAGTTATGGCACAATGCACAAAAACGCTTTTCAGCCTGAGATAAGGTGGGTTTCAGAACGCCAAACATAAAAGTGTTGATAACTTTCGAAAAACACTTCAGAGAGCTTAGATTTGATGTGCACCTACTAGAAAGACCCTTTCTGCTATAGTGGGAGGTTAAAATTTCATGTTCTGAAGCTTCCCTGAAAAGTTATGGCACAATGCGTAAAAACGCTTTTCAGCCTGAGATAAGGTGGGTTTCGGAACGCCAAACATAAAAGTGTTGATAACTTTGGAAAAACACTTCAGACAGTTTAGATTTGATGTGCAACTACTAGAAAGACACTTTCTGCTATAGTGGGAGGTTAAAATTTCATGTTCTGAAGCTTTCCTGAAAAGTTATGGCACAATGCACAAAAACGCTTTTCACCCTGAGATAAGGTGTGTTTCGGAACGCCAAACATAAAAGTGTTGATAACTTTTGAAAAACACTTCAGACAGCTTAGATTTGATGTGCAACTACTAGAAAGACCCTTTCTGCTATAGTGGGAGGTTAAAATTTCATGTTCTGAAGCTTCCCTGAAAAGTTATGGCACAATGCACAAAAACGCTTTTCAGCCTGAGATAAGGTGGGTTTCGGAACGCCAAACATAAAAATGTTGATAACTTTGGAAAAACACTTCAGACAGTTTAGATTTGATGTGCAACTACTAGAAAGACCCTTTCTGCTATAGTGGGAGGTTAAAATTTCATGTTCTGAAGCTTTCCTGAAAAGTTATGGCACAATGCACAAAAACGCTTTTCAGCCTGAGATAAGGTGGGTTTCGGAACGCCAAACAGAAAAGTGTGGATAACTTTGGAAAAACACTTCAGACAGTTTAGATTTGATGTGCAACTACGAGAAAGACACTTTCTGCTATAGTGGGAGGTTAAAATTTCATGTTCTGAAGCTTTCCTGAAAAGTTATGGCACAATGCACAAAAACGCTTTTCAGCCTGAGATAAGGTGGGTTTCGGAACGCCAAACATAAAAGTGTTGATAACTTTGGAAAAACACTTCAGACAGGTTAGATTTGATGTGCAACTACTAGAAAGACCCTTTCTGCTATAGTGGGAGGTTAAAATTTCATGTTCTGAAGCTTTCCTGAAAAGTTATGGCACAATGCACAAAAACGCTTTTCAGCCTGAGATAAGGTGGGTTTCGGAACGCCAAACATAAAAGTGTTGATAACTTTGGAAAAACACTTCAGACAGGTTAGATTTGATGTGCAACTACTAGAAAGACCCTTTCTGCTATAGTGGGAGGTTAAAATTTCATGTTCTGAAGCTTCCCTGAAAAGTTATGGCACAATGCACAAAAACGCTTTTCAGCCTGAGATAAGGTGGGTTTCGGAACGCCAAACATAAAAGTGTTGATAACTTTGGAAAAACACTTCAGGCAGTTTAGATTTGATGTGCAACTACTAGAAAGACCCTTTCTGCTATAGTGGGAGGTTAAAATTTCATGTTCTGAAGCTTCCCTGAAAAGTTATGGCACAATGCACAAAAACGCTTTTCAGCCTGAGATAAGGTGGGTTTCGGAACGCCAAACATAAAAGTGTTAATAACTTTGGAAAAACACTTCAGACAGTTTAGATTTGATGTGCAACTACTAGAAAGACACTTTCTGCTATAGTGGGAGGTTAAAATTTCATGTTCTGAAGCTTTCCTGAAAAGTTATGGCACAATGCACAAAAACGCTTTTCAGCCTGAGATAAGGTGGGTTTCGGAACGCCAAACATAAAAGTGTTGATAACTTTCGAAAAACACTTCAGAGAGCTTAGATTTGATGTGCACCTACTAGAAAGACCCTTTCTGCTATAGTGGGAGGTTAAAATTTCATGTTCTGAAGCTTCCCTGAAAAGTTATGGCACAATGCGTAAAAACGCTTTTCAGCCTGAGATAAGGTGGGTTTCGGAACGCCAAACATAAAAGTGTTGATAACTTTGGAAAAACACTTCAGACAGTTTAGATTTGATGTGCAACTACTAGAAAGACCCTTTCTGCTATAGTGGGAGGTTAAAATTTCATGTTCTGAAGCTTTCCTGAAAAGTTATGGCACAATGCACAAAAACGCTTTTCAGCCTGAGATAAGGTGGGTTTCGGAACGCCAAACATAAAAGTGTTGATAACTTTTGAAAAACACTTCAGACAGCTTAGATTTGATGTGCAACTACTAGAAAGACCCTTTCTGCTATAGTGGGAGGTTAAAATTTCATGTTCTGAAGCTTCCCTGAAAAGTTATGGCACAATGCACAAAAACGCTTTTCAGCCTGAGATAAGGTGGGTTTCGGAACGCCAAACATAAAAATGTTGATAACTTTGGAAAAACACTTCAGACAGTTTAGATTTGATGTGCAACTACTAGAAAGACCCTTTCTGCTATAGTGGGAGGTTAAAATTTCATGTTCTGAAGCTTTCCTGAAAAGTTATGGCACAATGCACAAAAACGCTTTTCAGCCTGAGATAAGGTGGGTTTCGGAACGCCAAACATAAAAGAGTTGATAACTTTGGAAAAACACTTCAGACAGCTTAGATTTGATGTGCAACTACTAGAAAGACCCTTTCTGCTATAGTGGGAGGTTAAAATTTCATGTTCTGAAGCTTCCCTGAAAAGTTATGGCACAATGCACAAAAACGCTTTTCAGCCTGAGATAAGGTGGGTTTCGGAACGCCAAACATAAAAGTGTTGATAACTTTCGAAAAACACTTCAGACAGCTTAGATTTGATGTGCACCTACTAGAAAGACCCTTTCTGCTATAGTGGGAGGTTAAAATTTCATGTTCTGAAGCTTCCCTGAAAAGTTATGGCACAATGCGTAAAAACGCTTTTCAGCCTGAGATAAGGTGGGTTTCGGAACGCCAAACATAAAAGTGTTGATAACTTTGGAAAAACACTTCAGGCAGTTTAGATTTGATGTGCAACTACTAGAAAGACCCTTTCTGCTATAGTGGGAGGTTAAAATTTCATGTTCTGAAGCTTCCCTGAAAAGTTATGGCACAATGCACAAAAACGCTTTTCAGCCTGAGAAAAGGTGGGTTTCGGAACGCCAAACATAAAAGTGTTAATAACTTTGGAAAAACACTTCAGACAGTTTAGATTTGATGTGCAACTACTAGAAAGACACTTTCTGCTATAGTGGGAGGTTAAAATTTCATGTTCTGAAGCTTTCCTGAAAAGTTATGGCACAATGCACAAAAACGCTTTTCAGCCTGAGATAAGGTGGGTTTCGGAACGCCAAACATAAAAGTGTTGATAACTTTCGAAAAACACTTCAGAGAGCTTAGATTTGATGTGCACCTACTTGAAAGACCCTTTCTGCTATAGTGGGAGGTTAAAATTTCATGTTCTGAAGCTTCCCTGAAAAGTTATGGCACAATGCGTAAAAACGCTTTTCAGCCTGAGATAAGGTGGGTTTCGGAACGCCAAACATAAAAGTGTTGATAACTTTGGAAAAACACTTCAGACAGTTTAGATTTGATGTGCAACTACTAGAAAGACCCTTTCTGCTATAGTGGGAGGTTAAAATTTCATGTTCTGAAGCTTTCCTGAAAAGTTATGGCACAATGCACAAAAACGCTTTTCAGCCTGAGATAAGGTGGGTTTCGGAACGCCAAACATAAAAGTGTTGATAACTTTTGAAAAACACTTCAGACAGCTTAGATTTGATGTGCAACTACTAGAAAGACCCTTTCTGCTATAGTGGGAGGTTAAAATTTCATGTTCTGAAGCTTCCCTGAAAAGTTATGGTACAATGCACAAAAACGCTTTTCAGCCTCAGATAAGGTGGGTTTCGGAACGCCAAACATAAAAATGTTGATAACTTTGGAAAAACACTTCAGACAGTTTAGATTTGATGTGCAACTACTAGAAAGACCCTTTCTGCTATAGTGGGAGGTTAAAATTTCATGTTCTGAAGCTTTCCTGAAAAGTTATGGCACAATGCACAAAAACGCTTTTCAGCCTGAGATAAGGTGGGTTTCGGAACGCCAAACATAAAAGTGTTGATAACTTTGGAAAAACACTTCAGACAGTTTAGATTTGATGTGCAACTACTAGAAAGACACTTTCTGCTATAGTGGGAGGTTAAAATTTCATGTTCTGAAGCTTTCCTGAAAAGTTATGGCACAATGCACAAAAACGCTTTTCAGCCTGAGATAAGGTGGGTTTCGGAACGCCAAACATAAAAGTGTTGATAACTTTGGAAAAACACTTCAGACAGGTTAGATTTGATGTGCAACTACTAGAAAGACCCTTTCTGCTATAGTGGGAGGTTAAAATTTCATGTTCTGAAGCTTCCCTGAAAAGTTATGGCACAATGCACAAAAACGCTTTTCAGCCTGAGATAAGGTGGGTTTCGGAACGCCAAACATAAAAGTGTTGATAACTTTGGAAAAACACTTCAGGCAGTTTAGATTTGATGTGCAACTACTAGAAAGACCCTTTCTGCTATAGTGGGAGGTTAAAATTTCATGTTCTGAAGCTTCCCTGAAAAGTTATGGCACAATGCACAAAAACGCTTTTCAGCCTGAGATAAGGTGGGTTTCGGAACGCCAAACATAAAAGTGTTAATAACTTTGGAAAAACACTTCAGACAGTTTAGATTTGATGTGCAACTACTAGAAAGACACTTTCTGCTATAGTGGGAGGTTAAAATTTCATGTTCTGAAGCTTTCCTGAAAAGTTATGGCACAATGCACAAAAACGCTTTTCAGCCTGAGATAAGGTGGGTTTCGGAACGCCAAACATAAAAGTGTTGATAACTTTCGAAAAACACTTCAGAGAGCTTAGATTTGATGTGCACCTACTAGAAAGACCCTTTCTGCTATAGTGGGAGGTTAAAATTTCATGTTCTGAAGCTTCCCTGAAAAGTTATGGCACAATGCGTAAAAACGCTTTTCAGCCTGAGATAAGGTGGGTTTCGGAACGCCAAACATAAAAGTGTTGATAACTTTGGAAAAACACTTCAGACAGTTTAGATTTGATGTGCAACTACTAGAAAGACCCTTTCTGCTATAGTGGGAGGTTAAAATTTCATGTTCTGAAGCTTTCCTGAAAAGTTATGGCACAATGCACAAAAACGCTTTTCAGCCTGAGATAAGGTGGGTTTCGGAACGCCAAACATAAAAGTGTTGATAACTTTTGAAAAACACTTCAGACAGCTTAGATTTGATGTGCAACTACTAGAAAGACCCTTTCTGCTATAGTGGGAGGTTAAAATTTCATGTTCTGAAGCTTCCCTGAAAAGTTATGGCACAATGCACAAAAACGCTTTTCAGCCTGAGATAAGGTGGGTTTCGGAACGCCAAACATAAAAATGTCGATAACTTTGGAAAAACACTTCAGACAGTTTAGATTTGATGTGCAACTACTAGAAAGACCCTTTCTGCTATAGTGGGAGGTTAAAATTTCATGTTCTGAAGCTTTCCTGAAAAGTTATGGCACAATGCACAAAAACGCTTTTCAGCCTGAGATAAGGTGGGTTTCGGAACGCCAAACATAAAAGTGTTGATAACTTTTGAAAAACACTTCAGACAGCTTAGATTTGATGTGCAACTACTAGAAAGACGCTTTCTGCTATAGTGGGAGGTTAAAATTTCATGTTCTGAAGCTTCCCTGAAAAGTTATGGCACAATGCACAAAAACGCTTTTCAGCCTGAGATAAGGTGGGTTTCGGAACGCCAAACATAGAAGTGTTGATAACTTTGGAAAAACACTTCAGACAGTTTAGATTTGACGTGCAACTACTAGAAAGACCCTTTCTGCTATAGTGGGAGGTTAAAATTTCATGTTCTGAAGCTTTCCTGAAAAGTTATGGCACAATGCACAAAAACGCTTTTCAGCCTGAGATAAGGTGGGTTTCGGAACGCCAAACATAAAAGTGTTGATAACTTTTGAAAAACACTTCAGACAGCTTAGATTTGATGTGCAACTACTAGAAAGACACTTTCTGCTATAGTGGGAGGTTAAAATTTCATGTTCTGAAGCTTCCCTCAAAAGTTATGGCACAATGCACAAAAACGCTTTTCAGCCTGAGATAAGGTGGGTTTCGGAACGCCAAACATAAAAGTGTTGATAACTTTGGAAAAACACTTCAGACAGTTTAGATTTGATGTGCAACTACTAGAAAGACCATTTCTGCTATAGTGGGAGGTTAAAATTTCATGTTCTGAAGCTTCCCTGAAAAGTTATGGCACAATGCACAAAAACGCTTTTCAGCCTGAGATAAGGTGGGTTTCGGAACGCCAAACATAAAAGTGTTGATAACTTTGGAAAAACACTTCAGACAGTTTAGATTTGATGTGCAACTACTAGAAAGACCCTTTCTGCTATAGTGGGAGGTTAAAATTTCATGTTCTGAAGCTTCCCTGAAAAGTTATGGCACAATGCACAAAAACGCTTTTCAGCCTGAGATAAGGTGGGTTTCGGAACGCCAAACATAAAAGTGTTGATAACTTTCGAAAAACACTTCAGAGAGCTTAGATTTGATGTGCACCTACTAGAAAGACCCTTTCTGCTATAGTGGGAGCTTAAAATTTCATGTTCTGAAGCTTCCCTGAAAAGTTATGGCACAATGCGTAAAAACGCTTTTCAGCCTGAGATAAGGTGGGTTTCGGAACGCCAAACATAAAAGTGTTGATAACTTTGGAAAAACACTTCAGACAGTTTAGATTTGATGTGCAACTACTAGAAAGACCCTTTCTGCTATAGTGGGAGGTTAAAATTTCATGTTCTGAAGCTTTCCTGAAAAGTTATGGCACAATGCACAAAAACGCTTTTCAGCCTGAGATAAGGTGTGTTTCGGAACGCCAAACATAAAAGTGTTGATAACTTTTGAAAAACACTTCAGACAGCTTAGATTTGATGTGCAACTACTAGAAAGACCCTTTCTGCTATAGTGGGAGGTTAAAATTTCATGTTCTGAAGCTTCCCTGAAAAGTTATGGCACAATGCACAAAAACGCTTTTCAGCCTGAGATAAGGTGGGTTTCGGAACGCCAAACATAAAAATGTTGATAACTTTGGAAAAACACTTCAGACAGTTTAGATTTGATGTGCAACTACTAGAAAGACCCTTTCTGCTATAGTGGGAGGTTAAAATTTCATGTTCTGAAGCTTTCCTGAAAAGTTATGGCACAATGCACAAAAACGCTTTTCAGACTGAGATAAGGTGGGTTTCGGAACGCCAAACATAAAAGTGTTGATAACTTTGGAAAAACACTTCAGACAGTTTAGATTTGATGTGCAACTACTAGAAAGACACTTTCTGCTATAGTGGGAGGTTAAAATTTCATGTTCTGAAGCTTTCCTGAAAAGTTATGGCACAATGCACAAAAACGCTTTTCAGCCTGAGATAAGGTGGGTTTCGGAACGCCAAACATAAAAGTGTTGATAACTTTGGAAAAACACTTCAGACAGGTTAGATTTGATGTGCAACTACTAGAAAGACCCTTTCTGCTATAGTGGGAGGTTAAAATTTCATGTTCTGAAGCTTCCCTGAAAAGTTATGGCACAATGCACAAAAACGCTTTTCAGCCTGAGATAAGGTGGGTTTCGGAACGCCAAACATAAAAGTGTTGATAAGTTTGGAAAAACACTTCAGGCAGTTTAGATTTGATGTGCAACTACTAGAAAGACCCTTTCTGCTATAGTGGGAGGTTAAAATTTCATGTTCTGAAGCTTCCCTGAAAAGTTATGGCACAATGCACAAAAACGCTTTTCAGCCTGAGATAAGGTGGGTTTCGGAACGCCAAACATAAAAGTGTTAATAACTTTGGAAAAACACTTCAGACAGTTTAGATTTGATGTGCAACTACTAGAAAGACACTTTCTGCTATAGTGGGAGGTTAAAATTTCATGTTCTGAAGCTTTCCTGAAAAGTTATGGCACAATGCACAAAAACGCTTTTCAGCCTGAGATAAGGTGGGTTTCGGAACGCCAAACATAAAAGTGTTGATAACTTTCGAAAAACACTTCAGAGAGCTTAGATTTGATGTGCACCTACTAGAAAGACCCTTTCTGCTATAGTGGGAGGTTAAAATTTCATGTTCTGAAGCTTCCCTGAAAAGTTATGGCACAATGCGTAAAAACGCTTTTCAGCCTGAGATAAGGTGGGTTTCGGAACGCCAAACATAAAAGTGTTGATAACTTTGGAAAAACACTTCAGACAGCTTAGATTTGATGTGCAACTACTAGAAAGACGCTTTCTGCTATAGTGGGAGGTTAAAATTTCATGTTCTGAAGCTTCCCTGAAAAGTTATGGCACAATGCACAAAAACGCTTTTCAGCCTGAGATAAGGTGGGTTTCGGAACGCCAAACATAGAAGTGTTGATAACTTTGGAAAAACACTTCAGACAGTTTAGATTTGACGTGCAACTACTAGAAAGACCCTTTCTGCTATAGTGGGAGGTTAAAATTTCATGTTCTGAAGCTTTCCTGAAAAGTTATGGCACAATGCACAAAAACGCTTTTCAGCCTGAGATAAGGTGGGTTTCGGAACGCCAAACATAAAAGTGTTGATAACTTTTGAAAAACACTTCAGACAGCTTAGATTTGATGTGCAACTACTAGAAAGACACTTTCTGCTATAGTGGGAGGTTAAAATTTCATGTTCTGAAGCTTCCCTCAAAAGTTATGGCACAATGCACAAAAACACTTTTCAGCCTGAGATAAGGTGGGTTTCGGAACGCCAAACATAAAAGTGTTGATAACTTTGGAAAAACACTTCAGACAGTTTAGATTTGATGTGCAACTACTAGAAAGACCATTTCTGCTATAGTGGGAGGTTAAAATTCCATGTTCTGAAGCTTCCCTGAAAAGTTATGGCACAATGCACAAAAACGCTTTTCAGCCTGAGATAAGGTGGGTTTCGGAACGCCAAACATAAAAGTGTTGATAACTTTGGAAAAACACTTCAGACAGTTTAGATTTGATGTGCAACTACTAGAAAGACCCTTTCTGCTATAGTGGGAGGTTAAAATTTCATGTTCTGAAGCTTCCCTGAAAAGTTATGGCACAATGCACAAAAACGCTTTTCAGCCTGAGATAAGGTGGGTTTCGGAACGCCAAACATAAAAGTGTTGATAACTTTCGAAAAACACTTCAGAGAGCTTAGATTTGATGTGCACCTACTAGAAAGACCCTTTCTGCTATAGTGGGAGCTTAAAATTTCATGTTCTGAAGCTTCCCTGAAAAGTTATGGCACAATGCGTAAAAACGCTTTTCAGCCTGAGATAAGGTGGGTTTCGGAACGCCAAACATAAAAGTGTTGATAACTTTGGAAAAACACTTCAGACAGTTTAGATTTGATGTGCAACTACTAGAAAGACCCTTTCTGCTATAGTGGGAGGTTAAAATTTCATGTTCTGAAGCTTTCCTGAAAAGTTATGGCACAATGCACAAAAACGCTTTTCAGCCTGAGATAAGGTGTGTTTCGGAACGCCAAACATAAAAGTGTTGATAACTTTTGAAAAACACTTCAGACAGCTTAGATTTGATGTGCAACTACTAGAAAGACCCTTTCTGCTATAGTGGGAGGTTAAAATTTCATGTTCTGAAGCTTCCCTGAAAAGTTATGGCACAATGCACAAAAACGCTTTTCAGCCTGAGATAAGGTGGGTTTCGGAACGCCAAACATAAAAATGTTGATAACTTTGGAAAAACACTTCAGACAGTTTAGATTTGATGTGCAACTACTAGAAAGACCCTTTCTGCTATAGTGGGAGGTTAAAATTTCATGTTCTGAAGCTTTCCTGAAAAGTTATGGCACAATGCACAAAAACGCTTTTCAGACTGAGATAAGGTGGGTTTCGGAACGCCAAACATAAAAGTGTTGATAACTTTGGAAAAACACTTCAGACAGTTTAGATTTGATGTGCAACTACTAGAAAGACACTTTCTGCTATAGTGGGAGGTTAAAATTTCATGTTCTGAAGCTTTCCTGAAAAGTTATGGCACAATGCACAAAAACGCTTTTCAGCCTGAGATAAGGTGGGTTTCGGAACGCCAAACATAAAAGTGTTGATAACTTTGGAAAAACACTTCAGACAGGTTAGATTTGATGTGCAACTACTAGAAAGACCCTTTCTGCTATAGTGGGAGGTTAAAATTTCATGTTCTGAAGCTTCCCTGAAAAGTTATGGCACAATGCACAAAAACGCTTTTCAGCCTGAGATAAGGTGGGTTTCGGAACGCCAAACATAAAAGTGTTGATAACTTTGGAAAAACACTTCAGGCAGTTTAGATTTGATGTGCAACTACTAGAAAGACCCTTTCTGCTATAGTGGGAGGTTAAAATTTCATGTTCTGAAGCTTTCCTGAAAAGTTATGGCACAATGCACAAAAACGCTTTTCAGCCTGAGATAAGGTGGGTTTCGGAACGCCAAACATAAAAGTGTTGATAACTTTTGAAAAACACTTCAGACAGCTTAGATTTGATGTGCAACTACTAGAAAGACCCTTTCTGCTATAGTGGGAGGTTAAAATTTCATGTTCTGAAGCTTCCCTGAAAAGTTATGGCACAATGCACAAAAACGCTTTTCAGCCTGAGATAAGGTGGGTTTCGGAACGCCAAACATAAAAATGTTGATAACTTTGGAAAAACACTTCAGACAGTTTAGATTTGATGTGCAACTACTAGAAAGACCCTTTCTGCTATAGTGGGAGGTTAAAATTTCATGTTCTGAAGCTTTCCTGAAAAGTTATGGCACAATGCACAAAAACGCTTTTCAGCCTGAGATAAGGTGGGTTTCGGAACGCCAAACATAAAAGTGTTGATAACTTTGGAAAAACACTTCAGACAGCTTAGATTTGATGTGCAACTACTAGAAAGACCCTTTCTGCTATAGTGGGAGGTTAAAATTTCATGTTCTGAAGCTTCCCTGAAAAGTTATGGCACAATGCACAAAAACGCTTTTCAGCCTGAGATAAGGTGGGTTTCGGAACGCCAAACATAAAAGTGTTGATAACTTTCGAAAAACACTTCAGACAGCTTAGATTTGATGTGCACCTACTAGAAAGACCCTTTCTGCTATAGTGGGAGGTTAAAATTTCATGTTCTGAAGCTTCCCTGAAAAGTTATGGCACAATGCGTAAAAACGCTTTTCAGCCTGAGATAAGGTGGGTTTCGGAACGCCAAACATAAAAGTGTTGATAACTTTGGAAAAACACTTCAGGCAGTTTAGATTTGATGTGCAACTACTAGAAAGACCCTTTCTGCTATAGTGGGAGGTTAAAATTTCATGTTCTGAAGCTTCCCTGAAAAGTTATGGCACAATGCACAAAAACGCTTTTCAGCCTGAGAAAAGGTGGGTTTCGGAACGCCAAACATAAAAGTGTTAATAACTTTGGAAAAACACTTCAGACAGTTTAGATTTGATGTGCAACTACTAGAAAGACCCTTTCTGCTATAGTGGGAGGTTAAAATTTCATGTTCTGAAGCTTTCCTGAAAAGTTATGGCACAATGCACAAAAACGCTTTTCAGCCTGAGATAAGGTGGGTTTCGGAACGCCAAACATAAAAGTGTTGATAACTTTTGAAAAACACTTCAGACAGCTTAGATTTGATGTGCAACTACTAGAAAGACCCTTTCTGCTATAGTGGGAGGTTAAAATTTCATGTTCTGAAGCTTCCCTGAAAAGTTATGGTACAATGCACAAAAACGCTTTTCAGCCTGAGATAAGGTGGGTTTCGGAACGCCAAACATAAAAATGTTGATAACTTTGGAAAAACACTTCAGACAGTTTAGATTTGATGTGCAACTACTAGAAAGACCCTTTCTGCTATAGTGGGAGGTTAAAATTTCATGTTCTGAAGCTTTCCTGAAAAGTTATGGCACAATGCACAAAAACGCTTTTCAGCCTGAGATAAGGTGTGTTTCGGAACGCCAAACATAAAAGTGTTGATAACTTTTGAAAAACACTTCAGACAGCTTAGATTTGATGTGCAACTACTAGAAAGACCCTTTCTGCTATAGTGGGAGGTTAAAATTTCATGTTCTGAAGCTTCCCTGAAAAGTTATGGCACAATGCACAAAAACGCTTTTCAGCCTGAGATAAGGTGGGTTTCGGAACGCCAAACATAAAAATGTTGATAACTTTGGAAAAACACTTCAGACAGTTTAGATTTGATGTGCAACTACTAGAAAGACCCTTTCTGCTATAGTGGGAGGTTAAAATTTCATGTTCTGAAGCTTTCCTGAAAAGTTATGGCACAATGCACAAAAACGCTTTTCAGCCTGAGATAAGGTGGGTTTCGGAACGCCAAACATAAAAGTGTTGATAACTTTGGAAAAACACTTCAGACAGTTTAGATTTGATGTGCAACTACTAGAAAGACACTTTCTGCTATAGTGGGAGGTTAAAATTTCATGTTCTGAAGCTTTCCTGAAAAGTTATGGCACAATGCACAAAAACGCTTTTCAGCCTGAGATAAGGTGGGTTTCGGAACGCCAAACATAAAAGTGTTGATAACTTTGGAAAAACACTTCAGACAGGTTAGATTTGATGTGCAACTACTAGAAAGACCCTTTCTGCTATAGTGGGAGGTTAAAATTTCATGTTCTGAAGCTTCCCTGAAAAGTTATGGCACAATGCACAAAAACGCTTTTCAGCCTGAGATAAGGTGGGTTTCGGAACGCCAAACATAAAAGTGTTGATAACTTTGGAAAAACACTTCAGGCAGTTTAGATTTGATGTGCAACTACTAGAAAGACCCTTTCTGCTATAGTGGGAGGTTAAAATTTCATGTTCTGAACCTTCCCTGAAAAGTTATGGCACAATGCACAAAAACGCTTTTCAGCCTGAGATAAGGTGGGTTTCGGAACGCCAAACATAAAAGTGTTAATAACTTTGGAAAAACACTTCAGACAGTTTAGATTTGATGTGCAACTACTAGAAAGACACTTTCTGCTATAGTGGGAGGTTAAAATTTCATGTTCCGAAGCTTTCCTGAAAAGTTATGGCACAATGCACAAAAACGCTTTTCAGCCTGAGATAAGGTGGGTTTCGGAACGCCAAACATAAAAGTGTTGATAACTTTCGAAAAACACTTCAGAGAGCTTAGATTTGATGTGCACCTACTAGAAAGACCCTTTCTGCTATAGTGGGAGGTTAAAATTTCATGTTCTGAAGCTTCCCTGAAAAGTTATGGCACAATGCGTAAAAACGCTTTTCAGCCTGAGATAAGGTGGGTTTCGGAACGCCAAACATAAAAGTGTTGATAACTTTGGAAAAACACTTCAGACAGTTTAGATTTGATGTGCAACTACTAGAAAGACCCTTTCTGCTATAGTGGGAGGTTAAAATTTCATGTTCTGAAGCTTTCCTGAAAAGTTATGGCACAATGCACAAAAACGCTTTTCAGCCTGAGATAAGGTGGGTTTCGGAACGCCAAACATAAAAGTGTTGATAACTTTTGAAAAACACTTCAGACAGCTTAGATTTGATGTGCAACTACTAGAAAGACCCTTTCTGCTATAATGGGAGGTTAAAATTTCATGTTCTGAAGCTTCCCTGAAAAGTTATGGCACAATGCACAAAAACGCTTTTCAGCCTGAGATAAGGTGGGTTTCGGAACGCCAAACATAAAAATGTTGATAACTTTGGAAAAACACTTCAGACAGTTTAGATTTGATGTGCAACTACTAGAAAGACCCTTTCTGCTATAGTGGGAGGTTAAAATTTCATGTTCTGAAGCTTCCCTGAAAAGTTATGGCACAATGCACAAAAACGCTTTTCAGCCTGAGATAAGGTGGGTTTCGGAACGCCAAACATAAAAGTGTTGATAACTTTCGAAAAACACTTCAGACAGCTTAGATTTGATGTGCACCTACTAGAAAGACCCTTTCTGCTATAGTGGGAGGTTAAAATTTCATGTTCTGAAGCTTCCCTGAAAAGTTATGGCACAATGCGTAAAAACGCTTTTCAGCCTGAGATAAGGTGGGTTTCGGAACGCCAAACATAAAAGTGTTGATAACTTTGGAAAAACACTTCAGGCAGTTTAGATTTGATGTGCAACTACTAGAAAGACCCTTTCTGCTATAGTGGGAGGTTAAAATTTCATGTTCTGAAGCTTCCCTGAAAAGTTATGGCACAATGCACAAAAACGCTTTTCAGCCTGAGAAAAGGTGGGTTTCGGAACGCCAAACATAAAAGTGTTAATAACTTTGGAAAAACACTTCAGACAGTTTAGATTTGATGTGCAACTACTAGAAAGACACTTTCTGCTATAGTGGGAGGTTAAAATTTCATGTTCTGAAGCTTTCCTGAAAAGTTATGGCACAATGCACAAAAACGCTTTTCAGCCTGATATAAGGTGGGTTTCGGAACGCCAAACATAAAAGTGTTAATAACTTTGGAAAAACACTTCAGACAGTTTAGATTTGATGTGCAACTACTAGAAAGACACTTTCTGCTATAGTGGGAGGTTAAAATTTCATGTTCTGAAGCTTTCCTGAAAAGTTATGGCACAATGCACAAAAACGCTTTTCAGCCTGATATAAGGTGGGTTTCGGAACGCCAAACATAAAAGTGTTGATAACTTTCGAAAAACACTTCAGAGAGCTTAGATTTGATGTGCACCTACTAGAAAGACCCTTTCTGCTATAGTGGGAGGTTAAAATTTCATGTTCTGAAGCTTCCCTGAAAAGTTATGGCACAATGCGTAAAAACGCTTTTCAGCCTGAGATAAGGTGGGTTTCGGAACGCCAAACATAAAAGTGTTGATAACTTTGGAAAAACACTTCAGACAGTTTAGATTTGATGTGCAACTACTAGAAAGACCCTTTCTGCTATAGTGGGAGGTTAAAATTTCATGTTCTGAAGCTTTCCTGAAAAGTTATGGCACAATGCACAAAAACGCTTTTCAGCCTGAGATAAGGTGGGTTTCGGAACGCCAAACATAAAAGTGTTGATAACTTTTGAAAAACACTTCAGACAGCTTAGATTTGATGTGCAACTACTAGAAAGACCCTTTCTGCTATAGTGGGAGGTTAAAATTTCATGTTCTGAAGCTTCCCTGAAAAGTTATGGTACAATGCACAAAAACGCTTTTCAGCCTGAGATAAGGTGGGTTTCGGAACGCCAAACATAAAAATGTTGATAACTTTGGAAAAACACTTCAGACAGTTTAGATTTGATGTGCAACTACTAGAAAGACCCTTTCTGCTATAGTGGGAGGTTAAAATTTCATGTTCTGAAGCTTTCCTGAAAAGTTATGGCACAATGCACAAAAACGCTTTTCAGCCTGAGATAAGGTGGGTTTCGGAACGCCAAACATAAAAGTGTTGATAACTTTGGAAAAACACTTCAGACAGTTTAGATTTGATGTGCAACTACTAGAAAGACACTTTCTGCTATAGTGGGAGGTTAAAATTTCATGTTCTGAAGCTTTCCTGAAAAGTTATGGCACAATGCACAAAAACGCTTTTCAGCCTGAGATAAGGTGGGTTTCGGAACGCCAAACATAAAAGTGTTGATAACTTTGGAAAAACACTTCAGACAGGTTAGATTTGATGTGCAACTACTAGAAAGACCCTTTCTGCTATAGTGGGAGGTTAAAATTTCATGTTCTGAAGCTTCCCTGAAAAGTTATGGCACAATGCACAAAAACGCTTTTCAGCCTGAGATAAGGTGGGTTTCGGAACGCCAAACATAAAAGTGTTGATAACTTTGGAAAAACACTTCAGACAGTTTAGATTTGATGTGCAACTACTAGAAAGACACTTTCTGCTATAGTGGGAGGTTAAAATTTCATGTTCTGAAGCTTTCCTGAAAAGTTATGGCACAATGCACAAAAACGCTTTTCAGCCTGAGATAAGGTGGGTTTCGGAACGCCAAACATAAAAGTGTTGATAACTTTGGAAAAACACTTCAGGCAGTTTAGATTTGATGTGCAACTACTAGAAAGACCCTTTCTGCTATAGTGGGAGGTTAAAATTTCATGTTCTGAAGCTTCCCTGAAAAGTTATGGCACAATGCACAAAAACGCTTTTCAGCCTGAGATAAGGTGGGTTTCGGAACGCCAAACATAAAAGTGTTAATAACTTTGGAAAAACACTTCAGACAGTTTAGATTTGATGTGCAACTACTAGAAAGACACTTTCTGCTATAGTGGGAGGTTAAAATTTCATGTTCTGAAGCTTTCCTGAAAAGTTATGGCACAATGCACAAAAACGCTTTTCAGCCTGAGATAAGGTGGGTTTCGGAACGCCAAACATAAAAGTGTTGATAACTTTCGAAAAACACTTCAGAGAGCTTAGATTTGATGTGCACCTACTAGAAAGACCCTTTCTGCTATAGTGGGAGGTTAAAATTTCATGTTCTGAAGCTTCCCTGAAAAGTTATGGCACAATGCGTAAAAACGCTTTTCAGCCTGAGATAAGGTGGGTTTCGGAACGCCAAACATAAAAGTGTTGATAACTTTGGAAAAACACTTCAGACAGTTTAGATTTGATGTGCAACTACTAGAAAGACCCTTTCTGCTATAGTGGGAGGTTAAAATTTCATGTTCTGAAGCTTTCCTGAAAAGTTATGGCACAATGCACAAAAACGCTTTTCAGCCTGAGATAAGGTGGGTTTCGGAACGCCAAACATAAAAGTGTTGATAACTTTTGAAAAACACTTCAGACAGCTTAGATTTGATGTGCAACTACTAGAAAGACCTTTTCTGCTATAGTGGGAGGTTAAAATTTCATGTTCTGAAGCTTCCCTGAAAAGTTATGGCACAATGCACAAAAACGCTTTTCAGCCTGAGATAAGGTGGGTTTCGGAACGCCAAACATAAAAATGTTGATAACTTTGGAAAAACACTTCAGACAGTTTAGATTTGATGTGCAACTACTAGAAAGACCCTTTCTGCTATAGTGGGAGGTTAAAATTTCATGTTCTGAAGCTTTCCTGAAAAGTTATGGCACAATGCACAAAAACGCTTTTCAGCCTGAGATAAGGTGGGTTTCGGAACGCCAAACATAAAAGAGTTGATAACTTTGGAAAAACACTTCAGACAGCTTAGATTTGATGTGCAACTACTAGAAAGACCCTTTCTGCTATAGTGGGAGGTTAAAATTTCATGTTCTGAAGCTTCCCTGAAAAGTTATGGCACAATGCACAAAAACGCTTTTCAGCCTGAGATAAGGTGGGTTTCGGAACGCCAAACATAAAAGTGTTGATAACTTTCGAAAAACACTTCAGACAGCTTAGATTTGATGTGCACCTACTAGAAAGACCCTTTCTGCTATAGTGGGAGGTTAAAATTTCATGTTCTGAAGCTTCCCTGAAAAGTTATGGCACAATGCGTAAAAACGCTTTTCAGCCTGAGATAAGTTGGGTTTCGGAACGCCAAACATAAAAGTGTTGATAACTTTGGAAAAACACTTCAGGCAGTTTAGATTTGATGTGCAACTACTAGAAAGACCCTTTCTGCTATAGTGGGAGGTTAAAATTTCATGTTCTGAAGCTTCCCTGAAAAGTTATGGCACAATGCACAAAAACGCTTTTCAGCCTGAGAAAAGGTGGGTTTCGGAACGCCAAACATAAAAGTGTTAATAACTTTGGAAAAACACTTCAGACAGTTTAGATTTGATGTGCAACTACTAGAAAGACACTTTCTGCTATAGTGGGAGGTTAAAATTTCATGTTCTGAAGCTTTCCTGAAAAGTTATGGCACAATGCACAAAAACGCTTTTCAGCCTGAGATAAGGTGGGTTTCGGAACGCCAAACATAAAAGTGTTGATAACTTTCGAAAAACACTTCAGAGAGCTTAGATTTGATGTGCACCTACTTGAAAGACCCTTTCTGCTATAGTGGGAGGTTAAAATTTCATGTTCTGAAGCTTCCCTGAAAAGTTATGGCACAATGCGTAAAAACGCTTTTCAGCCTGAGATAAGGTGGGTTTCGGAACGCCAAACATAAAAGTGTTGATAACTTTGGAAAAACACTTCAGGCAGTTTAGATTTGATGTGCAACTACTAGAAAGACCCTTTCTGCTATAGTGGGAGGTTAAAATTTCATGTTCTGAAGCTTCCCTGAAAAGTTATGGCACAATGCACAAAAACGCTTTTCAGCCTGAGAAAAGGTGGGTTTCGGAACGCCAAACATAAAAGTGTTAATAACTTTGGAAAAACACTTCAGACAGTTTAGATTTGATGTGCAACTACTAGAAAGACACTTTCTGCTATAGTGGGAGGTTAAAATTTCATGTTCTGAAGCTTTCCTGAAAAGTTATGGCACAATGCACAAAAACGCTTTTCAGCCTGAGATAAGGTGGGTTTCGGAACGCCAAACATAAAAGTGTTGATAACTTTCGAAAAACACTTCAGAGAGCTTAGATTTGATGTGCACCTACTAGAAAGACCCTTTCTGCTATAGTGGGAGGTTAAAATTTCATGTTCTGAAGCTTCCCTGAAAAGTTATGGCACAATGCGTAAAAACGCTTTTCAGCCTGAGATAAGGTGGGTTTCGGAACGCCAAACATAAAAGTGTTGATAACTTTGGAAAAACACTTCAGACAGTTTAGATTTGATGTGCAACTACTAGAAAGACCCTTTCTGCTATAGTTGGAGGTTAAAATTTCATGTTCTGAAGCTTTCCTGAAAAGTTATGGCACAATGCACAAAAACGCTTTTCAGCCTGAGATAAGGTGGGTTTCGGAACGCCAAACATAAAAGTGTTGATAACTTTTGAAAAACACTTCAGACAGCTTAGATTTGATGTGCAACTACTAGAAAGACCCTTTCTGCTATAGTGGGAGGTTAAAATTTCATGTTCTGAAGCTTCCCTGAAAAGTTATGGTACAATGCACAAAAACGCTTTTCAGCCTGAGATAAGGTGGGTTTCGGAACGCCAAACATAAAAATGTTGATAACTTTGGAAAAACACTTCAGACAGTTTAGATTTGATGTGCAACTACTAGAAAGACCCTTTCTGCTATAGTGGGAGGTTAAAATTTCATGTTCTGAAGCTTTCCTGAAAAGTTATGGCACAATGCACAAAAACGCTTTTCAGCCTGAGATAAGGTGGGTTTCGGAACGCCAAACATAAAAGTGTTGATAACTTTGGAAAAACACTTCAGACAGTTTAGATTTGATGTGCAACTACTAGAAAGACACTTTCTGCTATAGTGGGAGGTTAAAATTTCATGTTCTGAAGCTTTCCTGAAAAGTTATGGCACAATGCACAAAAACGCTTTTCAGCCTGAGATAAGGTGGGTTTCGGAACGCCAAACATAAAAGTGTTGATAACTTTCGAAAAACACTTCAGACAGGTTAGATTTGATGTGCAACTACTAGAAAGACCCTTTCTGCTATAGTGGGAGGTTAAAATTTCATGTTCTGAAGCTTCCCTGAAAAGTTATGGCACAATGCACAAAAACGCTTTTCAGCCTGAGATAAGGTGGGTTTCGGAACGCCAAACATAAAAGTGTTGATAACTTTGGAAAAACACTTCAGACAGTTTAGATTTGATGTGCAACTACTAGAAAGACACTTTCTGCTATAGTGGGAGGTTAAAATTTCATGTTCTGAAGCTTTCCTGAAAAGTTATGGCACAATGCACAAAAACGCTTTTCAGCCTGAGATAAGGTGGGTTTCGGAACGCCAAACATAAAAGTGTTGATAACTTTGGAAAAACACTTCAGGCAGTTTAGATTTGATGTGCAACTACTAGAAAGACCCTTTCTGCTATAGTGGGAGGTTAAAATTTCATGTTCTGAAGCTTCCCTGAAAAGTTATGGCACAATGCACAAAAACGCTTTTCAGCCTGAGATAAGGTGGGTTTCGGAACGCCAAACATAAAAGTGTTAATAACTTTGGAAAAACACTTCAGACAGTTTAGATTTGATGTGCAACTACTAGAAAGACCCTTTCTGCTATAGTGGGAGGTTAAAATTTCATGTTCTGAAGCTTTCCTGAAAAGTTATGGCACAATGCACAAAAACGCTTTTCAGCCTGAGATAAGGTGGGTTTCGGAACGCCAAACATAAAAGTGTTGATAACTTTCGAAAAACACTTCAGAGAGCTTAGATTTGATGTGCACCTACTAGAAAGACCCTTTCTGCTATAGTGGGAGGTTAAAATTTCATGTTCTGAAGCTTCCCTGAAAAGTTATGGCACAATGCGTAAAAACGCTTTTCAGCCTGAGATAAGGTGGGTTTCGGAACGCCAAACATAAAAGTGTTGATAACTTTTGAAAAACACTTCAGACAGCTTAGATTTGATGTGCAACTACTAGAAAGACCCTTTCTGCTATAGTGGGAGGTTAAAATTTCATGTTCTGAAGCTTCCCTGAAAAGTTATGGCACAATGCACAAAAACGCTTTTCAGCCTGAGATAAGGTGGGTTTCGGAACGCCAAACATAAAAATGTTGATAACTTTGGAAAAACACTTCAGACAGTTTAGATTTGATGTGCAACTACTAGAAAGACCCTTTCTGCTATAGTGGGAGGTTAAAATTTCATGTTCTGAAGCTTTCCTGAAAAGTTATGGCACAATGCACAAAAACGCTTTTCAGCCTGAGATAAGGTGGGTTTCGGAACGCCAAACATAAAAGAGTTGATAACTTTGGAAAAACACTTCAGACAGCTTAGATTTGATGTGCAACTACTAGAAAGACCCTTTCTGCTATAGTGGGAGGTTAAAATTTCATGTTCTGAAGCTTCCCTGAAAAGTTATGGCACAATGCACAAAAACGCTTTTCAGCCTGAGATAAGGTGGGTTTCGGAACGCCAAACATAAAAGTGTTGATAACTTTCGAAAAACACTTCAGACAGCTTAGATTTGATGTGCACCTACTAGAAAGACCCTTTCTGCTATAGTGGGAGGTTAAAATTTCATGTTCTGAAGCTTCCCTGAAAAGTTATGGCACAATGCGTAAAAACGCTTTTCAGCCTGAGATAAGGTGGGTTTCGGAACGCCAAACATAAAAGTGTTGATAACTTTGGAAAAACACTTCAGGCAGTTTAGATTTGATGTGCAACTACTAGAAAGACCCTTTCTGCTATAGTGGGAGGTTAAAATTTCATGTTCTGAAGCTTCCCTGAAAAGTTATGGCACAATGCACAAAAACGCTTTTCAGCCTGAGAAAAGGTGGGTTTCGGAACGCCAAACATAAAAGTGTTAATAACTTTGGAAAAACACTTCAGACAGTTTAGATTTGATGTGCAACTACTAGAAAGACACTTTCTGCTATAGTGGGAGGTTAAAATTTCATGTTCTGAAGCTTTCCTGAAAAGTTATGGCACAATGCACAAAAACGCTTTTCAGCCTGAGATAAGGTGGGTTTCGGAACGCCAAACATAAAAGTGTTGATAACTTTCGAAAAACACTTCAGAGAGCTTAGATTTGATGTGCACCTACTTGAAAGACCCTTTCTGCTATAGTGGGAGGTTAAAATTTCATGTTCTGAAGCTTCCCTGAAAAGTTATGGCACAATGCGTAAAAACGCTTTTCAGCCTGAGACAAGGTGGGTTTCGGAACGCCAAACATAAAAGTGTTGATAACTTTGGAAAAACACTTCAGACAGTTTAGATTTGATGTGCAACTACTAGAAAGACCCTTTCTGCTATAGTGGGAGGTTAAAATTTCATGTTCTGAAGCTTTCCTGAAAAGTTATGGCACAATGCACAAAAACGCTTTTCAGCCTGAGATAAGGTGGGTTTCGGAACGCCAAACATAAAAGTGTTGATAACTTTTGAAAAACACTTCAGACAGCTTAGATTTGATGTGCAACTACTAGAAAGACCCTTTCTGCTATAGTGGGAGGTTAAAATTTCATGTTCTGAAGCTTCCCTGAAAAGTTATGGTACAATGCACAAAAACGCTTTTCAGCCTGAGATAAGGTGGGTTTCGGAACGCCAAACATAAAAATGTTGATAACTTTGGAAAAACACTTCAGACAGTTTAGATTTGATGTGTAACTACTAGAAAGACCCTTTCTGCTATAGTGGGAGGTTAAAATTTCATGTTCTGAAGCTTTCCTGAAAAGTTATGGCACAATGCACAAAAACGCTTTTCAGCCTGAGATAAGGTGGGTTTCGGAACGCCAAACATAAAAGTGTTGATAACTTTGGAAAAACACTTCAGACAGTTTAGATTTGATGTGCAACTACTAGAAAGACACTTTCTGCTATAGTGGGAGGTTAAAATTTCATGTTCTGAAGCTTTCCTGAAAAGTTATGGCACAATGCACAAAAACGCTTTTCAGCCTGAGATAAGGTGGGTTTCGGAACGCCAAACATAAAAGTGTTGATAACTTTGGAAAAACACTTCAGACAGGTTAGATTTGATGTGCAACTACTAGAAAGACCCTTTCTGCTATAGTGGGAGGTTAAAATTTCATGTTCTGAAGCTTCCCTGAAAAGTTATGGCACAATGCACAAAAACGCTTTTCAGCCTGAGATAAGGTGGGTTTCGGAACGCCAAACATAAAAGTGTTAATAACTTTGGAAAAACACTTCAGACAGTTTAGATTTGATGTGCAACTACTAGAAAGACACTTTCTGCTATAGTGGGAGGTTAAAATTTCATGTTCTGAAGCTTTCCTGAAAAGTTATGGCACAATGCACAAAAACGCTTTTCAGCCTGAGATAAGGTGGGTTTCGGAACGCCAAACATAAAAGTGTTGATAACTTTCGAAAAACACTTCAGAGAGCTTAGATTTGATGTGCACCTACTAGAAAGACCCTTTCTGCTATAGTGGGAGGTTAAAATTTCATGTTCTGAAGCTTCCCTGAAAAGTTATGGCACAATGCGTAAAAACGCTTTTCAGCCTGAGATAAGGTGGGTTTCGGAACGCCAAACATAAAAGTGTTGATAACTTTGGAAAAACACTTCAGACAGTTTAGATTTGATGTGCAACTACTAGAAAGACCCTTTCTGCTATAGTGGGAGGTTAAAATTTCATGTTCTGATGCTTTCCTGAAAAGTTATGGCACAATGCACAAAAACGCTTTTCAGCCTGAGATAAGGTGGGTTTCGGAACGCCAAACATAAAAGTGTTGATAACTTTTGAAAAACACTTCAGACAGCTTAGATTTGATGTGCAACTACTAGAAAGACCCTTTCTGCTATAGTGGGAGGTTAAAATTTCATGTTCTGAAGCTTCCCTGAAAAGTTATGGCACAATGCACAAAAACGCTTTTCAGCCTGAGATAAGGTGGGTTTCGGAACGCCAAACATAAAAATGTCGATAACTTTGGAAAAACACTTCAGACAGTTTAGATTTGATGTGCAACTACTAGAAAGACCCTTTCTGCTATAGTGGGAGGTTAAAATTTCATGTTCTGAAGCTTTCCTGAAAAGTTATGGCACAATGCACAAAAACGCTTTTCAGCCTGAGATAAGGTGGGTTTCGGAACGCCAAACATAAAAGTGTTGATAACTTTTGAAAAACACTTCAGACAGCTTAGATTTGATGTGCAACTACTAGAAAGACGCTTTCTGCTATAGTGGGACGTTAAAATTTCATGTTCTGAAGCTTCCCTGAAAAGTTATGGCACAATGCACAAAAACGCTTTTCAGCCTGAGATAAGGTGGGTTTCGGAACGCCAAACATAAAAGTGTTGATAACTTTGGAAAAACACTTCAGACAGTTTAGATTTGACGTGCAACTACTAGAAAGACCCTTTCTGCTATAGTGGGAGGTTAAAATTTCATGTTCTGAAGCTTTCCTGAAAAGTTATGGCACAATGCACAAAAACGCTTTTCAGCCTGAGATAAGGTGGGTTTCGGAACGCCAAACATAAAAGTGTTGATAACTTTTGAAAAACACTTCAGACAGCTTAGATTTGATGTGCAACTACTAGAAAGACCCTTTCTGCTATAGTGGGAGGTTAAAATTTCATGTTCTGAAGCTTCCCTGAAAAGTTATGGCACAATGCACAAAAACGCTTTTCAGCCTGAGATAAGGTGGGTTTCGGAACGCCAAACATAAAAGTGTTGATAACTTTGGAAAAACACTTCAGACAGTTTAGATTTGATGTGCAACTACTAGAAAGACCCTTTCTGCTATAGTGGGAGGTTAAAATTTCATGTTCTGAAGCTTCCCTGAAAAGTTATGGCACAATGCACAAAAACGCTTTTCAGCCTGAGACAAGGTGGGTTTCGGAACGCCAAACATAAAAGTGTTGATAACTTTGGAAAAACACTTCAGACAGTTTAGATTTGATGTGCAACTACTAGAAAGACCCTTTCTGCTATAGTGGGAGGTTAAAATTTCATGTTCTGAAGCTTCCCTGAAAAGTTATGGCACAATGCACAAAAACGCTTTTCAGCCTGAGATAAGGTGGGTTTCGGAACGCCAAACATAAAAGTGTTGATAACTTTCGAAAAACACTTCAGAGAGCTTAGATTTGATGTGCACCTACTAGAAAGACCCTTTCTGCTATAGTGGGAGGTTAAAATTTCATGTTCTGAAGCTTCCCTGAAAAGTTATGGCACAATGCGTAAAAACGCTTTTCAGCCTGAGATAAGGTGGGTTTCGGAACGCCAAACATAAAAGTGTTGATAACTTTGGAAAAACACTTCAGGCAGTTTAGATTTGATGTGCAACTACTAGAAAGACCCTTTCTGCTATAGTGGGAGGTTAAAATTTCATGTTCTGAAGCTTCCCTGAAAAGTTATGGCACAATGCACAAAAACGCTTTTCAGCCTGAGAAAAGGTGGGTTTCGGAACGCCAAACATAAAAGTGTTAATAACTTTGGAAAAACACTTCAGACAGTTTAGATTTGATGTGCAACTACTAGAAAGACACTTTCTGCTATAGTGGGAGGTTAAAATTTCATGTTCTGAAGCTTTCCTGAAAAGTTATGGCACAATGCACAAAAACGCTTTTCAGCCTGAGATAAGGTGGGTTTCGGAACGCCAAACATAAAAGTGTTGATAACTTTCGAAAAACACTTCAGAGAGCTTAGATTTGATGTGCACCTACTAGAAAGACCCTTTCTGCTATAGTGGGAGGTTAAAATTTCATGTTCTGAAGCTTCCCTGAAAAGTTATGGCACAATGCGTAAAAACGCTTTTCAGCCTGAGATAAGGTGGGTTTCGGAACGCCAAACATAAAAGTGTTGATAACTTTGGAAAAACACTTCAGACAGTTTAGATTTGATGTGCAACTACTAGAAAGACCCTTTCTGCTATAGTTGGAGGTTAAAATTTCATGTTCTGAAGCTTTCCTGAAAAGTTATGGCACAATGCACAAAAACGCTTTTCAGCCTGAGATAAGGTGGGTTTCGGAACGCCAAACATAAAAGTGTTGATAACTTTTGAAAAACACTTCAGACAGCTTAGATTTGATGTGCAACTACTAGAAAGACCCTTTCTGCTATAGTGGGAGGTTAAAATTTCATGTTCTGAAGCTTCCCTGAAAAGTTATGGTACAATGCACAAAAACGCTTTTCAGCCTGAGATAAGGTGGGTTTCGGAACGCCAAACATAAAAATGTTGATAACTTTGGAAAAACACTTCAGACAGTTTAGATTTGATGTGCAACTACTAGAAAGACCCTTTCTGCTATAGTGGGAGGTTAAAATTTCATGTTCTGAAGCTTTCCTGAAAAGTTATGGCACAATGCACAAAAACGCTTTTCAGCCTGAGATAAGGTGGGTTTCGGAACGCCAAACATAAAAGTGTTGATAACTTTGGAAAAACACTTCAGACAGTTTAGATTTGATGTGCAACTACTAGAAAGACACTTTCTGCTATAGTGGGAGGTTAAAATTTCATGTTCTGAAGCTTTCCTGAAAAGTTATGGCACAATGCACAAAAACGCTTTTCAGCCTGAGATAAGGTGGGTTTCGGAACGCCAAACATAAAAGTGTTGATAACTTTGGAAAAACACTTCAGACAGGTTAGATTTGATGTGCAACTACTAGAAAGACCCTTTCTGCTATAGTGGGAGGTTAAAATTTCATGTTCTGAAGCTTCCCTGAAAAGTTATGGCACAATGCGTAAAAACGCTTTTCAGCCTGAGATAAGGTGGGTTTCGGAACGCCAAACATAAAAGTGTTGATAACTTTGGAAAAACACTTCAGACAGTTTAGATTTGATGTGCAACTACTAGAAAGACCCTTTCTGCTATAGTGGGAGGTTAAAATTTCATGTTCTGAAGCTTTCCTGAAAAGTTATGGCACAATGCACAAAAACGCTTTTCAGCCTGAGATAAGGTGGGTTTCGGAACGCCAAACATAAAAGTGTTGATAACTTTGGAAAAACACTTCAGGCAGTTTAGATTTGATGTGCAACTACTAGAAAGACCCTTTCTGCTATAGTGGGAGGTTAAAATTTCATGTTCTGAAGCTTCCCTGAAAAGTTATGGCACAATGCACAAAAACGCTTTTCAGCCTGAGATAAGGTGGGTTTCGGAACGCCAAACATAAAAGTGTTAATAACTTTGGAAAAACACTTCAGACAGTTTAGATTTGATGTGCAACTACTAGAAAGACCCTTTCTGCTATAGTGGGAGGTTAAAATTTCATGTTCTGAAGCTTTCCTGAAAAGTTATGGCACAATGCACAAAAACGCTTTTCAGCCTGAGATAAGGTGGGTTTCGGAACGCCAAACATAAAAGTGTTGATAACTTTCGAAAAACACTTCAGAGAGCTTAGATTTGATGTGCACCTACTAGAAAGACCCTTTCTGCTATAGTGGGAGGTTAAAATTTCATGTTCTGAAGCTTCCCTGAAAAGTTATGGCACAATGCGTAAAAACGCTTTTCAGCCTGAGATAAGGTGGGTTTCGGAACGCCAAACATAAAAGTGTTGATAACTTTTGAAAAACACTTCAGACAGCTTAGATTTGATGTGCAACTGCTAGAAAGACCCTTTCTGCTATAGTGGGAGGTTAAAATTTCATGTTCTGAAGCTTCCCTGAAAAGTTATGGCACAATGCACAAAAACGCTTTTCAGCCTGAGATAAGGTGGGTTTCGGAACGCCAAACATAAAAATGTTGATAACTTTGGAAAAACACTTCAGACAGTTTAGATTTGATGTGCAACTACTAGAAAGACCCTTTCTGCTATAGTGGGAGGTTAAAATTTCATGTTCTGAAGCTTTCCTGAAAAGTTATGGCACAATGCACAAAAACGCTTTTCAGCCTGAGATAAGGTGGGTTTCGGAACGCCAAACATAAAAGTGTTGATAACTTTGGAAAAACACTTCAGACAGCTTAGATTTGATGTGCAACTACTAGAAAGACCCTTTCTGCTATAGTGGGAGGTTAAAATTTCATGTTCTGAAGCTTCCCTGAAAAGTTATGGCACAATGCACAAAAACGCTTTTCAGCCTGAGATAAGGTGGGTTTCGGAACGCCAAACATAAAAGTGTTGATAACTTTCGAAAAACACTTCAGACAGCTTAGATTTGATGTGCACCTACTAGAAAGACCTTTTCTGCTATAGTGGGAGGTTAAAATTTCATGTTCTGAAGCTTTCCTGAAAAGTTATGGCACAATGCACAAAAACGCTTTTCAGCCTGAGATAAGGTGGGTTTCGGAACGCCAAACATAAAAGTGTTGATAACTTTGGAAAAACACTTCAGACAGGTTAGATTTGATGTGCAACTACTAGAAAGACCCTTTCTGCTATAGTGGGAGGTTAAAATTTCATGTTCTGAAGCTTCCCTGAAAAGTTATGGCACAATGCACAAAAACGCTTTTCAGCCTGAGATAAGGTGGGTTTCGGAACGCCAAACATAAAAGTGTTAATAACTTTGGAAAAACACTTCAGACAGTTTAGATTTGATGTGCAACTACTAGAAAGACACTTTCTGCTATAGTGGGAGGTTAAAATTTCATGTTCTGAAGCTTTCCTGAAAAGTTATGGCACAATGCACAAAAACGCTTTTCAGCCTGAGATAAGGTGGGTTTCGGAACGCCAAACATAAAAGTGTTGATAACTTTCGAAAAACACTTCAGAGAGCTTAGATTTGATGTGCACCTACTAGAAAGACCCTTTCTGCTATAGTGGGAGGTTAAAATTTCATGTTCTGAAGCTTCCCTGAAAAGTTATGGCACAATGCGTAAAAACGCTTTTCAGCCTGAG
Source organism: Synchiropus splendidus (assembly GCF_027744825.2). Lineage (NCBI taxonomy): Eukaryota > Metazoa > Chordata > Actinopteri > Syngnathiformes > Callionymidae > Synchiropus > Synchiropus splendidus. The sequence goes on from NW_026527059.1 coordinate 700,229, forward strand.
ATAAGGTGGGTTTCGGAACGCCAAACATAAAAGTGTTGATAACTTTGGAAAAACACTTCAGACAGTTTAGATTTGATGTGCAACTACTAGAAAGACCCTTTCTGCTATAGTGGGAGGTTAAAATTTCATGTTCTGAAGCTTTCCTGAAAAGTTATGGCACAATGCACAAAAACGCTTTTCAGCCTGAGATAAGGTGGGTTTCGGAACGCCAAACATAAAAGTGTTGATAACTTTTGAAAAACACTTCAGACAGCTTAGATTTGATGTGCAACTACTAGAAAGACCCTTTCTGCTATAGTGGGAGGTTAAAATTTCATGTTCTGAAGCTTCCCTGAAAAGTTATGGCACAATGCACAAAAACGCTTTTCAGCCTGAGATAAGGTGGGTTTCGGAACGCCAAACATAAAAATGTCGATAACTTTGGAAAAACACTTCAGACAGTTTAGATTTGATGTGCAACTACTAGAAAGACCCTTTCTGCTATAGTGGGAGGTTAAAATTTCATGTTCTGAAGCTTTCCTGAAAAGTTATGGCACAATGCACAAAAACGCTTTTCAGCCTGAGATAAGGTGGGTTTCGGAACGCCAAACATAAAAGTGTTGATAACTTTTGAAAAACACTTCAGACAGCTTAGATTTGATGTGCAACTACTAGAAAGACGCTTTCTGCTATAGTGGGAGGTTAAAATTTCATGTTCTGAAGCTTCCCTGAAAAGTTATGGCACAATGCACAAAAACGCTTTTCAGCCTGAGATAAGGTGGGTTTCGGAACGCCAAACATAAAAGTGTTGATAACTTTGGAAAAACACTTCAGACAGTTTAGATTTGACGTGCAACTACTAGAAAGACCCTTTCTGCTATAGTGGGAGGTTAAAATTTCATGTTCTGAAGCTTTCCTGAAAAGTTATGGCACAATGCACAAAAACGCTTTTCAGCCTGAGATAAGGTGGGTTTCGGAACGCCAAACATAAAAGTGTTGATAACTTTTGAAAAACACTTCAGACAGCTTAGATTTGATGTGCAACTACTAGAAAGACCCTTTCTGCTATAGTGGGAGGTTAAAATTTCATGTTCTGAAGCTTCCCTGAAAAGTTATGGCACAATGCACAAAAACGCTTTTCAGCCTGAGATAAGGTGGGTTTCGGAACGCCAAACATAAAAGTGTTGATAACTTTGGAAAAACACTTCAGACAGTTTAGATTTGATGTGCAACTACTAGAAAGACCCTTTCTGCTATAGTGGGAGGTTAAAATTTCATGTTCTGAAGCTTCCCTGAAAAGTTATGGCACAATGCACAAAAACGCTTTTCAGCCTGAGACAAGGTGGGTTTCGGAACGCCAAACATAAAAGTGTTGATAACTTTGGAAAAACACTTCAGACAGTTTAGATTTGATGTGCAACTACTAGAAAGACCCTTTCTGCTATAGTGGGAGGTTAAAATTTCATGTTCTGAAGCTTCCCTGAAAAGTTATGGCACAATGCACAAAAACGCTTTTCAGCCTGAGATAAGGTGGGTTTCGGAACGCCAAACATAAAAGTGTTGATAACTTTCGAAAAACACTTCAGAGAGCTTAGATTTGATGTGCACCTACTAGAAAGACCCTTTCTGCTATAGTGGGAGGTTAAAATTTCATGTTCTGAAGCTTCCCTGAAAAGTTATGGCACAATGCGTAAAAACGCTTTTCAGCCTGAGATAAGGTGGGTTTCGGAACGCCAAACATAAAAGTGTTGATAACTTTGGAAAAACACTTCAGACAGTTTAGATTTGATGTGCAACTACTAGAAAGACCCTTTCTGCTATAGTGGGAGGTTAAAATTTCATGTTCTGAAGCTTTCCTGAAAAGTTATGGCACAATGCACAAAAACGCTTTTCAGCCTGAGATAAGGTGTGTTTCGGAACGCCAAACATAAAAGTGTTGATAACTTTGGAAAAACACTTCAGACAGCTTAGATTTGATGTGCAACTACTAGAAAGACCCTTTCTGCTATAGTGGGAGGTTAAAATTTCATGTTCTGAAGCTTCCCTGAAAAGTTATGGCACAATGCACAAAAACGCTTTTCAGCCTGAGATAAGGTGGGTTTCGGAACGCCAAACATAAAAATGTTGATAACTTTGGAAAAACACTTCAGACAGTTTAGATTTGATGTGCAACTACTAGAAAGACCCTTTCTGCTATAGTGGGAGGTTAAAATTTCATGTTCTGAAGCTTTCCTGAAAAGTTATGGCACAATGCACAAAAACGCTTTTCAGCCTGAGATAAGGTGGGTTTCGGAACGCCAAACATAAAAGTGTTGATAACTTTGGAAAAACACTTCAGACAGTTTAGATTTGATGTGCAACTACTAGAAAGACACTTTCTGCTATAGTGGGAGGTTAAAATTTCATGTCCTGAAGCTTTCCTGAAAAGTTATGGCACAATGCACAAAAACGCTTTTCAGCCTGAGATAAGGTGGGTTTCGGAACGCCAAACATAAAAGTGTTGATAACTTTGGAAAAACACTTCAGACAGGTTAGATTTGATGTGCAACTACTAGAAAGACCCTTTCTGCTATAGTGGGAGGTTAAAATTTCATGTTCTGAAGCTTCCCTGAAAAGTTATGGCACAATGCACAAAAACGCTTTTCAGCCTGAGATAAGGTGGGTTTCGGAACGCCAAACATAAAAGTGTTGATAACTTTGGAAAAACACTTCAGGCAGTTTAGATTTGATGTGCAACTACTAGAAAGACCCTTTCTGCTATAGTGGGAGGTTAAAATTTCATGTTCTGAAGCTTCCCTGAAAAGTTATGGCACAATGCACAAAAACGCTTTTCAGCCTGAGATAAGGTGGGTTTCGGAACGCCAAACATAAAAGTGTTAATAACTTTGGAAAAACACTTCAGACAGTTTAGATTTGATGTGCAACTACTAGAAAGACACTTTCTGCTATAGTGGGAGGTTAAAATTTCATGTTCTGAAGCTTTCCTGAAAAGTTATGGCACAATGCACAAAAACGCTTTTCAGCCTGAGATAAGGTGGGTTTCGGAACGCCAAACATAAAAGTGTTGATAACTTTCGAAAAACACTTCAGAGAGCTTAGATTTGATGTGCACCTACTAGAAAGACCCTTTCTGCTATAGTGGGAGGTTAAAATTTCATGTTCTGAAGCTTCCCTGAAAAGTTATGGCACAATGCGTAAAAACGCTTTTCAGCCTGAGATAAGGTGGGTTTCGGAACGCCAAACATAAAAGTGTTGATAACTTTGGAAAAACACTTCAGACAGTTTAGATTTGATGTGCAACTACTAGAAAGACCCTTTCTGCTATAGTGGGAGGTTAAAATTTCATGTTCTGAAGCTTCCCTGAAAAGTTATGGCACAATGCACAAAAACGCTTTTCAGCCTGAGATAAGGTGGGTTTCGGAACGCCAAACATAAAAATGTTGATAACTTTGGAAAAACACTTCAGACAGTTTAGATTTGATGTGCAACTACTAGAAAGACCCTTTCTGCTATAGTGGGAGGTTAAAATTTCATGTTCTGAAGCTTTCCTGAAAAGTTATGGCACAATGCACAAAAACGCTTTTCAGCCTGAGATAAGGTGGGTTTCGGAACGCCAAACATAAAAGTGTTGATAACTTTGGAAAAACACTTCAGACAGCTTAGATTTGATCTGCAACTACTAGAAAGACCCTTTCTGCTATAGTGGGGGGTTAAAATTTCATGTTCTGAAGCTTCCCTGAAAAGTTATGGCACAATGCACAAAAACGCTTTTCAGCCTGAGATAAGGTGGGTTTCGGAACGCCAAACATAAAAGTGTTGATAACTTTCGAAAAACACTTCAGACAGCTTAGATTTGATGTGCACCTACTAGAAAGACCCTTTCTGCTATAGTGGGAGGTTAAAATTTCATGTTCTGAAGCTTCCCTGAAAAGTTATGGCACAATGCGTAAAAACGCTTTTCAGCCTGAGATAAGGTGGGTTTCGGAACGCCAAACATAAAAGTGTTGATAACTTTGGAAAAACACTTCAGGCAGTTTAGATTTGATGTGCAACTACTAGAAAGACCCTTTCTGCTATAGTGGGAGGTTAAAATTTCATGTTCTGAAGCTTTCCTGAAAAGTTATGGCACAATGCACAAAAACGCTTTTCAGCCTGAGAAAAGGTGGGTTTCGGAACGCCAAACATAAAAGTGTTAATAACTTTGGAAAAACACTTCAGACAGTTTAGATTTGATGTGCAACTACTAGAAAGACACTTTCTGCTATAGTGGGAGGTTAAAATTTCATGTTCTGAAGCTTTCCTGAAAAGTTATGGCACAATGCACAAAAACGCTTTTCAGCCTGAGATAAGGTGGGTTTCGGAACGCCAAACATAAAAGTGTTGATAACTTTCGAAAAACACTTCAGAGAGCTTAGATTTGATGTGCACCTACTAGAAAGACCCTTTCTGCTATAGTGGGAGGTTAAAATTTCATGTTCTGAAGCTTCCCTGAAAAGTTATGGCACAATGCGTAAAAACGCTTTTCAGCCTGAGATAAGGTGGGTTTCGGAACGCCAAACATAAAAGTGTTGATAACTTTGGAAAAACACTTCAGACAGTTTAGATTTGATGTGCAACTACTAGAAAGACCCTTTCTGCTATAGTGGGAGGTTAAAATTTCATGTTCTGAAGCTTCCCTGAAAAGTTATGGCACAATGCGTAAAAACGCTTTTCAGCCTGAGATAAGGTGGGTTTCGGAACGCCAAACATAAAAGTGTTGATAACTTTGGAAAAACACTTCAGACAGTTTAGATTTGATGTGCAACTACTAGAAAGACCCTTTCTGCTATAGTGGGAGGTTAAAATTTCATGTTCTGAAGCTTTCCTGAAAAGTTATGGCACAATGCACAAAAACGCTTTTCAGCCTGAGATAAGGTGGGTTTCGGAACGCCAAACATAAAAGTGTTGATAACTTTGGAAAAACACTTCAGACAGCTTAGATTTGATGTGCAACTACTAGAAAGACCCTTTCTGCTATAGTGGGAGGTTAAAATTTCATGTTCTGAAGCTTCCCTGAAAAGTTATGGCACAATGCACAAAAACGCTTTTCAGCCTGAGATAAGGTGGGTTTCGGAACGCCAAACATAAAAGTGTTGATAACTTTCGAAAAACACTTCAGACAGCTTAGATTTGATGTGCACCTACTAGAAAGACCCTTTCTGCTATAGTGGGAGGTTAAAATTTCATGTTCTGAAGCTTTCCTGAAAAGTTATGGCACAATGCACAAAAACGCTTTTCAGCCTGAGATAAGGTGGGTTTCGGAACGCCAAACATAAAAGTGTTGATAACTTTGGAAAAACACTTCAGACAGTTTAGATTTGATGTGCAACTACTAGAAAGACCCTTTCTGCTATAGTGGGAGGTTAAAATTTCATGTTCTGAAGCTTTCCTGAAAAGTTATGGCACAATGCACAAAAACGCTTTTCAGCCTGAGATAAGGTGGGTTTCGGAACGCCAAACATAAAAGTGTTGATAACTTTGGAAAAACACTTCAGACAGGTTAGATTTGATGTGCAACTACTAGAAAGACCCTTTCTGCTATAGTGGGAAGTTAAAATTTCATGTTCTGAAGCTTCCCTGAAAAGTTATGGCACAATGCACAAAAACGCTTTTCAGCCTGAGATAAGGTGGGTTTCGGAACGCCAAACATAAAAGTGTTGATAACTTTGGAAAAACACTTCAGGCAGTTTAGATTTGATGTGCAACTACTAGAAAGACCCTTTCTGCTATAGTGGGAGGTTAAAATTTCATGTTCTGAAGCTTCCCTGAAAAGTTATGGCACAATGCACAAAAACGCTTTTCAGCCTGAGATAAGGTGGGTTTCGGAACGCCAAACATAAAAGTGTTAATAACTTTGGAAAAACACTTCAGACAGTTTAGATTTGATGTGCAACTACTAGAAAGACACTTTCTGCTATAGTGGGAGGTTAAAATTTCATGTTCTGAAGCTTTCCTGAAAAGTTATGGCACAATGCACAAAAACGCTTTTCAGCCTGAGATAAGGTGGGTTTCGGAACGCCAAACATAAAAGTGTTAATAACTTTCGAAAAACACTTCAGAGAGCTTAGATTTGATGTGTACCTACTAGAAAGACCCTTTCTGCTATAGTGGGAGGTTAAAATTTCATGTTCTGAAGCTTCCCTGAAAAGTTATGGCACAATGCGTAAAAACGCTTTTCAGCCAGAGATAAGGTGGGTTTCGGAACGCCAAACATAAAAGTGTTGATAACTTTGGAAAAACACTTCAGACAGTTTAGATTTGATGTGCAACTACTAGAAAGACCCTTTCTGCTATAGTGGGAGGTTAAAATTTCATGTTCTGAAGCTTTCCTGAAAAGTTATGGCACAATGCACAAAAACGCTTTTCAGCCTGAGATAAGGTGGGTTTCGGAACGCCAAACATAAAAGTGTTGATAACTTTTGAAAAACACTTCAGACAGCTTAGATTTGATGTGCAACTACTAGAAAGACCCTTTCTGCTATAGTGGGAGGTTAAAATTTCATGTTCTGAAGCTTCCCTGAAAAGTTATGGCACAATGCACAAAAACGCTTTTCAGCCTGAGATAAGGTGGGTTTCGGAACGCCAAACATAAAAATGTCGATAACTTTGGAAAAACACTTCAGACAGTTTAGATTTGATGTGCAACTACTAGAAAGACCCTTTCTGCTATAGTGGGAGGTTAAAATTTCATGTTCTGAAGCTTTCCTGAAAAGTTATGGCACAATGCACAATAACGCTTTTCAGCCTGAGATAAGGTGGGTTTCGGAACGCCAAACATAAAAGTGTTGATAACTTTGGAAAAACACTTCAGACAGTTTAGACTTGACGTGCAACTACTAGAAAGACCCTTTCTGCTATAGTGGGAGGTTAAAATTTCATGTTCTGAAGCTTTCCTGAAAAGTTATGGCACAATGCACAAAAACGCTTTTCAGCCTGAGATAAGGTGGGTTTCGGAACGCCAAACATAAAAGTGTTGATAACTTTTGAAAAACACTTCAGACAGCTTAGATTTGATGTGCAACTACTAGAAAGACCCTTTCTGCTATAGTGGGAGGTTAAAATTTCATGTTCTGAAGCTTCCCTGAAAAGTTATGGCACAATGCACAAAAACGCTTTTCAGCCTGAGATAAGGTGGGTTTCGGAACGCCAAACATAAAAGTGTTGATAACTTTGGAAAAACACTTCAGACAGTTTAGATTTGATGTGCAACTACTAGAAAGACCCTTTCTGCTATAGTGGGAGGTTAAAATTTCATGTTCTGAAGCTTCCCTGAAAAGTTATGGCACAATGCACAAAAACGCTTTTCAGCCTGAGATAAGGTGGGTTTCGGAACGCCAAACATAAAAGTGTTGATAACTTTGGAAAAACACTTCAGACAGTTTAGATTTGATGTGCAACTACTAGAAAGACCCTTTCTGCTATAGTGGGAGGTTAAAATTTCATGTTCTGAAGCTTCCCTGAAAAGTTATGGCACAATGCACAAAAACGCTTTTCAGCCTGAGATAAGGTGGGTTTCGGAACGCCAAACATAAAAGTGTTGATAACTTTCGAAAAACACTTCAGAGAGCTTAGATTTGATGTGCACCTACTAGAAAGACCCTTTCTGCTATAGTGGGAGCTTAAAATTTCATGTTCTGAAGCTTCCCTGAAAAGTTATGGCACAATGCGTAAAAACGCTTTTCAGCCTGAGATAAGGTGGGTTTCGGAACGCCAAACATAAAAGTGTTGATAACTTTCGAAAAACACTTCAGACAGCTTAGATTTGATGTGCACCTACTAGAAAGACCCTTTCTGCTATAGTGGGAGGTTAAAATTTCATGTTCTGAAGCTTTCCTGAAAAGTTATGGCACAATGCACAAAAACGCTTTTCAGCCTGAGATAAGGTGGGTTTCGGAACGCCAAACATAAAAGTGTTGATAACTTTGGAAAAACACTTCAGACAGTTTAGATTTGATGTGCAACTACTAGAAAGACCCTTTCTGCTATAGTGGGAGGTTAAAATTTCATGTTCTGAAGCTTTCCTGAAAAGTTATGGCACAATGCACAAAAACGCTTTTCAGCCTGAGATAAGGTGGGTTTCGGAACGCCAAACATAAAAGTGTTGATAACTTTGGAAAAACACTTCAGACAGGTTAGATTTGATGTGCAACTACTAGAAAGACCCTTTCTGCTATAGTGGGAAGTTAAAATTTCATGTTCTGAAGCTTCCCTGAAAAGTTATGGCACAATGCACAAAAACGCTTTTCAGCCTGAGATAAGGTGGGTTTCGGAACGCCAAACATAAAAGTGTTGATAACTTTGGAAAAACACTTCAGGCAGTTTAGATTTGATGTGCAACTACTAGAAAGACCCTTTCTGCTATAGTGGGAGGTTAAAATTTCATGTTCTGAAGCTTCCCTGAAAAGTTATGGCACAATGCACAAAAACGCTTTTCAGCCTGAGATAAGGTGGGTTTCGGAACGCCAAACATAAAAGTGTTAATAACTTTGGAAAAACACTTCAGACAGTTTAGATTTGATGTGCAACTACTAGAAAGACACTTTCTGCTATAGTGGGAGGTTAAAATTTCATGTTCTGAAGCTTTCCTGAAAAGTTATGGCACAATGCACAAAAACGCTTTTCAGCCTGAGATAAGGTGGGTTTCGGAACGCCAAACATAAAAGTGTTAATAACTTTCGAAAAACACTTCAGAGAGCTTAGATTTGATGTGTACCTACTAGAAAGACCCTTTCTGCTATAGTGGGAGGTTAAAATTTCATGTTCTGAAGCTTCCCTGAAAAGTTATGGCACAATGCGTAAAAACGCTTTTCAGCCAGAGATAAGGTGGGTTTCGGAACGCCAAACATAAAAGTGTTGATAACTTTGGAAAAACACTTCAGACAGTTTAGATTTGATGTGCAACTACTAGAAAGACCCTTTCTGCTATAGTGGGAGGTTAAAATTTCATGTTCTGAAGCTTTCCTGAAAAGTTATGGCACAATGCACAAAAACGCTTTTCAGCCTGAGATAAGGTGGGTTTCGGAACGCCAAACATAAAAGTGTTGATAACTTTTGAAAAACACTTCAGACAGCTTAGATTTGATGTGCAACTACTAGAAAGACCCTTTCTGCTATAGTGGGAGGTTAAAATTTCATGTTCTGAAGCTTCCCTGAAAAGTTATGGCACAATGCACAAAAACGCTTTTCAGCCTGAGATAAGGTGGGTTTCGGAACGCCAAACATAAAAATGTCGATAACTTTGGAAAAACACTTCAGACAGTTTAGATTTGATGTGCAACTACTAGAAAGACCCTTTCTGCTATAGTGGGAGGTTAAAATTTCATGTTCTGAAGCTTTCCTGAAAAGTTATGGCACAATGCACAAAAACGCTTTTCAGCCTGAGATAAGGTGGGTTTCGGAACGCCAAACATAAAAGTGTTGATAACTTTTGAAAAACACTTCAGACAGCTTAGATTTGATGTGCAACTACTAGAAAGACGCTTTCTGCTATAGTGGGAGGTTAAAATTTCATGTTCTGAAGCTTCCCTGAAAAGTTATGGCACAATGCACAATAACGCTTTTCAGCCTGAGATAAGGTGGGTTTCGGAACGCCAAACATAAAAGTGTTGATAACTTTGGAAAAACACTTCAGACAGTTTAGACTTGACGTGCAACTACTAGAAAGACCCTTTCTGCTATAGTGGGAGGTTAAAATTTCATGTTCTGAAGCTTTCCTGAAAAGTTATGGCACAATGCACAAAAACGCTTTTCAGCCTGAGATAAGGTGGGTTTCGGAACGCCAAACATAAAAGTGTTGATAACTTTTGAAAAACACTTCAGACAGCTTAGATTTGATGTGCAACTACTAGAAAGACCCTTTCTGCTATAGTGGGAGGTTAAAATTTCATGTTCTGAAGCTTCCCTGAAAAGTTATGGCACAATGCACAAAAACGCTTTTCAGCCTGAGATAAGGTGGGTTTCGGAACGCCAAACATAAAAGTGTTGATAACTTTGGAAAAACACTTCAGACAGTTTAGATTTGATGTGCAACTACTAGAAAGACCCTTTCTGCTATAGTGGGAGGTTAAAATTTCATGTTCTGAAGCTTCCCTGAAAAGTTATGGCACAATGCACAAAAACGCTTTTCAGCCTGAGATAAGGTGGGTTTCGGAACGCCAAACATAAAAGTGTTGATAACTTTGGAAAAACACTTCAGACAGTTTAGATTTGATGTGCAACTACTAGAAAGACCCTTTCTGCTATAGTGGGAGGTTAAAATTTCATGTTCTGAAGCTTCCCTGAAAAGTTATGGCACAATGCACAAAAACGCTTTTCAGCCTGAGATAAGGTGGGTTTCGGAACGCCAAACATAAAAGTGTTGATAACTTTCGAAAAACACTTCAGAGAGCTTAGATTTGATGTGCACCTACTAGAAAGACCCTTTCTGCTATAGTGGGAGCTTAAAATTTCATGTTCTGAAGCTTCCCTGAAAAGTTATGGCACAATGCGTAAAAACGCTTTTCAGCCTGAGATAAGGTGGGTTTCGGAACGCCAAACATAAAAGTGTTGATAACTTTGGAAAAACACTTCAGACAGTTTAGATTTGATGTGCAACTACTAGAAAGACCCTTTCTGCTATAGTGGGAGGTTAAAATTTCATGTTCTGAAGCTTTCCTGAAAAGTTATGGCACAATGCACAAAAACGCTTTTCAGCCTGAGATAAGGTGGGTTTCGGAACGCCAAACATAAAAGTGTTGATAACTTTGGAAAAACACTTCAGACAGTTTAGATTTGATGTGCAACTACTAGAAAGACCCTTTCTGCTATAGTGGGAGGTTAAAATTTCATGTTCTGAGGCTTCCCTGAAAAGTTATGGCACCATGCACAAAAACGCTTTTCAGCCTGAGATAAGGTGGGTTTCGGAACGCCAAACATAAAAGTGTTGATAACTTTGGAAAAACACTTCAGACAGTTTAGATTTGATGTGCAACTACTAGAAAGACCCTTTCTGCTATAGTGGGAGGTTAAAATTTCATGTTCTGAAGCTTCCCTGAAAAGTTATGGCACAATGCACAAAAACGCTTTTCAGCCTGAGATAAGGTGGGTTTCGGAACGCCAAACATAAAAGTGTTGATAACTTTGGAAAAACACTTCAGACAGTTTAGATTTGATGTGCAACTACTAGAAAGACCCTTTCTGCTATAGTGGGAGGTTAAAATTTCATGTTCTGAAGCTTCCCTGAAAAGTTATGGCACAATGCACAAAAACGCTTTTCAGCCTGAGATAAGGTGGGTTTCGGAACGCCAAACATAAAAGTGTTGATAACTTTCGAAAAACACTTCAGAGAGCTTAGATTTGATGTGCACCTACTAGAAAGACCCTTTCTGCTATAGTGGGAGGTTAAAATTTCATGTTCTGAAGCTTCCCTGAAAAGTTATGGCACAATGCGTAAAAACGCTTTTCAGCCTGAGATAAGGTGGGTTTCGGAACGCCAAACATAAAAGTGTTGATAACTTTGGAAAAACACTTCAGACAGTTTAGATTTGATGTGCAACTACTAGAAAGACCCTTTCTGCTATAGTGGGAGGTTAAAATTTCATGTTCTGAAGCTTTCCTGAAAAGTTATGGCACAATGCACAAAAACGCTTTTCAGCCTGAGATAAGGTGGGTTTCGGAACGCCAAACATAAAAGTGTTGATAACTTTTGAAAAACACTTCAGACAGCTTAGATTTGATGTGCAACTACTAGAAAGACCCTTTCTGCTATAGTGGGAGGTTAAAATTTCATGTTCTGAAGCTTCCCTGAAAAGTTATGGCACAATGCACAAAAACGCTTTTCAGCCTGAGATAAGGTGGGTTTCGGAACGCCAAACATAAAAGTGTTGATAACTTTCGAAAAACACTTCAGACAGCTTAGATTTGATGTGCACCTACTAGAAAGACCCTTTCTGCTATAGTGGGAGGTTAAAATTTCATGTTCTGAAGCTTCCCTGAAAAGTTATGGCACAATGCGTAAAAACGCTTTTCAGCCTGAGATAAGGTGGGTTTCGGAACGCCAAACATAAAAGTGTTGATAACTTTGGAAAAACACTTCAGGCAGTTTAGATTTGATGTGCACCTACTAGAAAGACCCTTTCTGCTATAGTGGGAGGTTAAAATTTCATGTTCTGAAGCTTCCCTGAAAAGTTATGGCACAATGCACAAAAACGCTTTTCAGCCTGAGATAAGGTGGGTTTCGGAACGCCAAACATAAAAGTGTTAATAACTTTGGAAAAACACTTCAGACAGTTTAGATTTGATGTGCAACTACTAGAAAGACACTTTCTGCTATAGTGGGAGGTTAAAATTTCATGTTCTGAAGCTTTCCTGAAAAGTTATGGCACAATGCACAAAAACGCTTTTCAGCCTGAGATAAGGTGGGTTTCGGAACGCCAAACATAAAAGTGTTGATAACTTTCGAAAAACACTTCAGAGAGCTTAGATTTGATGTGCACCTCCTAGAAAGACCCTTTCTGCTATAGTGGGAGGTTAAAATTTCATGTTCTGAAGCTTCCCTGAAAAGTTATGGCACAATGCGTAAAAACGCTTTTCAGCCTGAGATAAGGTGGGTTTCGGAACGCCAAACATAAAAGTGTTGATAACTTTGGAAAAACACTTCAGACAGTTTAGATTTGATGTGCAACTACTAGAAAGACCCTTTCTGCTATAGTGGGAGGTTAAAATTTCATGTTCTGAAGCTTTCCTGAAAAGTTATGGCACAATGCACAAAAACGCTTTTCAGCCTGAGATAAGGTGGGTTTCGGAACGCCAAACATAAAAGTGTTGATAACTTTCGAAAAACACTTCAGAGAGCTTAGATTTGATGTGCACCTACTAGAAAGACCCTTTCTGCTATAGTGGGAGGTTAAAATTTCATGTTCTGAAGCTTCCCTGAAAAGTTATGGCACAATGCACAAAAACGCTTTTCAGCCTGAGATAAGGTGGTTTTCGGAACGCCAAACATAAAAGTGTTGATAACTTTGGAAAAACACTTCAGACAGTTTAGATTTGATGTGCACCGACTAGAAAGACCCTTTCTGCTATAGTGGGAGGTTAAAATTTCATGTTCTGAAGCTTCCCTGAAAAGTTATGGCACAATGCACAAAAACGCTTTTCAGCCTGAGATAAGGTGGGTTTCGGAACGCCAAACATAAAAGTGTTGATAACTTTCGAAAAACACTTCAGAGAGCTTAGATTTGATGTGCACCTACTAGAAAGACCCTTTCTGCTATAGTGGGAGCTTAAAATTTCATGTTCTGAAGCTTCCCTGAAAAGTTATGGCACAATGCGTAAAAACGCTTTTCAGCCTGAGATAAGGTGGGTTTCGGAACGCCAAACATAAAAGTGTTGATAACTTTGGAAAAACACTTCAGACAGTTTAGATTTGATGTGCAACTACTAGAAAGACCCTTTCTGCTATAGTGGGAGGTTAAAATTTCATGTTCTGAAGCTTTCCTGAAAAGTTATGGCACAATGCACAAAAACGCTTTTCAGCCTGAGATAAAGTGGGTTTCGGAACGCCAAACATAAAAGTGTTGATAACTTTGGAAAAACACTTCAGACAGTTTAGATTTGATGTGCAACTACTAGAAAGACCCTTTCTGCTATAGTGGGAGGTTAAAATTTCATGTTCTGAGGCTTCCCTGAAAAGTTATGGCACAATGCACAAAAACGCTTTTCAGCCTGAGATAAGGTGGGTTTCGGAACGCCAAACATAAAAGTGTTGATAACTTTGGAAAAACACTTCAGACAGTTTAGATTTGATGTGCAACTACTAGAAAGACCCTTTCTGCTATAGTGGGAGGTTAAAATTTCATGTTCTGAAGCTTCCCTGAAAAGTTATGGCACAATGCACAAAAACGCTTTTCAGCCTGAGATAAGGTGGGTTTCGGAACGCCAAACATAAAAGTGTTGATAACTTTGGAAAAACACTTCAGACAGTTTAGATTTGATGTGCAACTACTAGAAAGACCCTTTCTGCTATAGTGGGAGGTTAAAATTTCATGTTCTGAAGCTTCCCTGAAAAGTTATGGCACAATGCACAAAAACGCTTTTCAGCCTGAGATAAGGTGGGTTTCGGAACGCCAAACATAAAAGTGTTGATAACTTTCGAAAAACACTTCAGAGAGCTTAGATTTGATGTGCACCTACTAGAAAGACCCTTTCTGCTATAGTGGGAGGTTAAAATTTCATGTTCTGAAGCTTCCCTGAAAAGTTATGGCACAATGCGTAAAAACGCTTTTCAGCCTGAGATAAGGTGGGTTTCGGAACGCCAAACATAAAAGTGTTGATAACTTTGGAAAAACACATCAGACAGTTTAGATTTGATGTGCAACTACTAGAAAGACCCTTTCTGCTATAGTGGGAGGTTAAAATTTCATGTTCTGAAGCTTTCCTGAAAAGTTATGGCACAATGCACAAAAACGCTTTTCAGCCTGAGATAAGGTGGGTTTCGGAACGCCAAACATAAAAGTGTTGATAACTTTTGAAAAACACTTCAGACAGCTTAGATTTGATGTGCAACTACTAGAAAGACCCTTTCTGCTATAGTGGGAGGTTAAAATTTCATGTTCTGAAGCTTCCCTGAAAAGTTATGGCACAATGCACAAAAACGCTTTTCAGCCTGAGATAAGGTGGGTTTCGGAACGCCAAACATAAAAGTGTTGATAACTGTCGAAAAACACTTCAGACAGCTTAGATTTGATGTGCACCTACTAGAAAGACCCTTTCTGCTATAGTGGGAGGTTAAAATTTCATGTTCTGAAGCTTCCCTGAAAAATTATGGCACAATGCGTAAAAACGCTTTTCAGCCTGAGATAAGGTGGGTTTCGGAACGCCAAACATAAAAGTGTTGATAACTTTGGAAAAACACTTCAGGCAGTTTAGATTTGATGTGCAACTACTAGAAAGACCCTTTCTGCTATAGTGGGAGGTTAAAATTTCATGTTCTGAAGCTTCCCTGAAAAGTTATGGCACAATGCACAAAAACGCTTTTCAGCCTGAGATAAGGTGGGTTTCGGAACGCCAAACATAAAAGTGTTAATAACTTTGGAAAAACACTTCAGACAGTTTAGATTTGATGTGCAACTACTAGAAAGACCCTTTCTGCTATAGTGGGAGGTTAAAATTTCATGTTCTGAAGCTTTCCTGAAAAGTTATGGCACAATGCACAAAAACGCTTTTCAGCCTGAGATAAGGTGGGTTTCGGAACGCCAAACATAAAAGTGTTGATAACTTTCGAAAAACACTTCAGAGAGCTTAGATTTGATGTGCACCTACTAGAAAGACCCTTTCTGCTATAGTGGGAGGTTAAAATTTCATGTTCTGAAGCTTCCCTGAAAAGTTATGGCACAATGCGTAAAAACGCTTTTCAGCCTGAGATAAGGTGGGTTTCGGAACGCCAAACATAAAAGTGTTGATAACTTTGGAAAAACACTTCAGACAGTTTAGATTTGATGTGCAACTACTAGAAAGACCCTTTCTGCTATAGTGGGAGGTTAAAATTTCATGTTCTGAAGCTTTCCTGAAAAGTTATGGCACAATGCACAAAAACGCTTTTCAGCCTGAGATAAGGTGGGTTTCGGAACGCCAAACATAAAAGTGTTGATAACTTTCGAAAGACACTTCAGAGAGCTTAGATTTGATGTGCACCTACTAGAAAGACCCTTTCTGCTATAGTGGGAGGTTAAAATTTCATGTTCTGAAGCTTCCCTGAAAAGTTATGGCACAATGCACAAAAACGCTTTTCAGCCTGAGATAAGGTGGGTTTCGGAACGCCAAACATAAAAGTGTTGATAACTTTGGAAAAACACTTCAGACAGTTTAGATTTGATGTGCAACTACTAGAAAGACCCTTTCTGCTATAGTGGGAGGTTAAAATTTCATGTTCTGAAGCTTCCCTGAAAAGTTATGGCACAATGCACAAAAACGCTTTTCAGCCTGAGATAAGGTGGGTTTCGGAACGCCAAACATAAAAGTGTTGATAACTTTCGAAAAACACTTCAGAGAGCTTAGATTTGATGTGCACCTACGAGAAAGACCCTTTCTGCTATAGTGGGAGGTTAAAATTTCATGTTCTGAAGCTTCCCTGAAAAGTTATGGCACAATGCACAAAAACGCTTTTCAGCCTGAGATAAGGTGGGTTTCGGAACGCCAAACATAAAAGTGTTGATAACTTTGGAAAAACGCTTCAGACAGTTTAGATTTGATGTGCAACTACTAGAAAGACCCTTTCTGCTATAGTGGGAGGTTAAAATTTCATGTTCTGAAGCTTTCCTGAAAAGTTATGGCACAATGCACAAAAACGCTTTTCAGCCTGAGATAAGGTGGGTTTCGGAACGCCAAACATAAAAGTGTTGATAACTTTCGAAAAACACTTCAGAGAGCTTAGATTTGATGTGCACCTACTAGAAAGACCCTTTCTGCTATAGTGGGAGGTTAAAATTTCATGTTCTGAAGCTTTCCTGAAAAGTTATGGCACAATGCACAAAAACGCTTTTCAGCCTGAGATAAGGTGGGTTTCGGAACGCCAAACATAAAAGTGTTGATAACTTTGGAAAAACACTTCAGACAGTTTAGATTTGATGTGCAACTACTAGAAAGACCCTTTCTGCTATAGTGGGAGGTTAAAATTTCATGTTCTGAAGCTTCCCTGAAAAGTTATGGCACAATGCACAAAAACGCTTTTCAGCCTGAGATAAGGTGGGTTTCGGAACGCCAAACATAAAAGTGTGGATAACTTTCGAAAAACACTTCAGAGACCTTAGATTTGATGTGCACCTACTAGAAAGACCCTTTCTGCTATAGTGGGAGCTTAAAATTTCATGTTCTGAAGCTTCCCTGAAAAGTTATGGCACAATGCGTAAAAACGCTTTTCAGCCTGAGATAAGGTGGGTTTCGGAACGCCAAACATAAAAGTGTTGATAACTTTGGAAAAACACTTCAGACAGTTTAGATTTGATGTGCAACTACTAGAAAGACCCTTTCTGCTATAGTGGGAGGTTAAAATTTCATGTTCTGAAGCTTTCCTGAAAAGTTATGGCACAATGCACAAAAACGCTTTTCAGCCTGAGATAAGGTGGGTTTCGGAACGCCAAACATAAAAGTGTTGATAACTTTGGAAAAACACTTCAGACAGTTTAGATTTGATGTGCAACTACTAGAAAGACCCTTTCTGCTATAGTGGGAGGTTAAAATTTCATGTTCTGAGGCTTCCCTGAAAAGTTATGGCACAATGCACAAAAACGCTTTTCAGCCTGAGATAAGGTGGGTTTCGGAACGCCAAACATAAAAGTGTTGATAACTTTGGAAAAACACTTCAGACAGTTTAGATTTGATGTGCAACTACTAGAAAGACCCTTTCTGCTATAGTGGGAGGTTAAAATTTCATGTTCTGAAGCTTCCCTGAAAAGTTATGGCACAATGCACAAAAACGCTTTTCAGCCTGAGATAAGGTGGGTTTCGGAACGCCAAACATAAAAGTGTTGATAACTTTGGAAAAACACTTCAGACAGTTTAGATTTGATGTGCAACTACTAGAAAGACCCTTTCTGCTATAGTGGGAGGTTAAAATTTCATGTTCTGAAGCTTCCCTGAAAAGTTATGGCACAATGCACAAAAACGCTTTTCAGCCTGAGATAAGGTGGGTTTCGGAACGCCAAACATAAAAGTGTTGATAACTTTCGAAAAACACTTCAGAGAGCTTAGATTTGATGTGCACCTACTAGAAAGACCCTTTCTGCTATAGTGGGAGGTTAAAATTTCATGTTCTGAAGCTTCCCTGAAAAGTTATGGCACAATGCGTAAAAACGCTTTTCAGCCTGAGATAAGGTGGGTTTCGGAACGCCAAACATAAAAGTGTTGATAACTTTGGAAAAACACTTCAGACAGTTTAGATTTGATGTGCAACTACTAGAAAGACCCTTTCTGCTATAGTGGGAGGTTAAAATTTCATGTTCTGAAGCTTTCCTGAAAAGTTATGGCACAATGCACAAAAACGCTTTTCAGCCTGAGATAAGGTGGGTTTCGGAACGCCAAACATAAAAGTGTTGATAACTTTTGAAAAACACTTCAGACAGCTTAGATTTGATGTGCAACTACTAGAAAGACCCTTTCTGCTATAGTGGGAGGTTAAAATTTCATGTTCTGAAGCTTCCCTGAAAAGTTATGGCACAATGCACAAAAACGCTTTTCAGCCTGAGATAAGGTGGGTTTCGGAACGCCAAACATAAAAGTGTTGATAACTGTCGAAAAACACTTCAGACAGCTTAGATTTGATGTGCACCTACTAGAAAGACCCTTTCTGCTATAGTGGGAGGTTAAAATTTCATGTTCTGAAGCTTCCCTGAAAAGTTATGGCACAATGCACAAAAACGCTTTTCAGCCTGAGATAAGGTGGGTTTCGGAACGCCAAACATAAAAGTGTTAATAACTTTGGAAAAACACTTCAGACCGTTTAGATTTGATGTGCAACTACTAGAAAGACACTTTCTGCTATAGTGGGAGGTTAAAATTTCATGTTCTGAAGCTTTCCTGAAAAGTTATGGCACAATGCACAAAAACGCTTTTCAGCCTGAGATAAGGTGGGTTTCGGAACGCCAAACATAAAAGTGTTGATAACTTTCGAAAAACACTTCAGAGAGCTTAGATTTGATGTGCACCTACTAGAAAGACCCTTTCTGCTATAGTGGGAGGTTAAAATTTCATGTTCTGAAGCTTCCCTGAAAAGTTATGGCACAATGCGTAAAAACGCTTTTCAGCCTGAGATAAGGTGGGTTTCGGAACGCCAAACATAAAAGTGTTGATAACTTTGGAAAAACACTTCAGACAGTTTAGATTTGATGTGCAACTACTAGAAAGACCCTTTCTGCTATAGTGGGAGGTTAAAATTTCATGTTCTGAAGCTTTCCTGAAAAGTTATGGCACAATGCACAAAAACGCTTTTCAGCCTGATATAAGGTGGGTTTCGGAACGCCAAACATAAAAGTGTTGATAACTTTCGAAAAACACTTCAGAGAGCTTAGATTTGATGTGCACCTACTAGAAAGACCCTTTCTGCTATAGTGGGAGGTTAAAATTTCATGTTCTGAGGCTTCCCTGAAAAGTTATGGCACAATGCACAAAAACGCTTTTCAGCCTGAGATAAGGTGGGTTTCGGAACGCCAAACATAAAAGTGTTGATAACTTTGGAAAAACACTTCAGACAGTTTAGATTTGATGTGCAACTACTAGAAAGACCCTTTCTGCTATAGTGGGAGGTTAAAATTTCATGTTCTGAAGCTTCCCTGAAAAGTTATGGCACAATGCACAAAAACGCTTTTCAGCCTGAGATAAGGTGGGTTTCGGAACGCCAAACATAAAAGTGTTGATAACTTTCGAAAAACACTTCAGAGAGCTTAGATTTGATGTGCACCTACTAGAAAGACCCTTTCTGCTATAGTGGGAGGTTAAAATTTCATGTTCTGAAGCTTCCCTGAAAAGTTATGGCACAATGCGTAAAAACGCTTTTCAGCCTGAGATAAGGTGGGTTTCGGAACGCCAAACATAAAAGTGTTGATAACTTTGGAAAAACACTTCAGACAGTTTAGATTTGATGTGCAACTACTAGAAAGACCCTTTCTGCTATAGTGGGAGGTTAAAATTTCATGTTCTGAAGCTTTCCTGAAAAGTTATGGCACAATGCACAAAAACGCTTTTCAGCCTGAGATAAGGTGGGTTTCGGAACGCCAAACATAAAAGTGTTGATAACTTTGGAAAAACACTTCAGGCAGTTTAGATTTGATGTGCAACTACTAGAAAGACCGTTTCTGCTATAGTGGGAGGTTAAAATTTCATGTTCTGAAGCTTCCCTGAAAAGTTATGGCACAATGCACATAAACGCTTTTCAGCCTGAGATAAGGTGGGTTTCGGAACGCCAAACATAAAAGTGTTAATAACTTTGGAAAAACACTTCAGACAGTTTAGATTTGATGTGCAACTACTAGAAAGACACTTTCTGCTATAGTGGGAGGTTAAAATTTCATGTTCTGAAGCTTTCCTGAAAAGTTATGGCACAATGCACAAAAACGCTTTTCAGCCTGAGATAAGGTGGGTTTCGGAACGCCAAACATAAAAGTGTTGATAACTTTCGAAAAACACTTCAGAGAGCTTAGACTTGATGTGCACCTACTAGAAAGACCCTTTCTGCTATAGTGGGAGGTTAAAATTTCATGTTCTGAAGCTTCCCTGAAAAGTTATGGCACAATGCGTAAAAACGCTTTTCAGCCTGAGATAAGGTGGGTTTCGGAACGCCAAACATAAAAGTGTTGATAACTTTGGAAAAACACTTCAGACAGTTTAGATTTGATGTGCAACTACTAGAAAGACCCTTTCTGCTATAGTGGGAGGTTAAAATTTCATGTTCTGAAGCTTTCCTGAAAAGTTATGGCACAATGCACAAAAACGCTTTTCAGCCTGAGATAAGGTGGGTTTCGGAACGCCAAACATAAAAGTGTTGATAACTTTCGAAAAACACTTCAGAGAGCTTAGATTTGATGTGCACCTACTAGAAAGACCCTTTCTGCTATAGTGGGAGGTTAAAATTTCATGTTCTGAAGCTTCCCTGAAAAGTTATGGCACAATGCACAAAAACGCTTTTCAGCCTGAGATAAGGTGGGTTTCGGAACGCCAAACATAAAAGTGTTGATAACTTTGGAAAAACACTTCAGACAGTTTAGATTTGATGTGCAACTACTAGAAAGACCCTTTCTGCTATAGTGGGAGGTTAAAATTTCATGTTCTGAAGCTTCCCTGAAAAGTTATGGCACAATGCACAAAAACGCTTTTCAGCCTGAGATAAGGTGGGTTTCGGAACGCCAAACATAAAAGTGTTAATAACTTTGGAAAAACATTTCAGACAGTTTAGATTTGATGTGCAGCTACTAGAAAGGCCCTTTCTGCTATAGTGGGAGGTTAAAATTTCATGTTCTGAAGCTTCCCTGAAAAGTTATGGCACAATGCACAAAAACGCTTTTCAGCCTGAGATAAGGTGGGTTTCGGAACGCCAAACATAAAAGTGTTGATAACTTTTGAAAAACACTTCAGACAGCTTAGATTTGATGTGCAACTACTAGAAAGACCCTTTCTGCTATAGTGGGAGGTTAAAATTTCATGTTCTGAAGCTTCCCTGAAAAGTTATGGCACAATGCACAAAAACGCTTTTCAGCCTGAGATAAGGTGGGTTTCGGAACGCCAAACATAAAAGTGTTGATAACTTTCGAAAAACACTTCAGACAGCTTAGATTTGATGTGCACCTACTAGAAAGACCCTTTCTGCTATAGTGGGAGGTTAAAATTTCATGTTCTGAAGCTTCCCTGAAAAGTTATGGCACAATGCGTAAAAACGCTTTTCAGCCTGAGATAAGGTGGGTTTCGGAACGCCAAACATAAAAGTGTTGATAACTTTGGAAAAACACTTCAGGCAGTTTAGATTTGATGTGCAACTACTAGAAAGACCCTTTCTGCTATAGTGGGAGGTTAAAATTTCATGTTCTGAAGCTTCCCTGAAAAGTTATGGCACAATGCACAAAAACGCTTTTCAGCCTGAGATAAGGTGGGTTTCGGAACGCCAAACATAAAAGTGTTAATAACTTTGGAAAAACACTTCAGACAGTTTAGATTTGATGTGCAACTACTAGAAAGACACTTTCTGCTATAGTGGGAGGTTAAAATTTCATGTTCTGAAGCTTCCCTGAAAAGTTATGGCACAATGCACAAAAACGCTTTTCAGCCTGAGATAAGGTGGGTTTCGGAACGCCAAACATAAAAGTGTTTATAACTTTCGAAAAACACTTCAGAGAGCTTAGATTTGATGTGCACCTACTAGAAAGACCCTTTCTGCTATAGTGGGAGGTTAAAATTTCATGTTCTGAAGCTTCCCTGAAAAGTTATGGCACAATGCGTAAAAACGCTTTTCAGCCTGAGATAAGGTGGGTTTCGGAACGCCAAACATAAAAGTGTTGATAACTTTGGAAAAACACTTCAGACAGTTTAGATTTGATGTGCAACTACTAGAAAGACCCTTTCTGCTATAGTGGGAGGTTAAAATTTCATGTTCTGAAGCTTTCCTGAAAAGTTATGGCACAATGCACAAAAACGCTTTTCAGCCTGAGATAAGGTGGGTTTCGGAACGCCAAACATAAAAGTGTTGATAACTTTCGAAAAACACTTCAGAGAGCTTAGATTTGATGTGCACCTACTAGAAAGACCCTTTCTGCTATTGTGGGAGGTTAAAATTTCATGTTCTGAAGCTTCCCTGAAAAGTTATGGCACAATGCACAAAAACGCTGTTCAGCCTGAGATAAGGTGGGTTTCGGAACGCCAAACATAAAAGTGTTGATAACTTTGGAAAAACACTTCAGACAGTTTAGATTTGATGTGCAACTACTAGAAAGATCCTTTCTGCTATAGTGGGAGGTTAAAATTTCATGTTCTGAAGCTTCCCTGAAAAGTTATGGCACAATGCACAAAAACGCTTTTCAGCCTGAGATAAGGTGGGTTTCGGAACGCCAAACATAAAAGTGTTGATAACTTTCGAAAAACACTTCAGAGAGCTTAGATTTGATGTGCACCTACTAGAAAGACCCTTTCTGCTATAGTGGGAGCTTAAAATTTCATGTTCTGAAGCTTCCCTGAAAAGTTATGGCACAATGCACAAAAACGCTTTTCAGCCTGAGATAAGGTGGGTTTCGGAACGCCAAACATAAAAGTGTTGATAACTTTCGAAAAACACTTCAGAGAGCTTAGATTTGATGTGCACCTACTAGAAAGACCCTTTCTGCTATAGTGGGAGCTTAAAATTTCATGTTCTGAAGCTTCCCTGAAAAGTTATGGCACAATGCGTAAAAACGCTTTTCAGCCTGAGATAAGGTGGGTTTCGGAACGCCAAACATAAAAGTGTTGATAACTTTGGAAAAACACTTCAGACAGTTTAGATTTGATGTGCAACTACTAGAAAGACCCTTTCTGCTATAGTGGGAGGTTAAAATTTCATGTTCTGAAGCTTTCCTGAAAAGTTATGGCACAATGCACAAAAACGCTTTTCAGCCTGAGATAAGGTGGGTTTCGGAACGCCAAACATAAAAGTGTTGATAACTTTGGAAAAACACTTCAGACAGTTTAGATTTGATGTGCAACTACTAGAAAGACCCTTTCTGCTATAGTGGGAGGTTAAAATTTCATGTTCTGAGGCTTCCCTGAAAAGTTATGGCACAATGCACAAAAACGCTTTTCAGCCTGAGATAAGGTGGGTTTCGGAACGCCAAACATAAAAGTGTTGATAACTTTGGAAAAACACTTCAGACAGTTTAGATTTGATGTGCAACTACTAGAAAGACCCTTTCTGCTATAGTGGGAGGTTAAAATTTCATGTTCTGAAGCTTCCCTGAAAAGTTATGGCACAATGCACAAAAACGCTTTTCAGCCTGAGATAAGGTGGGTTTCGGAACGCCAAACATAAAAGTGTTGATAACTTTGGAAAAACACTTCAGACAGTTTAGATTTGATGTGCAACTACTAGAAAGACCCTTTCTGCTATAGTGGGAGGTTAAAATTTCATGTTCTGAAGCTTCCCTGAAAAGTTATGGCACAATGCACAAAAACGCTTTTCAGCCTGAGATAAGGTGGGTTTCGGAACGCCAAACATAAAAGTGTTGATAACTTTCGAAAAACACTTCAGAGAACTTAGATTTGATGTGCACCTACTAGAAAGACCCTTTCTGCTATAGTGGGAGGTTAAAATTTCATGTTCTGAAGCTTCCCTGAAAAGTTATGGCACAATGCGTAAAAACGCTTTTCAGCCTGAGATAAGGTGGGTTTCGGAACGCCAAACATAAAAGTGTTGATAACTTTCGAAAAACACTTCAGACAGCTTAGATTTGATGTGCACCTACTAGAAAGACCCTTTCTGCTATAGTGGGAGGTTAAAATTTCATGTTCTGAAGCTTCCCTGAAAAGTTATGGCACAATGCGTAAAAACGCTTTTCAGCCTGAGATAAGGTGGGTTTCGGAACGCCAAACATAAAAGTGTTGATAACTTTGGAAAAACACTTCAGGCAGTTTAGATTTGATGTGCAACTACTAGAAAGACCCTTTCTGCTATAGTGGGAGGTTAAAATTTCATGTTCTGAAGCTTCCCTGAAAAGTTATGGCACAATGCACAAAAACGCTTTTCAGCCTGAGATAAGGTGGGTTTCGGAACGCCAAACATAAAAGTGTTAATAACTTTGGAAAAACACTTCAGACAGTTTAGATTTGATGTGCAACTACTAGAAAGACACTTTCTGCTATAGTGGGAGGTTAAAATTTCATGTTCTGAAGCTTTCCTGAAAAGTTATGGCACAATGCACAAAAACGCTTTTCAGCCTGAGATAAGGTGGGTTTCGGAACGCCAAACATAAAAGTGTTGATAACTTTCGAAAAACACTTCAGAGAGCTTAGATTTGATGTGCACCTACTAGAAAGACCCTTTCTGCTATAGTGGGAGGTTAAAATTTCATGTTCTGAAGCTTCCCTGAAAAGTTATGGCACAATGCGTAAAAACGCTTTTCAGCCTGAGATAAGGTGGGTTTCGGAACGCCAAACATAAAAGTGTTGATAACTTTGGAAAAACACTTCAGACAGTTTAGATTTGATGTGCAACTACTAGAAAGACCCTTTCTGCTATAGTGGGAGGTTAAAATTTCATGTTCTGAAGCTTTCCTGAAAAGTTATGGCACAATGCACAAAAACGCTTTTCAGCCTGAGATAAGGTGGGTTTCGGAACGCCAAACATAAAAGTGTTGATAACTTTCGAAAAACACTTCAGAGAGCTTAGATTTGATGTGCACCTACTAGAAAGACCCTTTCTGCTATAGTGGGAGGTTAAAATTTCATGTTCTGAGGGTTCCCTGAAAAGTTATGGCACAATGCACAAAAACGCTTTTCAGCCTGAGATAAGGTGGGTTTCGGAACGCCAAACATAAAAGTGTTGATAACTTTGGAAAAACACTTCAGACAGTTTAGATTTGATGTGCAACTACTAGAAAGACCCTTTCTGCTATAGTGGGAGGTTAAAATTTCATGTTCTGAAGCTTCCCTGAAAAGTTATGGCACAATGCACAAAAACGCTTTTCAGCCTGAGATAAGGTGGGTTTCGGAACGCCAAACATAAAAGTGTTGATAACTTTGGAAAAACACTTCAGACAGTTTAGATTTGATGTGCAACTACTAGAAAGACCCTTTCTGCTATAGTGGGAGGTTAAAATTTCATGTTCTGAAGCTTCCCTGAAAAGTTATGGCACAATGCACAAAAACGCTTTTCAGCCTGAGATAAGGTGGGTTTCGGAACGCCAAACATAAAAGTGTTGATAACTTTCGAAAAACACTTCAGAGAGCTTAGATTTGATGTGCACCTACTAGAAAGACCCTTTCTGCTATAGTGGGAGGTTAAAATTTCATGTTCTGAAGCTTCCCTGAAAAGTTATGGCACAATGCGTAAAAACGCTTTTCAGCCTGAGATAAGGTGGGTTTCGGAACGCCAAACATAAAAGTGTTGATAACTTTGGAAAAACACTTCAGACAGTTTAGATTTGATGTGCAACTACTAGAAAGACCCTTTCTGCTATAGTGGGAGGTTAAAATTTCATGTTCTGAAGCTTTCCTGAAAAGTTATGGCACAATGCACAAAAACGCTTTTCAGCCTGAGATAAGGTGGGTTTCGGAACGCCAAACATAAAAGTGTTGATAACTTTGGAAAAACACTTCAGGCAGTTTAGATTTGATGTGCAACTACTAGAAAGACCGTTTCTGCTATAGTGGGAGGTTAAAATTTCATGTTCTGAAGCTTCCCTGAAAAGTTATGGCACAATGCACATAAACGCTTTTCAGCCTGAGATAAGGTGGGTTTCGGAACGCCAAACATAAAAGTGTTAATAACTTTGGAAAAACACTTCAGACAGTTTAGATTTGATGTGCAACTACTAGAAAGACACTTTCTGCTATAGTGGGAGGTTAAAATTTCATGTTCTGAAGCTTTCCTGAAAAGTTATGGCACAATGCACAAAAACGCTTTTCAGCCTGAGATAAGGTGGGTTTCGGAACGCCAAACATAAAAGTGTTGATAACTTTCGAAAAACACTTCAGAGAGCTTAGACTTGATGTGCACCTACTAGAAAGACCCTTTCTGCTATAGTGGGAGGTTAAAATTTCATGTTCTGAAGCTTCCCTGAAAAGTTATGGCACAATGCGTAAAAACGCTTTTCAGCCTGAGATAAGGTGGGTTTCGGAACGCCAAACATAAAAGTGTTGATAACTTTGGAAAAACACTTCAGACAGTTTAGATTTGATGTGCAACTACTAGAAAGACCCTTTCTGCTATAGTGGGAGGTTAAAATTTCATGTTCTGAAGCTTTCCTGAAAAGTTATGGCACAATGCACAAAAACGCTTTTCAGCCTGAGATAAGGTGGGTTTCGGAACGCCAAACATAAAAGTGTTGATAACTTTCGAAAAACACTTCAGAGAGCTTAGATTTGATGTGCACCTACTAGAAAGACCCTTTCTGCTATAGTGGGAGGTTAAAATTTCATGTTCTGAAGCTTCCCTGAAAAGTTATGGCACAATGCACAAAAACGCTTTTCAGCCTGAGATAAGGTGGGTTTCGGAACGCCAAACATAAAAGTGTTGATAACTTTGGAAAAACACTTCAGACAGTTTAGATTTGATGTGCAACTACTAGAAAGACCCTTTCTGCTATAGTGGGAGGTTAAAATGTCATGTTCTGAAACTTCCCTGAAAAGTTATGGCACAATGCACAAAAACGCTTTTCAGCCTGAGATAAGGTGGGTTTCGGAACGCCAAACATAAAAGTGTTAATAACTTTGGAAAAACACTTCAGACAGTTTAGATTTGATGTGCAACTACTAGAAAGGCCCTTTCTGCTATAGTGGGAGGTTAAAATTTCATGTTCTGAAGCTTCCCTGAAAAGTTATGGCACAATGCACAAAAACGCTTTTCAGCCTGAGATAAGGTGGGTTTCGGAACGCCAAACATAAAAGTGTTGATAACTTTTGAAAAACACTTCAGACAGCTTAGATTTGATGTGCAACTACTAGAAAGACCCTTTCTGCTATAGTGGGAGGTTAAAATTTCATGTTCTGAAGCTTCCCTGAAAAGTTATGGCACAATGCACAAAAACGCTTTTCAGCCTGAGATAAGGTGGGTTTCGGAACGCCAAACATAAAAGTGTTGATAACTTTCGAAAAACACTTCAGACAGCTTAGATTTGATGTGCACCTACTAGAAAGACCCTTTCTGCTATAGTGGGAGGTTAAAATTTCATGTTCTGAAGCTTCCCTGAAAAGTTATGGCACAATGCGTAAAAACGCTTTTCAGCCTGAGATAAGGTGGGTTTCGGAACGCCAAACATAAAAGTGATGATAACTTTGGAAAAACACTTCAGGCAGTTTAGATTTGATGTGCAACTACTAGAAAGACCCTTTCTGCTATAGTGGGAGGTTAAAATTTCATGTTCTGAAGCTTCCCTGAAAAGTTATGGCACAATGCACAAAAACGCTTTTCAGCCTGAGATAAGGTGGGTTTCGGAACGCCAAACATAAAAGTGTTAATAACTTTGGAAAAACACTTCAGACAGTTTAGATTTGATGTGCAACTACTAGAAAGACACTTTCTGCTATAGTGGGAGGTTAAAATTTCATGTTCTGAAGCTTTCCTGAAAAGTTATGGCACAATGCACAAAAACGCTTTTCAGCCTGAGATAAGGTGGGTTTCGGAACGCCAAACATTAAAGTGTTGATAACTTTCGAAAAACACTTCAGAGAGCTTAGATTTGATGTGCACCTACTAGAAAGACCCTTTCTGCTATAGTGGGAGGTTAAAATTTCATGTTCTGAAGCTTCCCTGAAAAGTTATGGCACAATGCGTAAAAACGCTTTTCAGCCTGAGATAAGGTGGGTTTCAGAACGCCAAACATAAAAGTGTTGATAACTTTGGAAAAACACTTCAGACAGTTTAGATTTGATGTGCAACTACTAGAAAGACCCTTTCTGCTATAGTGGGAGGTTAAAATTTCATGTTCTGAAGCTTTCCTGAAAAGTTATGGCACAATGCACAAAAACGCTTTTCAGCCTGAGATAAGGTGGGTTTCGGAACGCCAAACATAAAAGTGTTGATAACTTTCGAAAAACACTTCAGAGAGCTTAGATTTGATGTGCACCTACTAGAAAGACCCTTTCTGCTATTGTGGGAGGTTAAAATTTCATGTTCTGAAGCTTCCCTGAAAAGTTATGGCACAATGCACAAAAACGCTTTTCAGCCTGAGATAAGGTGGGTTTCGGAACGCCAAACATAAAAGTGTTGATAACTTTGGAAAAACACTTCAGACAGTTTAGATTTGATGTGCAACTACTAGAAAGACCCTTTCTGCTATAGTGGGAGGTTAAAATTTCATGTTCTGAAGCTTCCCTGAAAAGTTATGGCACAATGCACAAAAACGCTTTTCAGCCTGAGATAAGGTGGGTTTCGGAACGCCAAACATAAAAGTGTTGATAACTTTCGAAAAACACTTCAGAGAGCTTAGATTTGATGTGCACCTACTAGAAAGACCCTTTCTGCTATAGTGGGAGCTTAAAATTTCATGTTCTGAAGCTTCCCTGAAAAGTTATGGCACAATGCGTAAAAACGCTTTTCAGCCTGAGATAAGGTGGGTTTCGGAACGCCAAACATAAAAGTGTTGATAACTTTGGAAAAACACTTCAGACAGTTAAGATTTGATGTGCAACTACTAGAAAGACCCTTTCTGCTATAGTGGGAGGTTAAAATTTCATGTTCTGAAGCTTTCCTGAAAAGTTATGGCACAATGCACAAAAACGCTTTTCAGCCTGAGATAAGGTGGGTTTCGGAACGCCAAACATAAAAGTGTTGATAACTTTTGAAAAACACTTCAGACAGCTTAGATTTGATGTGCAACTACTAGAAAGACCCTTTCTGCTATAATGGGAGGTTAAAATTTCATGTTCTGAAGCTTCCCTGAAAAGTTATGGCACAATGCACAAAAACGCTTTTCAGCCTGAGATAAGGTGGGTTTCGGAACGCCAAACATAAAAGTGTTGATAACTTTGGAAAAACACTTCAGACAGTTTAGATTTGATGTGCAACTACTAGAAAGACCCTTTCTGCTATAGTGGGAGGTTAAAATGTCATGTTCTGAAGCTTCCCTGAAAAGTTATGGCACAATGCACAAAAACGCTTTTCAGCCTGAGATAAGGTGGGTTTCGGAACGCCAAACATAAAAGTGTTGATAACTTTGGAAAAACACTTCAGACAGTTTAGATTTGATGTGCAACTACTAGAAAGACCCTTTCTGCTATAGTGGGGGGTTAAAATTTCATGTTCTGAAGCTTCCCTGAAAAGTTATGGCACAATGCACAAAAACGCTTTTCAGCCTGAGATAAGGTGGGTTTCGGAACGCCAAACATAAAAGTGTTGATAACTTTGGAAAAACACTTCAGACAGTTTAGATTTGATGTGCAACTACTAGAAAGACCCTTTCTGCTATAGTGGGAGGTTAAAATTTCATGTTCTGAAGCTTCCCTGAAAAGTTATGGCACAATGCACAAAAACGCTTTTCAGCCTGAGATAAGGTGGGTTTCGGAACGCCAAACATAAAAGTGTTGATAACTTTCGAAAAACACTTCAGAGAGCTTAGATTTGATGTGCACCTACTAGAAAGACCCTTTCTGCTATAGTGGGAGCTTAAAATTTCATGTTCTGAAGCTTCCCTGAAAAGTTATGGCACAATGCGTAAAAACGCTTTTCAGCCTGAGATAAGGTGGGTTTCGGAACGCCAAACATAAAAGTGTTGATAACTTTGGAAAAACACTTCAGACAGTTTAGATTTGATGTGCAACTACTAGAAAGACCCTTTCTGCTATAGTGGGAGGTTAAAATTTCATGTTCTGAAGCTTTCCTGAAAAGTTATGGCACAATGCACAAAAACGCTTTTCAGCCTGAGATAAGGTGGGTTTCGGAACGCCAAACATAAAAGTGTTGATAACTTTGGAAAAACACTTCAGACAGTTTAGATTTGATGTGCAACTACTAGAAAGACCCTTTCTGCTATAGTGGGAGGTTAAAATTTCATGTTCTGAGGCTTCCCTGAAAAGTTATGGCACAATGCACAAAAACGCTTTTCAGCCTGAGATAAGGTGGGTTTCGGAACGCCAAACATAAAAGTGTTGATAACTTTGGAAAAACACTTCAGACAGTTTAGATTTGATGTGCAACTACTAGAAAGACCCTTTCTGCTATAGTGGGAGGTTAAAATTTCATGTTCTGAAGCTTCCCTGAAAAGTTATGGCACAATGCACAAAAACGCTTTTCAGCCTGAGATAAGGTGGGTTTCGGAACGCCAAACATAAAAGTGTTGATAACTTTGGAAAAACACTTCAGACAGTTTAGATTTGATGTGCAACTACTAGAAAGACCCTTTCTGCTATAGTGGGAGGTTAAAATTTCATGTTCTGAAGCTTCCCTGAAAAGTTATGGCACAATGCACAAAAACGCTTTTCAGCCTGAGATAAGGTGGGTTTCGGAACGCCAAACATAAAAGTGTTGATTACTTTCGAAAAACACTTCAGAGAGCTTAGATTTGATGTGCACCTACTAGAAAGACCCTTTCTGCTATAGTGGGAGGTTAAAATTTCATGTTCTGAAGCTTCCCTGAAAAGTTATGGCACAATGCGTAAAAACGCTTTTCAGCCTGAGATAAGGTGGGTTTCGGAACGCCAAACATAAAAGTGTTGATAACTTTGGAAAAACACTTCAGACAGTTTAGATTTGATGTGCAACTACTAGAAAAACCCTTTCTGCTATAGTGGGAGGTTAGAATTTCATGTTCTGAAGCTTTCCTGAAAAGTTATGGCACAATGCACAAAAACGCTTTTCAGCCTGAGATAAGGTGGGTTTCGGAACGCCAAACATAAAAGTGTTGATAACTTTTGAAAAACACTTCAGACAGCTTAGATTTGATGTGCAACTACTAGAAAGACCCTTTCTGCTATAGTGGGAGGTTAAAATTTCATGTTCTGAAGCTTCCCTGAAAAGTTATGGCACAATGCACAAAAACGCTTTTCAGCCTGAGATAAGGTGGGTTTCGGAACGCCAAACATAAAAGTGTTGATAACTTTCGAAAAACACTTCAGAGAGCTTAGATTTGATGTGCACCTACTAGAAAGACCCTTTCTGCTATAGTGGGAGGTTAAAATTTCATGTTCTGAAGCTTCCCTGAAAAGTTATGGCACAATGCGTAAAAACGCTTTTCAGCCTGAGATAAGGTGGGTTTCGGAACGCCAAACATAAAAGTGTTGATAACTTTGGAAAAACACTTCAGACAGTTTAGATTTGATGTGCAACTACTAGAAAGACCCTTTCTGCTATAGTGGGAGGTTAAAATTTCATGTTCTGAAGCTTTCCTGAAAAGTTATGGCACAATGCACAAAAACGCTTTTCAGCCTGAGATAAGGTGGGTTTCGGAACGCCAAACATAAAAGTGTTGATAACTTTCGAAAAACACTTCAGAGAGCTTAGATTTGATGTGCACCTACTAGAAAGACCCTTTCTGCTATTGTGGGAGGTTAAAATTTCATGTTCTGAAGCTTCCCTGAAAAGTTATGGCACAATGCACAAAAACGCTTTTCAGCCTGAGATAAGGTGGGTTTCGGAACGCCAAACATAAAAGTGTTGATAACTTTGGAAAAACACTTCAGACAGTTTAGATTTGATGTGCAACTACTAGAAAGACCCTTTCTGCTATAGTGGGAGGTTAAAATTTCATGTTCTGAAGCTTCCCTGAAAAGTTATGGCACAATGCACAAAAACGCTTTTCAGCCTGAGATAAGGTGGGTTTCGGAACGCCAAACATAAAAGTGTTGATAACTTTCGAAAAACACTTCAGAGAGCTTAGATTTGATGTGCACCTACTAGAAAGACCCTTTCTGCTATAGTGGGAGCTTAAAATTTCATGTTCTGAAGCTTCCCTGAAAAGTTATGGCACAATGCGTAAAAACGCTTTTCAGCCTGAGATAAGGTGGGTTTCGGAACGCCAAACATAAAAGTGTTGATAACTTTGGAAAAACACTTCAGACAGTTTAGATTTGATGTGCAACTACTAGAAAGACCCTTTCTGCTATAGTGGGAGGTTAAAATTTCATGTTCTGAAGCTTTCCTGAAAAGTTATGGCACAATGCACAAAAACGCTTTTCAGCCTGAGATAAGGTGGGTTTCGGAACGCCAAACATAAAAGTGTTGATAACTTTTGAAAAACACTTCAGACAGCTTAGATTTGATGTGCAACTACTAGAAAGACCCTTTCTGCTATAGTGGGAGGTTAAAATTTCATGTTCTGAAGCTTCCCTGAAAAGTTATGGCACAATGCACAAAAACGCTTTTCAGCCTGAGATAAGGTGGGTTTCGGAACGCCAAACATAAAAGTGTTGATAACTTTGGAAAAACACTTCAGACTGTTTAGATTTGATGTGCAACTACTAGAAAGACCCTTTCTGCTATAGTGGGAGGTTAAAATTTCATGTTCTGAAGCTTTCCTGAAAAGTTATGGCACAATGCACAAAAACGCTTTTCAGCCTGAGATAAGGTGGGTTTCGGAACGCCAAACATAAAAGTGTTGATAACTTTTGAAAAACACTTCAGACATCTTAGATTTGATGTGCAACTACTAGAAAGACCCTTTCTGCTATAGTGGGAGGTTAAAATTTCATGTTCTGAAGCTTCCCTGAAAAGTTACGGCACAATGCACAAAAACGCTTTTCAGCCTGAGATAAGGTGGGTTTCGGAACGCCAAACATAAAAGTGTTGATAACTTTGGAAAAACACTTCAGACAGTTTAGATTTGATGTGCAACTACTAGAAAGACCCTTTCTGCTATAGTGGGAGGTTAAAATTTCACGTTCTGAAGCTTCCCTGAAAAGTTATGGCACAATGCACAAAAACGCTTTTCAGCCTGAGATAAGGTGGGTTTCGGAACGCCAAACATAAAAGTGTTGATAACTTTGGAAAAACACTTCAGACAGTTTAGATTTGATGTGCAACTACTAGAAAGACCCTTTCTGCTATAGTGGGAGGTTAAAATTTCATGTTCTGAAGCTTCCCTGAAAAGTTATGGCACAATGCACAAAAACGCTTTTCAGCCTGAGATAAGGTGGGTTTCGGAACGCCAAACATAAAAGTGTTGATAACTTTCGAAAAACACTTCAGAGAGCTTAGATTTGATGTGCACCTACTAGAAAGACCCTTTCTGCTATAGTGGGAGCTTAAAATTTCATGTTCTGAAGCTTCCCTGAAAAGTTATGGCACAATGCGTAAAAACGCTTTTCAGCCTGAGATAAGGTGGGTTTCGGAACGCCAAACATAAAAGTGTTGATAACTTTGGAAAAACACTTCAGACAGTTTAGATTTGATGTGCAACTACTAGAAAGACCCTTTCTGCTATAGTGGGAGGTTAAAATTTCATGTTCTGAAGCTTTCCTGAAAAGTTATGGCACAATGCACAAAAACGCTTTTCAGCCTGAGATAAGGTGGGTTTCGGAACGCCAAACATAAAAGTGTTGATAACTTTGGAAAAACACTTCAGACAGTTTAGATTTGATGTGCAACTACTAGAAAGACCCTTTCTGCTATAGTGGGAGGTTAAAATTTCATGTTCTGAGGCTTCCCTGAAAAGTTATGGCACAATGCACAAAAACGCTTTTCAGCCTGAGATAAGGTGGGTTTCGGAACGCCAAACATAAAAGTGTTGATAACTTTGGAAAAACACTTCAGACAGTTTAGATTTGATGTGCAACTACTAGAAAGACCCTTTCTGCTATAGTGGGAGGTTAAAATTTCATGTTCTGAAGCTTCCCTGAAAAGTTATGGCACAATGCACAAAAACGCTTTTCAG
Organism: Synchiropus splendidus; assembly: GCF_027744825.2. NCBI lineage: Eukaryota > Metazoa > Chordata > Actinopteri > Syngnathiformes > Callionymidae > Synchiropus > Synchiropus splendidus. The sequence continues at coordinate 734,251 of NW_026527059.1, forward strand.
CCTGAGATAAGGTGGGTTTCGGAACGCCAAACATAAAAGTGTTGATAACTTTGGAAAAACACTTCAGACAGTTTAGATTTGATGTGCAACTACTAGAAAGACCCTTTCTGCTATAGTGGGAGGTTAAAATTTCATGTTCTGAAGCTTCCCTGAAAAGTTATGGCACAATGCACAAAAACGCTTTTCAGCCTGAGATAAGGTGGGTTTCGGAACGCCAAACATAAAAGTGTTGATAACTTTCGAAAAACACTTCAGAGAGCTTAGATTTGATGTGCACCTACTAGAAAGACCCTTTCTGCTATAGTGGGAGGTTAAAATTTCATGTTCTGAAGCTTCCCTGAAGAGTTATGGCACAATGCGTAAAAACGCTTTTCAGCCTGAGATAAGGTGGGTTTCGGAACGCCCAACATAAAAGTGTTGATAACTTTGGAAAAACACTTCAGACAGTTTAGATTTGATGTGCAACTACTAGAAAGACCCTTTCTGCTATAGTGGGAGGTTAAAATTTCATGTTCTGAAGCTTTCCTGAAAAGTTATGGCACAATGCACAAAAACGCTTTTCAGCCTGAGATAAGGTGGGTTTCGGAACGCCAAACATAAAAGTGTTGATAACTTTTGAAAAACACTTCAGAGAGCTTAGATTTGATGTGCAACTACTAGAAAGACCCTTTCTGCTATAGTGGGAGGTTAAAATTTCATGTTCTGAAGCTTCCCTGAAAAGTTATGGCACAATGCACAAAAACGCTTTTCAGCCTGAGATAAGGTGGGTTTCGGAACGCCAAACATAAAAGTGTTGATAACTTTCGAAAAACACTTCAGACAGCTTAGATTTGATGTGCACCTACTAGAAAGACCCTTTCTGCTATAGTGGGAAGTTAAAATTTCATGTTCTGAAGCTTCCCTGAAAAGTTATGGCACAATGCGTAAAAACGCTTTTCAGCCTGAGATAAGGTGGGTTTCGGAACGCCAAACATAAAAGTGTTGATAACTTTGGAAAAACACTTCAGGCAGTTTAGATTTGATGTGCAACTACTAGAAAGACCCTTTCTGCTATAGTGGGAGGTTAAAATTTCATGTTCTGAAGCTTCCCTGAAAAGTTATGGCACAATGCACAAAAACGCTTTTCAGCCTGAGATAAGGTGGGTTTCGGAACGCCAAACATAAAAGTGTTAATAACTTTGGAAAAACACTTCAGACAGTTTAGATTTGATGTGCAACTACTAGAAAGACACTTTCTGCTATAGTGGGAGGTTAAAATTTCATGTTCTGAAGCTTTCCTGAAAAGTTATGGCACAATGCACAAAAACGCTTTTCAGCCTGAGATAAGGTGGGTTTCGGAACGCCAAACATAAAAGTGTTGATAACTTTCGAAAAACACTTCAGAGAGCTTAGATTTGATGTGCACCTACTAGAAAGACCCTTTCTGCTATAGTGGGAGGTTAAAATTTCATGTACTGAAGCTTCCCTGAAAAGTTATGGCACAATGCGTAAAAACGCTTTTCAGCCTGAGATAAGGTGGGTTTCGGAACGCCAAACATAAAAGTGTTGATAACTTTGGAAAAACACTTCAGACAGTTTAGATTTGATGTGCAACTACTAGAAAGACCCTTTCTGCTATAGTGGGAGGTTAAAATTTCATGTTCTGAAGCTTCCCTGAAAAGTTATGGCACAATGCACAAAAACGCTTTTCAGCCTGAGATAAGGTGGGTTTCGGAACGCCAAACGTAAAAGTGTTGATAACTTTGGAAAAACACTTCAGACAGCTTAGATTTGATGTGCACCTACTAGAAAGACCCTTTCTGCTATAGTGGGAGGTTAAAATTTCATGTTCTGAAGCTTCCCTGAAAAGTTATGGCACAATGCGTAAAAACGCTTTTCAGCCTGAGATAAGGTGGGTTTCGGAACGCCAAACATAAAAGTGTTGATAACTTTGGAAAAACACTTCAGACAGTTTAGATTTGATGTGCAACTACTAGAAAGACCCTTTCTGCTATAGTGGGAGGTTAAAATTTCATGTTCTGAAGCTTCCCTGAAAAGTTATGGCACAATGCACAAAAACGCTTTTCAGCCTGAGATAAGGTGGGTTTCGGAACGCCAAACATAAAAGTGTTAATAACTTTGGAAAAACACTTCAGACAGTTTAGATTTGATGTGCAACTACTAGAAAGACCCTTTCTGCTATAGTGGGAGGTTAAAATTTCATGTTCTGAAGCTTCCCTGAAAAGTTATGGCACAATGCACAAAAACGCTTTTCAGCCTGAGATAAGGTGGGTTTCGGAACGCCAAACATAAAAGTGTTGATAACTTTCGAAAAACACTTCAGAGAGCTTAGATTTGATGTGCACCTACTAGAAAGACCCTTTCTGCTATAGTGGGAGGTTAAAATTTCATGTTCTGAAGCTTTCCTGAAAAGTTATGGCACAATGCACAAAAACGCTTTTCAGCCTGAGATAAGGTGGGTTTCGGAACGCCAAACATAAAAGTGTTGATAACTTTTGAAAAACACTTCAGACAGCTTAGATTTGATGTGCAACTACTAGAAAGACCCTTTCTGCTATAGTGGGAGGTTAAAATTTCATGTTCTGAAGCTTCCCTGAAAAGTTATGGCACAATGCACAAAAACGCTTTTCAGCCTGAGATAAGGTGGGTTTCGGAACGCCAAACATAAAAGTGTTGATAACTTTGGAAAAACACTTCAGACAGTTTAGATTTGATGTGCAACTACAAGAAAGACCCTTTCTGCTATAGTGGGAGGTTAAAATTTCATGTTCTGAAGCTTTCCTGAAAAGTTATGGCACAATGCACAAAAACGCTTTTCAGCCTGAGATAAGGTGGGTTTCGGAACGCCAAACATAAAAGTGTTGATAACTTTCGAAAAACACTTCAGAGAGCTTAGATTTGATGTGCACCTACTAGAAAGACCCTTTCTGCTATAGTGGGAGGTTAAAATTTCATGTTCTGAAGCTTCCCTGAAAAGTTATGGCACAATGCACAAAAACGCTTTTCAGCCTGAGATAAGGTGGGTTTCGGAACGCCAAACATAAAAGTGTTGATAACTTTGGAAAAACACTTCAGACAGTTTAGATTTGATGTGCAACTACTAGAAAGACCCTTTCTGCTATAGTGGGAGGTTAAAATTTCATGTTCTGAAGCTTCCCTGAAAAGTTATGGCACAATGCACAAAAACGCTTTTCAGCCTGAGATAAGGTGGGTTTCGGAACGCCAAACATAAAAGTGTTGATAACTTTCGAAAAACACTTCAGAGAGCTTAGATTTGATGTGCACCTACTAGAAAGACCCTTTCTGCTATAGTGGGAGCTTAAAATTTCATGTTCTGAAGCTTCCCTGAAAAGTTATGGCACAATGCGTAAAAACGCTTTTCAGCCTGAGATAAGGTGGGTTTCGGAACGCCAAACATAAAAGTGTTGATAACTTTGGAAAAACACTTCAGACAGTTTAGATTTGATGTGCAACTACTAGAAAGACCCTTTCTGCTAAAGTGGGAGGTTAAAATTTCATGTTCTGAAGCTTTCCTGAAAAGTTATGGCACAATGCACAAAAACGCTTTTCAGCCTGAGATAAGGTGGGTTTCGGAACGCCAAACATAAAAGTGTTGATAACTTTTGAAAAACACTTCAGACAGCTTAGATTTGATGTGCAACTACTAGAAAGACACTTTCTGCTATAGTGGGAGGTTAAAATTTCATGTTCTGAAGCTTCCCTGAAAAGTTATGGCACAATGCACAAAAACGCTTTTCAGCCTGAGATAAGGTGGGTTTCGGAACGCCAAACATAAAAGTGTTGATAACTTTGGAAAAACACTTCAGACAGTTTAGATTTGATGTGCAACTACTAGAAAGACCCCTTCTGCTATAGTGGGAGGTTAAAATTTCATGTTCTGAAGCTTTCCTGAAAAGTTATGGCACAATGCACAAAAACGCTTTTCAGCCTGAGATAAGGTGGGTTTCGGAACGCCAAACATAAAAGTGTTGATAACTTTGGAAAAACACTTCAGACAGTTTAGATTTGATGTGCAACTACTAGAAAGACCCTTTCTGCTATAGTGGGAGGTTAAAATTTCATGTTCTGAAGCTTCCCTGAAAAGTTATGGCACAATGCACAAAAACGCTTTTCAGCCTGAGATAAGGTGGGTTTCGGAACGCCAAACATAAAAGTGTTGATAACTTTGGAAAAACACTTCAGACAGTTTAGATTTGATGTGCAACTACTAGAAAGACCCTTTCTGCTATAGTGGGAGGTTAAAATTTCATGTTCTGAAGCTTCCCTGAAAAGTTATGGCACAATGCACAAAAACGCTTTTCAGCCTGAGATAAGGTGGGTTTCGGAACGCCAAACATAAAAGTGTTGATAACTTTCGAAAAACACTTCAGAGAGCTTAGATTTGATGTGCACCTACTAGAAAGACCCTTTCTGCTATAGTGGGAGGTTAAAATTTCATGTTCTGAAGCTTCCCTGAAAAGTTATGGCACAATGCACAAAAACGCTTTTCAGCCTGAGATAAGGTGGGTATCGGAACGCCAAACATAAAAGTGTTGGTAACTTTGGAAAAACACTTCAGACAGTTTAGATTTGATGTGCAACTACTAGAAAGACCCTTTCTGCTATAGTGGGAGGTTAAAATTTCATGTTCTGAGGCTTCCCTGAAAAGTTATGGCACAATGCACAAAAACGCTTTTCAGCCTGAGATAAGGTGGGTTTCGGAACGCCAAACATAAAAGTGTTGATAACTTTGGAAAAACACTTCAGACAGTTTAGATTTGATGTGCAACTACTAGAAAGACCCTTTCTGCTATAGTGGGAGGTTAAAATTTCATGTTCTGAGGCTTCCCTGAAAAGTTATGGCACAATGCACAAAAACGCTTTTCAGCCTGAGATAAGGTGGGTTTCGGAACGCCAAACATAAAAGTGTTGATAACTTTGGAAAAACACTTCAGACAGTTTAGATTTGATGTGCAACTACTAGAAAGACCCTTTCTGCTATAGTGGGAGGTTAAAATTTCATGTTCTGAAGCTTCCCTGAAAAGTTATGGCACAATGCACAAAAACGCTTTTCAGCCTGAGATAAGGTGGGTTTCGGAACGCCAAACATAAAAGTGTTGATAACTTTCGAAAAACACTTCAGAGAGCTTAGATTTGATGTGCACCTACTAGAAAGACCCTTTCTGCTATAGTGGGAGGTTAAAATTTCATGTTCTGAAGCTTCCCTGAAAAGTTATGGCACAATGCGTAAAAACGCTTTTCAGCCTGAGATAAGGTGGGTTTCGGAACGCCAAACATAAAAGTGTTGATAACTTTGGAAAAACACTTCAGACAGTTTAGATTTGATGTGCAACTACTAGAAAGACCCTTTCTGCTATAGTGGGAGGTTAAAATTTCATGTTCTGAAGCTTTCCTGAAAAGTTATGGCACAATGCACAAAAACGCTTTTCAGCCTGAGATAAGGTGGGTTTCGGAACGCCAAACATAAAAGTGTTGATAACTTTTGAAAAACACTTCAGACAGCTTAGATTTGATGTGCAACTACTAGAAAGACCCTTTCTGCTATAGTGGGAGGTTAAAATTTCATGTTCTGAAGCTTCCCTGAAAAGTTATGGCACAATGCACAAAAACGCTTTTCAGCATGAGATAAGGTGGGTTTCGGAACGCCAAACATAAAAGTGTTGATAACTTTGGAAAAACACTTCAGACAGTTTTGATTTGATGTGCAACTACTAGAAAGACCCTTTCTGCTATAGTGGGAGGTTAAAATTTCATGTTCTGAAGCTTTCCTGAAAAGTTATGGCACAATGCACAAAAACGCTTTTCAGCCTGAGATAAGGTGGGTTTCGGAACGCCAAACATAAAAGTGTTGATAACTTTTGAAAAACACTTCAGACAGCTTAGATTTGATCTGCAACTACTAGAAAGACCCTTTCTGCTATAGTGGGAGGTTAAAATTTCATGTTCTGAAGCTTCCCTGAAAAGTTATGGCACAATGCACAAAAACGCTTTTCAGCCTGAGATAAGGTGGGTTTCGGAACGCCAAACATAAAAGTGTTGATAACTTTGGAAAAACACTTCAGACAGTTTAGATTTGATGTGCAACTACTAGAAAGACCCTTTCTGCCATAGTGGGAGGTTAAAATTTCATGTTCTGAAGCTTCCCTGAAAAGTTATGGCACAATGCACAAAAACGCTTTTCAGCCTGAGATAAGGTGGGTTTCGGAACGCCAAACATAAAAGTGTTAATAACATTGGAAAAACACTTCAGACAGTTTAGATTTGATGTGCAACTACTAGAAAGACCCTTTCTGCTATAGTGGGAGGTTAAAATTTCATGTTCTGAAGCTTCCCTGAAAAGTTATGGCACAATGCACAAAAACGCTTTTCAGCCTGAGATAAGGTGGGTTTCGGAACGCCAAACATAAAAGTGTTGATAACTTTCGAAAAACACTTCAGAGAGCTTAGATTTGATGTGCACCTACTAGAAAGACCCTTTCTGCTATAGTGGAAGGTTAAAATTTCATGTTCTGAAGCATCCCTGAAAAGTTATGGCACAATGCACAAAAACGCTTTTCAGCCTGAGATAAGGTGGGTTTCGGAACGCCAAACATAAAAGTGTTGATAACTTTGGAAAAACACTTCAGACAGTTTAGATTTGATGTGCAACTACTAGAAAGACCCTTTCTGCTATAGTGGGAGGTTAAAATTTCATGTTCTGAAGCTTCCCTGAAAAGTTATGGCACAATGCACAAAAACGCTTTTCAGCCTGAGATAAGGTGGGTTTCGGAACGCCAAACATAAAAGTGTTGATAACTTTGGAAAAACACTTCAGACAGCTTAGATTTGATGTGCACCTACTAGAAAGACCCTTTCTGCTATAGTGGGAGGTTAAAATTTCATGTTCTGAAGCTTCCCTGAAAAGTTATGGCACAATGCGTAAAAACGCTTTTCAGCCTGAGATAAGGTGGGTTTCGGAACGCCAAACATAAAAGTGTTGATAACTTTGGAAAAACACTTCAGACCGTTTAGATTTGATGTGCAACTACTAGAAAGACCCTTTCTGCTATAGTGGGAGGTTAAAATTTCATGTTCTGAAGCTTCCCTGAAAAGTTATGGCACAATGCACAAAAACGCTTTTCAGCCTGAGATAAGGTGGGTTTCGGAACGCCAAACATAAAAGTGTTAATAACTTTGGAAAAACACTTCAGACAGTTTAGATTTGATGTGCAACTACTAGAAAGACCCTTTCTGCTATAGTGGGAGGTTAAAATTTCATGTTCTGAAGCTTCCCTGAAAAGTTATGGCACAATGCGTAAAAACGCTTTTCAGCCTGAGATAAGGTGGGTTTCGGAACGCCAAACATAAAAGTGTTGATAACTTTGGAAAAACACTTCAGACAGTTTAGATTTGATGTGCAACTACTAGAAAGACCCTTTCTGCTATAGTGGGAGGTTAAAATTTCATGTTCTGAAGCTTCCCTGAAAAGTTATGGCACAATGCACAAAAACGCTTTTCAGCCTGAGATAAGGTGGGTTTCGGAACGCCAAACATAAAAGTGTTAATAACTTTGGAAAAACACTTCAGACAGTTTAGATTTGATGTGCAACTACTAGAAAGACCCTTTCTGCTATAGTGGGAGGTTAAAATTTCATGTTCTGAAGCTTCCCTGAAAAGTTATGGCACAATGCACAAAAACGCTTTTCAGCCTGAGATAAGGTGGGTTTCGGAACGCCAAACCTAAAAGTGTTGATAACTTTCGAAAAACACTTCAGAGAGCTTAGATTTGATGTGCACCTACTCGATAGACCCTTTCTGCTATAGTGGGAGGTTAAAATTTCATGTTCTGAAGCTTCCCTGAAAAGTTATGGCACAATGCGTAAAAACGCTTTTCAGCCTGAGATAAGGTGGGTTTCGGAACGCCAAACATAAAAGTGTTGATAACTTTGGAAAAACACTTCAGACAGTTTAGATTTGATGTGCAACTACTAGAAAGACCCTTTCTGCTATAGTGGGAGGTTAAAATTTCATGTTCTGAAGCTTTCCTGAAAAGTTATGGCACAATGCACAAAAACGCTTTTCAGCCTGAGATAAGGTGGGTTTCGGAACGCCAAACATAAAAGTGTTGATAACTTTTGAAAAACACTTCAGACAGCTTAGATTTGATGTGCAACTACTAGAAAGACCCTTTCTGCTATAGTGGGAGGTTAAAATTTCATGTTCTGAAGCTTCCCTGAAAAGTTATGGCACAATGCACAAAAACGCTTTTCAGCCTGAGATAAGGTGGGTTTCGGAACGCCAAACATAAAAGTGTTGATAACTTTCGAAAAACACTTCAGACAGCTTAGATTTGATGTGCACCTACTAGAAAGACCCTTTCTGCTATAGTGGGAGGTTAAAATTTCATGTTCTGAAGCTTCCCTGAAAAGTTATGGCACAATGCGTAAAAAAGCTTTTCAGCCTGAGATAAGGTGGGTTTCGGAACGCCAAACATAAAAGTGTTGATAACTTTGGAAAAACACTTCAGGCAGTTTAGATTTGATGTGCAACTACTAGAAAGACCCTTTCTGCTATAGTGGGAGGTTAAAATTTCATGTTCTGAAGCTTCCCTGAAAAGTTATGGCACAATGCACAAAAACGCTTTTCAGCCTGAGATAAGGTGGGTTTCGGAACGCCAAACATAAAAGTGTTAATAACTTTGGAAAAACACTTCAGACAGTTTAGATTTGATGTGCAACTACGAGAAAGACACTTTCTGCTATAGTGGGAGGTTAAAATTTCATGTTCTGAAGCTTTCCTGAAAAGTTATGGCACAATGCACAAAAACGCTTTTCAGCCTGAGATAAGGTGGGTTTCGGAACGCCAAACATAAAAGTGTTGATAACTTTCGAAAAACACTTCAGAGAGCTTAGATTTGATGTGCACCTACTAGAAAGACCCTTTCTGCTATAGTGGGAGGTTAAAATTTCATGTTCTGAAGCTTCCCTGAAAAGTTATGGCACAATGCGTAAAAACGCTTTTCAGCCTGAGATAAGGTGGGTTTCGGAACGCCAAACATAAAAGTGTTGATAACTTTGGAAAAACACTTCAGACAGTTTAGATTTGATGTGCAACTACTAGAAAGACCCTTTCTGCTATAGTGGGAGGTTAAAATTTCATGTTCTGAAGCTTCCCTGAAAAGTTATGGCACAATGCGTAAAAACGCTTTTCAGCCTGAGATAAGGTGGGTTTCGGAACGCCAAACATAAAAGTGTTGATAACTTTGGAAAAACACTTCAGACAGTTTAGATTTGATGTGCAACTACTAGAAAGACCCTTTCTGCTATAGTGGGAGGTTAAAATTTCATGTTCTGAAGCTTCCCTGAAAAGTTATGGCACAATGCACAAAAACGCTTTTCAGCCTGAGATAAGGTGGGTTTCGGAACGCCAAACATAAAAGTGTTAATAACTTTGGAAAAACACTTCAGACAGTTTAGATTTGATGTGCAACTACTAGAAAGACCCTTTCTGCTATAGTGGGAGGTTAAAATTTCATGTTCTGAAGCTTCCCTGAAAAGTTATGGCACAATGCGTAAAAACGCTTTTCAGCCTGAGATAAGGTGGGTTTCGGAACGCCAAACATAAAAGTGTTGATAACTTTGGAAAAACACTTCAGACAGTTTAGATTTGATGTGCAACTACTAGAAAGACACTTTCTGCTATAGTGGGAGGTTAAAATTTCATGTTCTGAAGCTTCCCTGAAAAGTTATGGCACAATGCACAAAAACGCTTTTCAGCCTGAGATAAGGTGGGTTTCGGAACGCCAAACATAAAAGTGTTAATAACTTTGGAAAAACACTTCAGACAGTTTAGATTTGATGTGCAACTACTAGAAAGACCCTTTCTGCTATAGTGGGAGGTTAAAATTTCATGTTCTGAAGCTTCCCTGAAAAGTTATGGCACAATGCACAAAAACGCTTTTCAGCCTGAGATAAGGTGGGTTTCGGAACGCCAAACATAAAAGTGTTGATAACTTTCGAAAAACACTTCAGAGAGCTTAGATTTGATGTGCACCTACTAGAAAGACCCTTTCTGCTATAGTGGGAGGTTAAAATTTCATGTTCTGAAGCTTCCCTGAAAAGTTATGGCACAATGCGTAAAAACGCTTTTCAGCCTGAGATAAGGTGGGTTTCGGAACGCCAAACATAAAAGTGTTGATAACTTTGGAAAAACACTTCAGACAGTTTAGATTTGATGTGCAACTACTAGAAAGACCCTTTCTGCTATAGTGGGAGGTTAAAATTTCATGTTCTGAAGCTTCCCTGAAAAGTTATGGCACAATGCACAAAAACGCTTTTCAGCCTGAGATAAGGTGGGTTTCGGAACGCCAAACATAAAAGTGTTGATAACTTTTGAAAAACACTTCAGACAGCTTAGATTTGATGTGCAACTACTAGAAAGACCCTTTCTGCTATAGTGGGAGGTTAAAATTTCATTTTCTGAAGCTTCCCTGAAAAGTTATGGCACAATGCACAAAAACGCTTTTCAGCCTGAGATAAGGTGGGTTTCGGAACGCCAAACATAAAAGTGTTGATAACTTTGGAAAAACACTTCAGACAGCTTAGATTTGATGTGCAACTTCTAGAAAGACCCTTTCTGCTATAGTGGGAGGTTAAAATTTCATGTTCTGAAGCTTTCCTGAAAAGTTATGGCACAATGCACAAAAACGCTTTTCAGCCTGAGATAAGGTGGGTTTCGGAACGCCAAACATAAAAGTGTTGATAACTTTGGAAAAACACTTCAGACAGTTTAGATTTGATGTGCAACTACTAGAAAGACACTTTCTGCTATAGTGGGAGGTTAAAATTTCATGTTCTGAAGCTTCCCTGAAAAGTTATGGCACAATGCACAAAAACGCTTTTCAGCCTGAGATAAGGTGGGTTTCGGAACGCCAAACATAAAAGTGTTAATAACTTTGGAAAAACACTTCAGACAGTTTAGATTTGATGTGCAACTACTAGAAAGACCCTTTCTGCTATAGTGGGAGGTTAAAATTTCATGTTCTGAAGCTTCCCTGAAAAGTTATGGCACAATGCACAAAAACGCTTTTCAGCCTGAGATAAGGTGGGTTTCGGAACGCCAAACATAAAAGTGTTGATAACTTTCGAAAAACACTTCAGAGAGCTTAGATTTGATGTGCACCTACTAGAAAGACCCTTTCTGCTATAGTGGGAGGTTAAAATTTCATGTTCTGAAGCTTCCCTGAAAAGTTATGGCACAATGCGTAAAAACGCTTTTCAGCCTGAGATAAGGTGGGTTTCGGAACGCCAAACATAAAAGTGTTGATAACTTTGGAAAAACACTTCAGACAGTTTAGATTTGATGTGCAACTACTAGAAAGACCCTTTCTGCTATAGTGGGAGGTTAAAATTTCATGTTCTGAAGCTTTCCTGAAAAGTTATGGCACAATGCACAAAAACGCTTTTCAGCCTGAGATAAGGTGGGTTTCGGAACGCCAAACATAAAAGTGTTGATAACTTTTGAAAAACACTTCAGACAGCTTAGATTTGATGTGCAACTACTAGAAAGACCCTTTCTGCTATAGTGGGAGGTTAAAATTTCATTTTCTGAAGCTTCCCTGAAAAGTTATGGCACAATGCACAAAAACGCTTTTCAGCCTGAGATAAGGTGGGTTTCGGAACGCCAAACATAAAAGTGTTGATAACTTTGGAAAAACACTTCAGAGAGCTTAGATTTGATGTGCACCTACTAGAAAGACCCTTTCTGCTATAGTGGGAGGTTAAAATTTCATGTTCTGAAGCTTCCCTGAAAAGTTATGGCACAATGCGTAAAAACGCTTTTCAGCCTGAGATAAGGTGGGTTTCGGAACGCCAAACATAAAAGTGTTGATAACTTTGGAAAAACACTTCAGACAGTTTAGATTTGATGTGCAACTACTAGAAAGACCCTTTCTGCTATAGTGGGAGGTTAAAATTTCATGTTCTGAAGCTTCCCTGAAAAGTTATGGCACAATGCACAAAAACGCTTTTCAGCCTGAGATAAGGTGGGTTTCGGAACGCCAAACATAAAAGTGTTAAAAACTTTGGAAAAACACTTCAGACAGTTTAGATTTGATGTGCAACTACTAGAAAGACCCTTTCTGCTATAGTGGGAGGTTAAAATTTCATGTTCTGAAGCTTCCCTGAAAAGTTATGGCACAATGCACAAAAACGCTTTTCAGCCTGAGATAAGGTGGGTTTCGGAACGCCAAACATAAAAGTGTTGATAACTTTCGAAAAACACTTCAGAGAGCTTAGATTTGATGTGCACCTACTAGAAAGACCCTTTCTGCTATAGTGGGAGGTTAAAATTTCATGTTCTGAAGCTTCCCTGAAAAGTTATGGCACAATGCGTAAAAACGCTTTTCAGCCTGAGATAAGGTGGGTTTCGGAACGCCAAACATAAAAGTGTTGATAACTTTGGAAAAACACTTCAGACAGTTTAGATTTGATGTGCAACTACTAGAAAGACCCTTTCTGCTATAGTGGGAGGTTAAAATTTCATGTTCTGAAGCTTTCCTGAAAAGTTATGGCACAATGCACAAAAACGCTTTTCAGCCTGAGATAAGGTGGGTTTCGGAACGCCAAACATAAAAGTGTTGATAACTTTTGAAAAACACTTCAGACAGCTTAGATTTGATGTGCAACTACTAGAAAGACCCTTTCTGCTATAGTGGGAGGTTAAAATTTCATGTTCTGAAGCTTCCCTGAAAAGTTATGGCACAATGCACAAAAACGCTTTTCAGCCTGAGATAAGGTGGGTTTCGGAACGCCAAACATAAAAGTGTTGATAACTTTCGAAAAACACTTCAGACAGCTTAGATTTGATGTGCACCTACTAGAAAGACCCTTTCTGCTATAGTGGGAGGTTAAAATTTCATGTTCTGAAGCTTCCCTGAAAAGTTATGGCACAATGCGTAAAAACGCTTTTCAGCCTGAGATAAGGTGGGTTTCGGAACGCCAAACATAAAAGTGTTGATAACTTTGGAAAAACACTACAGGCAGTTTAGATTTGATGTGCAACTACTAGAAAGACCCTTTCTGCTATAGTGGGAGGTTAAAATTTCATGTTCTGAAGCTTCCCTGAAAAGTTATGGCACAATGCACAAAAACGCTTTTCAGCCTGAGATAAGGTGGGTTTCGGAACGCCAAACATAAAAGTGTTGATAACTTTGGAAAAACACTTCAGACAGTTTAGATTTGATGTGCAACTACTAGAAAGACCCTTTCTGCTATAGTGGGAGGTTAAAATTTCATGTTCTGAAGCTTCCCTGAAAAGTTATGGCACAATGCACAAAAACGCTTTTCAGCCTGAGATAAGGTGGGTTTCGGAACGCCAAACATAAAAGTGTTGATAACTTTCGAAAAACACTTCAGAGAGCTTAGATTTGATGTGCACCTACTAGAAAGACCCTTTCTGCTATAGTGGGAGGTTAAAATTTCATGTTCTGAAGCTTCCCTGAAAAGTTATGGCACAATGCGTAAAAACGCTTTTCAGCCTGAGATAAGGTGGGTTTCGGAACGCCAAACATAAAAGTGTTGATAACTTTGGAAAAACACTTCAGACAGTTTAGATTTGATGTGCAACTACTAGAAAGACTCTTTCTGCTATAGTGGGAGGTTAAAATTTCATGTTCTGAAGCTTTCCTGAAAAGTTATGGCACAATGCACAAAAACGCTTTTCAGCCTGAGATAAGGTGGGTTTCGGAACGCCAAACATAAAAGTGTTGATAACTTTTGAAAAACACTTCAGACAGCTTAGATTTGATGTGCAACTACTAGAAAGACCCTTTCTGCTATAGTGGGAGGTTAAAATTTCATTTTCTGAAGCTTCCCTGAAAAGTTATGGCACAATGCACAAAAACGCTTTTCAGCCTGAGATAAGGTGGGTTTCGGAACGCCAAACATAAAAGTGTTGATAACTTTGGAAAAACACTTCAGAGAGCTTAGATTTGATGTGCACCTACTAGAAAGACCCTTTCTGCTATAGTGGGAGGTTAAAATTTCATGTTCTGAAGCTTCCCTGAAAAGTTATGGCACAATGCGTAAAAACGCTTTTCAGCCTGAGATAAGGTGGGTTTCGGAACGCCAAACATAAAAGTGTTGATAACTTTGGAAAAACACTTCAGACAGTTTAGATTTGATGTGCAACTACTAGAAAGACCCTTTCTGCTATAGTGGGAGGTTAAAATTTCATGTTCTGAAGCTTCCCTGAAAAGTTATGGCACAATGCACAAAAACGCTTTTCAGCCTGAGATAAGGTGGGTTTCGGAACGCCAAACATAAAAGTGTTAAAAACTTTGGAAAAACACTTCAGACAGTTTAGATTTGATGTGCAACTACTAGAAAGACCCTTTCTGCTATAGTGGGAGGTTAAAATTTCATGTTCTGAAGCTTCCCTGAAAAGTTATGGCACAATGCACAAAAACGCTTTTCAGCCTGAGATAAGGTGGGTTTCGGAACGCCAAACATAAAAGTGTTGATAACTTTCGAAAAACACTTCAGAGAGCTTAGATTTGATGTGCACCTACTAGAAAGACCCTTTCTGCTATAGTGGGAGGTTAAAATTTCATGTTCTGAAGCTTCCCTGAAAAGTTATGGCACAATGCGTAAAAACGCTTTTCAGCCTGAGATAAGGTGGGTTTCGGAACGCCAAACATAAAAGTGTTGATAACTTTGGAAAAACACTTCAGACAGTTTAGATTTGATGTGCAACTACTAGAAAGACCCTTTCTGCTATAGTGGGAGGTTAAAATTTCATGTTCTGAAGCTTTCCTGAAAAGTTATGGCACAATGCACAAAAACGCTTTTCAGCCTGAGATAAGGTGGGTTTCGGAACGCCAAACATAAAAGTGTTGATAACTTTTGAAAAACACTTCAGACAGCTTAGATTTGATGTGCAACTACTAGAAAGACCCTTTCTGCTATAGTGGGAGGTTAAAATTTCATGTTCTGAAGCTTCCCTGAAAAGTTATGGCACAATGCACAAAAACGCTTTTCAGCCTGAGATAAGGTGGGTTTCGGAACGCCAAACATAAAAGTGTTGATAACTTTCGAAAAACACTTCAGACAGCTTAGATTTGATGTGCACCTACTAGAAAGACCCTTTCTGCTATAGTGGGAGGTTAAAATTTCATGTTCTGAAGCTTCCCTGAAAAGTTATGGCACAATGCGTAAAAACGCTTTTCAGCCTGAGATAAGGTGGGTTTCGGAACGCCAAACATAAAAGTGTTGATAACTTTGGAAAAACACTTCAGGCAGTTTAGATTTGATGTGCAACTACTAGAAAGACCCTTTCTGCTATAGTGGGAGGTTAAAATTTCATGTTCTGAAGCTTCCCTGAAAAGTTATGGCACAATGCACAAAAACGCTTTTCAGCCTGAGATAAGGTGGGTTTCGGAACGCCAAACATAAAAGTGTTGATAACTTTGGAAAAACACTTCAGACAGTTTAGATTTGATGTGCAACTACTAGAAAGACCCTTTCTGCTATAGTGGGAGGTTAAAATTTCATGTTCTGAAGCTTCCCTGAAAAGTTATGGCACAATGCACAAAAACGCTTTTCAGCCTGAGATAAGGTGGGTTTCGGAACGCCAAACATAAAAGTGTTGATAACTTTCGAAAAACACTTCAGAGAGCTTAGATTTGATGTGCACCTACTAGAAAGACCCTTTCTGCTATAGTGGGAGGTTAAAATTTCATGTTCTGAAGCTTCCCTGAAAAGTTATGGCACAATGCGTAAAAACGCTTTTCAGCCTGAGATAAGGTGGGTTTCGGAACGCCAAACATAAAAGTGTTGATAACTTTGGAAAAACACTTCAGACAGTTTAGATTTGATGTGCAACTACTAGAAAGACCCTTTCTGCTATAGTGGGAGGTTAAAATTTCATGTTCTGAAGCTTTCCTGAAAAGTTATGGCACAATGCACAAAAACGCTTTTCAGCCTGAGATAAGGTGGGTTTCGGAACGCCAAACATAAAAGTGTTGATAACTTTTGAAAAACACTTCAGACAGCTTAGATTTGATGTGCAACTACTAGAAAGACCCTTTCTGCTATAGTGGGAGGTTAAAATTTCATGTTCTGAAGCTTCCCTGAAAAGTTATGGCACAATGCACAAAAACGCTTTTCAGCCTGAGATAAGGTGGGTTTCGGAACGCCAAACATAAAAGTGTTGATAACTTTGGAAAAACACTTCAGACAGCTTAGATTTGATGTGCACCTACTAGAAAGACCCTTTCTGCTATAGTGGGAGGTTAAAATTTCATGTTCTGAAGCTTCCCTGAAAAGTTATGGCACAATGCGTAAAAACGCTTTTCAGCCTGAGATAAGGTGGGTTTCGGAACGCCAAACATAAAAGTGTTGATAACTTTGGAAAAACACTTCAGACAGTTTAGATTTGATGTGCAACTACTAGAAAGACCCTTTCTGCTATAGTGGGAGGTTAAAATTTCATGTTCTGAAGCTTCCCTGAAAAGTTATGGCACAATGCACAAAAACGCTTTTCAGCCTGAGATAAGGTGGGTTTCGGAACGCCAAACATAAAAGTGTTAATAACTTTTGAAAAACACTTCAGACAGCTTAGATTTGATGTGCAACTACTAGAAAGACCCTTTCTGCTATAGTGGGAGGTTAAAATTTCATGTTCTGAAGCTTCCCTGAAAAATTATGGCACAATGCACAAAAACGCTTTTCAGCCTGAGATAAGGTGGGTTTCGGAACGCCAAACATAAAAGTGTTGATAACTTTCGAAAAACACTTCAGAGAGCTTAGATTTGATGTGCACCTACTAGAAAGACCCTTTCTGCTATAGTGGGAGGTTAAAATTTCATGTTCTGAAGCTTCCCTGAAAAGTTATGGCACAATGCGTAAAAACGCTTTTCAGCCTGAGATAAGGTGGGTTTCGGAACGCCAAACATAAAAGTGTTGATAACTTTGGAAAAACACTTCAGACAGTTTAGATTTGATGTGCAACTGCTAGAAAGACCCTTTCTGCTATAGTGGGAGGTTAAAATTTCATGTTCTGAAGCTTTCCTGAAAAGTTATGGCACAATGCACAAAAACGCTTTTCAGCCTGAGATAAGGTGGGTTTCGGAACGCCAAACATAAAAGTGTTGATAACTTTTGAAAAACACTTCAGACAGCTTAGATTTGATGTGCAACTACTAGAAAGACCCTTTCTGCTATAGTGGGAGGTTAAAATTTCATGTTCTGAAGCTTCCCTGAAAAGTTATGGCACAATGCACAAAAACGCTTTTCAGCCTGAGATAAGGTGGGTTTCGGAACGCCAAACATAAAAGTGTTGATAACTTTCGAAAAACACTTCAGACAGCTTAGATTTGATGTGCACCTACTAGAAAGACCCTTTCTGCTATAGTGGGAGGTTAAAATTTCATGTTCTGAAGCTTCCCTGAAAAGTTATGGCACAATGCGTAAAAACGCTTTTCAGCCTGAGATAAGGTGGGTTTCGGAACGCCAAACATAAAAGTGTTGATAACTTTGGAAAAACACTTCAGACAGTTTAGATTTGATGTGCAACTACTAGAAAGACCCTTTCTGCTATAGTGGGAGGTTAAAATTTCATGTTCTGAAGCTTCCCTGAAAAGTTATGGCACAATGCACAAAAACGCTTTTCAGCCTGAGATAAGGTGGGTTTCGGAACGCCAAACATAAAAGTGTTAAAAACTTTGGAAAAACACTTCAGACAGTTTAGATTTGATGTGCAACTACTAGAAAGACCCTTTCTGCTATAGTGGGAGGTTAAAATTTCATGTTCTGAAGCTTCCCTGAAAAGTTATGGCACAATGCACAAAAACGCTTTTCAGCCTGAGATAAGGTGGGTTTCGGAACGCCAAACATAAAAGTGTTGATAACTTTCGAAAAACACTTCAGAGAGCTTAGATTTGATGTGCACCTACTAGAAAGACCCTTTCTGCTATAGTGGGAGGTTAAAATTTCATGTTCTGAAGCTTCCCTGAAAAGTTATGGCACAATGCGTAAAAACGCTTTTCAGCCTGAGATAAGGTGGGTTTCGGAACGCCAAACATAAAAGTGTTGATAACTTTGGAAAAACACTTCAGACAGTTTAGATTTGATGTGCAACTACTAGAAAGACCCTTTCTGCTATAGTGGGAGGTTAAAATTTCATGTTCTGAAGCTTTCCTGAAAAGTTATGGCACAATGCACAAAAACGCTTTTCAGCCTGAGATAAGGTGGGTTTCGGAACGCCAAACATAAAAGTGTTGATAACTTTTGAAAAACACTTCAGACAGCTTAGATTTGATGTGCAACTACTAGAAAGACCCTTTCTGCTATAGTGGGAGGTTAAAATTTCATGTTCTGAAGCTTCCCTGAAAAGTTATGGCACAATGCACAAAAACGCTTTTCAGCCTGAGATAAGGTGGGTTTCGGAACGCCAAACATAAAAGTGTTGATAACTTTCGAAAAACACTTCAGACAGCTTAGATTTGATGTGCACCTACTAGAAAGACCCTTTCTGCTATAGTGGGAGGTTAAAATTTCATGTTCTGAAGCTTCCCTGAAAAGTTATGGCACAATGCGTAAAAACGCTTTTCAGCCTGAGATAAGGTGGGTTTCGGAACGCCAAACATAAAAGTGTTGATAACTTTGGAAAAACACTTCAGGCAGTTTAGATTTGATGTGCAACTACTAGAAAGACCCTTTCTGCTATAGTGGGAGGTTAAAATTTCATGTTCTGAAGCTTCCCTGAAAAGTTATGGCACAATGCACAAAAACGCTTTTCAGCCTGAGATAAGGTGGGTTTCGGAACGCCAAACATAAAAGTGTTGATAACTTTGGAAAAACACTTCAGACAGTTTAGATTTGATGTGCAACTACTAGAAAGACCCTTTCTGCTATAGTGGGAGGTTAAAATTTCATGTTCTGAAGCTTCCCTGAAAAGTTATGGCACAATGCACAAAAACGCTTTTCAGCCTGAGATAAGGTGGGTTTCGGAACGCCAAACATAAAAGTGTTGATAACTTTCGAAAAACACTTCAGAGAGCTTAGATTTGATGTGCACCTACTAGAAAAACCCTTTCTGCTATAGTGGGAGGTTAAAATTTCATGTTCTGAAGCTTCCCTGAAAAGTTATGGCACAATGCGTAAAAACGCTTTTCAGCTTGAGATAAGGTGGGTTTCGGAACGCCAAACATAAAAGTGTTGATAACTTTGGAAAAACACTTCAGACAGTTTAGATTTGATGTGCAACTACTAGAAAGACCCTTTCTGCTATAGTGGGAGGTTAAAATTTCATGTTCTGAAGCTTTCCTGAAAAGTTATGGCACAATGCACAAAAACGCTTTTCAGCCTGAGATAAGGTGGGTTTCGGAACGCCAAACATAAAAGTGTTGATAACTTTTGAAAAACACTTCAGACAGCTTAGATTTGATGTGCAACTACTAGAAAGACCCTTTCTGCTATAGTGGGAGGTTAAAATTTCATGTTCTGAAGCTTCCCTGAAAAGTTATGGCACAATGCACAAAAACGCTTTTCAGCCTGAGATAAGGTGGGTTTCGGAACGCCAAACATAAAAGTGTTGATAACTTTGGAAAAACACTTCAGACAGCTTAGATTTGATGTGCACCTACTAGAAAGACCCTTTCTGCTATAGTGGGAGGTTAAAATTTCATGTTCTGAAGCTTCCCTGAAAAGTTATGGCACAATGCGTAAAAACGCTTTTCAGCCTGAGATAAGGTGGGTTTCGGAACGCCAAACATAAAAGTGTTGATAACTTTGGAAAAACACTTCAGACAGTTTAGATTTGATGTGCAACTACTAGAAAGACCCTTTCTGCTATAGTGGGAGGTTAAAATTTCATGTTCTGAAGCTTCCCTGAAAAGTTATGGCACAATGCACAAAAACGCTTTTCAGCCTGAGATAAGGTGGGTTTCGGAACGCCAAACATAAAAGTGTTAATAACTTTGGAAAAACACTTCAGACAGTTTAGATTTGATGTGCAACTACTAGAAAGACCCTTTCTGCTATAGTGGGAGGTTAAAATTTCATGTTCTGAAGCTTCCCTGAAAAATTATGGCACAATGCACAAAAACGCTTTTCAGCCTGAGATAAGGTGGGTTTCGGAACGCCAAACATAAAAGTGTTGATAACTTTCGAAAAACACTTCAGAGAGCTTAGATTTGATGTGCACCTACTAGAAAGACCCTTTCTGCTATAGTGGGAGGTTAAAATTTCATGTTCTGAAGCTTCCCTGAAAAGTTATGGCACAATGCGTAAAAACGCTTTTCAGCCTGAGATAAGGTGGGTTTCGGAACGCCAAACATAAAAGTGTTGATAACTTTGGAAAAACACTTCAGACAGTTTAGATTTGATGTGCAACTACTAGAAAGACCCTTTCTGCTATAGTGGGAGGTTAAAATTTCATGTTCTGAAGCTTTCCTGAAAAGTTATGGCACAATGCACAAAAACGCTTTTCAGCCTGAGATAAGGTGGGTTTCGGAACGCCAAACATAAAAGTGTTGATAACTTTTGAAAAACACTTCAGACAGCTTAGATTTGATGTGCAACTACTAGAAAGACCCTTTCTGCTATAGTGGGAGGTTAAAATTTCATGTTCTGAAGCTTCCCTGAAAAGTTATGGCACAATGCACAAAAACGCTTTTCAGCCTGAGATAAGGTGGGTTTCGGAACGCCAAACATAAAAGTGTTGATAACTTTCGAAAAACACTTCAGACAGCTTAGATTTGATGTGCACCTACTAGAAAGACCCTTTCTGCTATAGTGGGAGGTTAAAATTTCATGTTCTGAAGCTTCCCTGAAAAGTTATGGCACAATGCGTAAAAACGCTTTTCAGCCTGAGATAAGGTGGGTTTCGGAACGCCAAACATAAAAGTGTTGATAACTTTGGAAAAACACTTCAGGCAGTTTAGATTTGATGTGCAACTACTAGAAAGACCCTTTCTGCTATAGTGGGAGGTTAAAATTTCATGTTCTGAAGCTTCCCTGAAAAGTTATGGCACAATGCACAAAAACGCTTTTCAGCCTGAGATAAGGTGGGTTTCGGAACGCCAAACATAAAAGTGTTGATAACTTTGGAAAAACACTTCAGACAGTTTAGATTTGATGTGCAACTACTAGAAAGACCCTTTCTGCTATAGTGGGAGGTTAAAATTTCATGTTCTGAAGCTTCCCTGAAAAGTTATGGCACAATGCACAAAAACGCTTTTCAGCCTGAGATAAGGTGGGTTTCGGAACGCCAAACATAAAAGTGTTGATAACTTTGGAAAAACACTTCAGACAGCTTAGATTTGATGTGCACCTACTAGAAAGACCCTTTCTGCTATAGTGGGAGGTTAAAATTTCATGTTCTGAAGCTTCCCTGAAAAGTTATGGCACAATGCGTAAAAACGCTTTTCAGCCTGAGATAAGGTGGGTTTCGGAACGCCAAACATAAAAGTGTTGATAACTTTGGAAAAACACTTCAGACAGTTTAGATTTGATGTGCAACTACTAGAAAGACCCTTTCTGCTATAGTGGGAGGTTAAAATTTCATGTTCTGAAGCTTCCCTGAAAAGTTATGGCACAATGCACAAAAACGCTTTTCAGCCTGAGATAAGGTGGGTTTCGGAACGCCAAACATAAAAGTGTTAATAACTTTGGAAAAACACTTCAGACAGTTTAGATTTGATGTGCAACTACTAGAAAGACCCTTTCTGCTATAGTGGGAGGTTAAAATTTCATGTTCTGAAGCTTCCCTGAAAAGTTATGGCACAATGCGTAAAAACGCTTTTCAGCCTGAGATAAGGTGGGTTTCGGAACGCCAAACATAAAAGTGTTGATAACTTTGGAAAAACACTTCAGACAGTTTAGATTTGATGTGCAACTACTAGAAAGACCCTTTCTGCTATAGTGGGAGGTTAAAATTTCATGTTCTGAAGCTTCCCTGAAAAGTTATGGCACAATGCACAAAAACGCTTTTCAGCCTGAGATAAGGTGGGTTTCGGAACGCCAAACATAAAAGTGTTAATAACTTTGGAAAAACACTTCAGACAGTTTAGATTTGATGTGCAACTACTAGAAAGACCCTTTCTGCTATAGTGGGAGGTTAAAATTTCATGTTCTGAAGCTTCCCTGAAAAGTTATGGCACAATGCACAAAAACGCTTTTCAGCCTGAGATAAGGTGGGTTTCGGAACGCCAAACATAAAAGTGTTGATAACTTTCGAAAAACACTTCAGAGAGCTTAGATTTGATGTGCACCTACTAGAAAGACCCTTTCTGCTATAGTGGGAGGTTAAAATTTCATGTTCTGAAGCTTCCCTGAAAAGTTATGGCACAATGCGTAAAAACGCTTTTCAGCCTGAGATAAGGTGGGTTTCGGAACGCCAAACATAAAAGTGTTGATAACTTTGGAAAAACACTTCAGACAGTTTAGATTTGATGTGCAACTACTAGAAAGACACTTTCTGCTATAGTGGGAGGTTAAAATTTCATGTTCTGAAGCTTTCCTGAAAAGTTATGGCACAATGCACAAAAACGCTTTTCAGCCTGAGATAAGGTGGGTTTCGGAACGCCAAACATAAAAGTGTTGATAACTTTCGAAAAACACTTCAGAGAGCTTAGATTTGATGTGCAACTACTAGAAAGACCCTTTCTGCTATAGTGGGAGGTTAAAATTTCATGTTCTGAAGCTTCCCTGAAAAGTTATGGCACAATGCACAAAAACGCTTTTCAGCCTGAGATAAGGTGGGTTTCGGAACGCCAAACATAAAAGTGTTGATAACTTTCGAAAAACACTTCAGACAGCTTAGATTTGATGTGCAACTACTAGAAAGACCCTTTCTGCTATAGTGGGAGGTTAAAATTTCATGTTCTGAAGCTTCCCTGAAAAGTTATGGCACAATGCGTAAAAACGCTTTTCAGCCTGAGATAAGGTGGGTTTCGGAACGCCAAACATAAAAGTGTTGATAACTTTGGAAAAACACTTCAGGCAGCTTAGATTTGATGTGCAACTACTAGAAAGACCCTTTCTGCTATAGTGGGAGGTTAAAATTTCATGTTCTGAAGCTTCCCTGAAAAGTTATGGCACAATGCACAAAAACGCTTTTCAGCCTGAGATAAGGTGGGTTTCGGAACGCCAAACATAAAAGTGTTAATAACTTTGGAAAAACACTTCAGACAGTTTAGATTTGATGTGCAACTACTAGAAAGACACTTTCTGCTATAGTGGGGGTTAAAATTTCATGTTCTGAAGCTTTCCTGAAAAGTTATGGCACAATGCACAAAAACGCTTTTCAGCCTGAGATAAGGTGGGTTTCGGAACGCCAAACATAAAAGTGTTGATAACTTTCGAAAAACACTTCAGAGAGCTTAGATTTGATGTGCACCTACTAGAAAGACCCTTTCTGCTATAGTGGGAGGTTAAAATTTCATGTTCTGAAGCTTCCCTGAAAAGTTATGGCACAATGCGTAAAAACGCTTTTCAGCCTGAGATAAGGTGGGTTTCGGAACGCCAAACATAAAAGTGTTGATAACTTTGGAAAAACACTTCAGACAGTTTAGATTTGATGTGCAACTACTAGAAAGACCCTTTCTGCTATAGTGGGAGGTTAAAATTTCATGTTCTGAAGCTTTCCTGAAAAGTTATGGCACAATGCACAAAAACGCTTTTCAGCCTGAGATAAGGTGGGTTTCGGAACGCCAAACATAAAAGTGTTGATAACTTTTGAAAAACACTTCAGACAGCTTAGATTTGATGTGCAACTACTAGAAAGACCCTTTCTGCTATAGTGGGAGGTTAAAATTTCATGTTCTGAAGCTTCCCTGAAAAGTTATGGCACAATGCACAAAAACGCTTTTCAGCCTGAGATAAGGTGGGTTTCGGAACGCCAAACATAAAAGTGTTGATAACTTTCGAAAAACACTTCAGACAGCTTAGATTTGATGTGCACCTACTAGAAAGACCCTTTCTGCTATAGTGGGAGGTTAAAATTTCATGTTCTGAAGCTTCCCTGAAAAGTTATGGCACAATGCGTAAAAACGCTTTTCAGCCTGAGATAAGGTGGGTTTCGGAACGCCAAACATAAAAGTGTTGATAACTTTGGAAAAACACTTCAGGCAGTTTAGATTTGATGTGCAACTACTAGAAAGACCCTTTCTGCTATAGTGGGAGGTTAAAATTTCATGTTCTGAAGCTTCCCTGAAAAGTTATGGCACAATGCACAAAAACGCTTTTCAGCCTGAGATAAGGTGGGTTTCGGAACGCCAAACATAAAAGTGTTAATAACTTTGGAAAAACACTTCAGACAGTTTAGATTTGATGTGCAACTACTAGAAAGACACTTTCTGCTATAGTGGGAGGTTAAAATTTCATGTTCTGAAGCTTTCCTGAAAAGTTATGGCACAATGCACAAAAACGCTTTTCAGCCTGAGATAAGGTGGGTTTCGGAACGCCAAACATAAAAGTGTTGATAACTTTCGAAAAACACTTCAGAGAGCTTAGATTTGATGTGCACCTACTAGAAAGACCCTTTCTGCTATAGTGGGAGGTTAAAATTTCATGTTCTGAAGCTTCCCTGAAAAGTTATGGCACAATGCGTAAAAACGCTTTTCAGCCTGAGATAAGGTGGGTTTCGGAACGCCAAACATAAAAGTGTTGATAACTTTGGAAAAACACTTCAGACAGTTTAGATTTGATGTGCAACTACTAGAAAGACCCTTTCTGCTATAGTGGGAGGTTAAAAGTTCATGTTCTGAAGCTTCCCTGAAAAGTTATGGCACAATGCGTAAAAACGCTTTTCAGCCTGAGATAAGGTGGGTTTCGGAACGCCAAACATAAAAGTGTTGATAACTTAGGAAAAACACTTCAGACAGTTTAGATTTGATGTGCAACTACTAGAAAGACCCTTTCTGCTATAGTGGGAGGTTAAAATTTCATGTTCTGAAGCTTCCCTGAAAAGTTATGGCACAATGCACAAAAACGCTTTTCAGCCTGAGATAAGGTGGGTTTCGGAACGCCAAACATAAAAGTGTTAATAACTTTGGAAAAACACTTCAGACAGTTTAGATTTGATGTGCAACTACTAGAAAGACCCTTTCTGCTATAGTGGGAGGTTAAAATTTCATGTTCTGAAGCTTCCCTGAAAAGTTATGGCACAATGCGTAAAAACGCTTTTCAGCCTGAGATAAGGTGGGTTTCGGAACGCCAAACATAAAAGTGTTGATGACTTTGGAAAAACACTTCAGACAGTTTAGATTTGATGTGCAACTACTAGAAAGACCCTTTCTGCTATAGTGGGAGGTTAAAATTTCATGTTCTGAAGCTTCCCTGAAAAGTTATGGCACAATGCACAAAAACGCTTTTCAGCCTGAGATAAGGTGGGTTTCGGAACGCCAAACATAAAAGTGTTAATAACTTTGGAAAAACACTTCAGACAGTTTAGATTTGATGTGCAACTACTAGAAAGACCCTTTCTGCTATAGTGGGAGGTTAAAATTTGATGTTCTGAAGCTTCCCTGAAAAGTTATGGCACAATGCACAAAAACGCTTTTCAGCCTGAGATAAGGTGGGTTTCGGAACGCCAAACATAAAAGTGTTGATAACTTTCGAAAAACACTTCAGAGAGCTTAGATTTGATGTGCACCTACTAGAAAGACCCTTTCTGCTATAGTGGGAGGTTAAAATTTCATGTTCTGAAGCTTCCCTGAAAAGTTATGGCACAATGCGTAAAAACGCTTTTCAGCCTGAGATAAGGTGGGTTTCGGAACGCCAAACATAAAAGTGTTGATAACTTTGGAAAAACACTTCAGACAGTTTAGATTTGATGTGCAACTACTAGAAAGACCCTTTCTGCTATAGTGGGAGGTTAAAATTTCATGTTCTGAAGCTTTCCTGAAAAGTTATGGCACAATGCACAAAAACGCTTTTCAGCCTGAGATAAGGTGGGTTTCGGAACGCCAAACATAAAAGTGTTGATAACTTTTGAAAAACACTTCAGATAGCTTAGATTTGATGTGCAACTACTAGAAAGACCCTTTCTGCTATAGTGGGAGGTTAAAATTTCATGTTCTGAAGCTTCCCTGAAAAGTTATGGCACAATGCACAAAAACGCTTTTCAGCCTGAGATAAGGTGGGTTTCGGAACGCCAAACATAAAAGTGTTGATAACTTTGGAAAAACACTTCAGACAGCTTAGATTTGATGTGCACCTACTAGAAAGACCCTTTCTGCTATAGTGGGAGGTTAAAATTTCATGTTCTGAAGCTTCCCTGAAAAGTTATGGCACAATGCGTAAAAACGCTTTTCAGCCTGAGATAAGGTGGGTTTCGGAACGCCAAACATAAAAGTGTTGATAACTTTGGAAAAACACTTCAGACAGTTTAGATTTGATGTGCAACTACTAGAAAGACCCTTTCTGCTATAGTGGGAGGTTAAAATTTCATGTTCTGAAGCTTCCCTGAAAAGTTATGGCACAATGCACAAAAACGCTTTTCAGCCTGAGATAAGGTGGGTTTCGGAACGCCAAACATAAAAGTGTTAATAACTTTGGAAAAACACTTCAGACAGTTTAGATTTGATGTGCAACTACTAGAAAGACCCTTTCTGCTATAGTGGGAGGTTAAAATTTCATGTTCTGAAGCTTCCCTGAAAAGTTATGGCACAATGCACAAAAACGCTTTTCAGCCTGAGATAAGGTGGGTTTCGGAACGCCAAACATAAAAGTGTTGATAACTTTCGAAAAACACTTCAGAGAGCTTAGATTTGATGTGCACCTACTAGAAAGACCCTTTCTGCTATAGTGGGAGGTTAAAATTTCATGTTCTGAAGCTTTCCTGAAAAGTTATGGCACAATGCACAAAAACGCTTTTCAGCCTGAGATAAGGTGGGTTTCGGAACGCCAAACATAAAAGTGTTGATAACTTTTGAAAAACACTTCAGACAGCTTAGATTTGATGTGCAACTACTAGAAAGACCCTTTCTGCTATAGTGGGAGGTTAAAATTTCATGTTCTGAAGCTTCCCTGAAAAGTTATGGCACAATGCACAAAAACGCTTTTCAGCCTGAGATAAGGTGGGTTTCGGAACGCCAAACATAAAAGTGTTGATAACTTTGGAAAAACACTTCAGACAGCTTAGATTTGATGTGCACCTACTAGAAAGACCCTTTCTGCTATAGTGGGAGGTTAAAATTTCATGTTCTGAAGCTTCCCTGAAAAGTTATGGCACAATGCACAAAAACGCTTTTCAGCCTGAGATAAGGTGGGTTTCGGAACGCCAAACATAAAAGTGTTGATAACTTTTGAAAAACACTTCAGACAGCTTAGATTTGATGTGCAACTACTAGAAAGACCCTTTCTGCTATAGTGGGAGGTTAAAATTTCATGTTCTGAAGCTTCCCTGAAAAGTTATGGCACAATGCACAAAAACGCTTTTCAGCCTGAGATAAGGTGGGTTTCGGAACGCCAAACATAAAAGTGTTAATAACTTTCGAAAAACACTTCAGACAGCTTAGATTTGATGTGCACCTACTAGAAAGACCCTTTCTGCTATAGTGGGAGGTTAAAATTTCATGTTCTGAAGCTTCCCTGAAAAGTTATGGCACAATGCGTAAACACGCTTTTCAGCCTGAGATAAGGTGGGTTTCGGAACGCCAAACATAAAAGTGTTGATAACTTTGGAAAAACACTTCAGGCAGTTTAGATTTGATGTGCAACTACTAGAAAGACCCTTTCTGCTATAGTGGGAGGTTAAAATTTCATGTTCTGAAGCTTCCCTGAAAAGTTATGGCACAATGCACAAAAACGCTTTTCAGCCTGAGATAAGGTGGGTTTCGGAACGCCAAACATAAAAGTGTTAATAACTTTGGAAAAACACTTCAGACAGTTTAGATTTGATGTGCAACTACTAGAAAGACACTTTCTGCTATAGTGGGAGGTTAAAATTTCATGTTCTGAAGCTTTCCTGAAAAGTTATGGCACAATGCACAAAAACGCTTTTCAGCCTGAGATAAGGTGGGTTTCGGAACGCCAAACATAAAAGTGTTGATAACTTTCGAAAAACACTTCAGAGAGCTTAGATTTGATGTGCACCTACTAGAAAGACCCTTTCTGCTATAGTGGGAGGTTAAAATTTCATGTTCTGAAGCTTCCCTGAAAAGTTATGGCACAATGCGTAAAAACGCTTTTCAGCCTGAGATAAGGTGGGTTTCGGAACGCCAAACATAAAAGTGTTGATAACTTTGGAAAAACACTTCAGACAGTTTAGATTTGATGTGCAACTACTAGAAAGACCCTTTCTGCTATAGTGGGAGGTTAAAATTTCATGTTCTGAAGCTTCCCTGAAAAGTTATGGCACAATGCGTAAAAACGCTTTTCAGCCTGAGATAAGGTGGGTTTCGGAACGCCAAACATAAAAGTGTTGATAACTTTGGAAAAACACTTCAGACAGTTTAGATTTGATGTGCAACTACTAGAAAGACCCTTTCTGCTATAGTGGGAGGTTAAAATTTGATGTTCTGAAGCTTCCCTGAAAAGTTATGGCACAATGCACAAAAACGCTTTTCAGCCTGAGATAAGGTGGGTTTCGGAACGCCAAACATAAAAGTGTTGATAACTTTCGAAAAACACTTCAGAGAGCTTAGATTTGATGTGCACCTACTAGAAAGACCCTTTCTGCTATAGTGGGAGGTTAAAATTTAATGTTCTGAAGCTTCCCTGAAAAGTTATGGCACAATGCGTAAAAACGCTTTTCAGCCTGAGATAAGGTGGGTTTCGGAACGCCAAACATAAAAGTGTTGATAACTTTGGAAAAACACTTCAGACGGTTTAGATTTGATGTGCAACTACTAGAAAGACCCTTTCTGCTATAGTGGGAGGTTAAAATTTCATGTTCTGAAGCTTTCCTGAAAAGTTATGGCACAATGCACAAAAACGCTTTTCAGCCTGAGATAAGGTGGGTTTCGGAACGCCAAACATAAAAGTGTTGATAACTTTTGAAAAACACTTCAGACAGCTTAGATTTGATGTGCAACTACTAGAAAGACCCTTTCTGCTATAGTGGGAGGTTAAAATTTCATGTTCTGAAGCTTCCCTGAAAAGTTATGGCACAATGCACAAAAACGCTTTTCAGCCTGAGATAAGGTGGGTTTCGGAACGCCAAACATAAAAGTGTTGATAACTTTGGAAAAACACTTCAGACAGCTTAGATTTGATGTGCACCTACTAGAAAGACCCTTTCTGCTATAGTGGGAGGTTAAAATTTCATGTTCTGAAGCTTCCCTGAAAAGTTATGGCACAATGCGTAAAAACGCTTTTCAGCCTGAGATAAGGTGGGTTTCGGAACGCCAAACATAAAAGTGTTGATAACTTTGGAAAAACACTTCAGACAGTTTAGATTTGATGTGCAACTACTAGAAAGACCCTTTCTGCTATAGTGGGAGGTTAAAATTTCATGTTCTGAAGCTTCCCTGAAAAGTTATGGCACAATGCACAAAAACGCTTTTCAGCCTGAGATAAGGTGGGTTTCGGAACGCCAAACATAAAAGTGTTGATAACTTTGGAAAAACACTTCAGACAGTTTAGATTTGATGTGCAACTACTAGAAAGACCCTTTCTGCTATAGTGGGAGGTTAAAATTTCATGTTCTGAAGCTTCCCTGAAAAGTTATGGCACAATGCGTAAAAACGCTTTTCAGCCTGAGATAAGGTGGGTTTCGGAACGCCAAACATAAAAGTGTTGATGACTTTGGAAAAACACTTCAGACAGTTTAGATTTGATGTGCAACTACTAGAAAGACCCTTTCTGCTATAGTGGGAGGTTAAAATTTCATGTTCTGAAGCTTCCCTGAAAAGTTATGGCACAATGCACAAAAACGCTTTTCAGCCTGAGATAAGGTGGGTTTCGGAACGCCAAACATAAAAGTGTTAATAACTTTGGAAAAACACTTCAGACAGTTTAGATTTGATGTGCAACTACTAGAAAGACCCTTTCTGCTATAGTGGGAGGTTAAAATTTCATGTTCTGAAGCTTCCCTGAAAAGTTATGGCACAATGCACAAAAACGCTTTTCAGCCTGAGATAAGGTGGGTTTCGGAACGCCAAACATAAAAGTGTTGATAACTTTCGAAAAACACTTCAGAGAGCTTAGATTTGATGTGCACCTACTAGAAAGACCCTTTCTGCTATAGTGGGAGGTTAAAATTTAATGTTCTGAAGCTTCCCTGAAAAGTTATGGCACAATGCGTAAAGACGCTTTTCAGCCTGAGATAAGGTGGGTTTCGGAACGCCAAACATAAAAGTGTTGATAACTTTGGAAAAACACTTCAGACAGTTTAGATTTGATGTGCAACTACTAGAAAGACCCTTTCTGCTATAGTGGGAGGTTAAAATTTCATGTTCTGAAGCTTTCCTGAAAAGTTATGGCACAATGCACAAAAACGCTTTTCAGCCTGAGATAAGGTGGGTTTCGGAACGCCAAACATAAAAGTGTTGATAACTTTTGAAAAACACTTCAGACAGCTTAGATTTGATGTGCAACTACTAGAAAGACCCTTTCTGCTATAGTGGGAGGTTAAAATTTCATGTTCTGAAGCTTCCCTGAAAAGTTATGGCACAATGCACAAAAACGCTTTTCAGCCTGAGATAAGGTGGGTTTCGGAACGCCAAACATAAAAGTGTTGATAACTTTGGAAAAACACTTCAGACAGCTTAGATTTGATGTGCACCTACTAGAAAGACCCTTTCTGCTATAGTGGGAGGTTAAAATTTCATGTTCTGAAGCTTCCCTGAAAAGTTATGGCACAATGCGTAAAAACGCTTTTCAGCCTGAGATAAGGTGGGTTTCGGAACGCCAAACATAAAAGTGTTGATAACTTTGGAAAAACACTTCAGACAGTTTAGATTTGATGTGCAACTACTAGAAAGACCCTTTCTGCTATAGTGGGAGGTTAAAATTTCATGTTCTGAAGCTTCCCTGAAAAGTTATGGCACAATGCACAAAAACGCTTTTCAGCCTGAGATAAGGTGGGTTTCGGAACGCCAAACATAAAAGTGTTAATAACTTTGGAAAAACACTTCAGACAGTTTAGATTTGATGTGCAACTACTAGAAAGACCCTTTCTGCTATAGTGGGAGTTTAAAATTTCATGTTCTGAAGCTTCCCTGAAAAGTTATGGCACAATGCACAAAAACGCTTTTCAGCCTGAGATAAGGTGGGTTTCGGAACGCCAAACATAAAAGTGTTGATAACTTTCGAAAAACACTTCAGAGAGCTTAGATTTGATGTGCACCTACTAGAAAGACCCTTTCTGCTATAGTGGGAGGTTAAAATTTCATGTTCTGAAGCTTCCCTGAAAAGTTATGGCACAATGCGTAAAAACGCTTTTCAGCCTGAGATAAGGTGGGTTTCGGAACGCCAAACATAAAAGTGTTGATAATTTTGGAAAAACACTTCAGACAGTTTAGATTTGATGTGCAACTACTAGAAAGACCCTTTCTGCTATAGTGGGAGGTTAAAATTTCATGTTCTTAAGCTTTCCTGAAAAGTTATGGCACAATGCACAAAAACGCTTTTCAGCCTGAGATAAGGTGGGTTTCGGAACGCCAAACATAAAAGTGTTGATAACTTTTGAAAAACACTTCAGACAGCTTAGATTTGATGTGCAACTACTAGAAAGACCCTTTCTGTTATAGTGGGAGGTTAAAATTTCATGTTCTGAAGCTTCCCTGAAAAGTTATGGCACAATGCACAAAAACGCTTTTCAGCCTGAGATAAGGTGGGTTTCGGAACGCCAAACATAAAAGTGTTGATAACTTTCGAAAAACACTTCAGACAGCTTAGATTTGATGTGCACCTACTAGAAAGACCCTTTCTGCTATAGTGGGAGGTTAAAATTTCATGTTCTGAAGCTTCCCTGAAAAGTTATGGCACAATGCGTAAAAACGCTTTTCAGCCTGAGATAAGGTGGGTTTCGGAACGCCAAACATAAAAGTGTTGATAACTTTGGAAAAACACTTCAGGCAGTTTAGATTTGATGTGCAACTACTAGAAAGACCCTTTCTGCTATAGTGGGAGGTTAAAATTTCATGTTCTGAAGCTTCCCTGAAAAGTTATGGCACAATGCACAAAAACGCTTTTCAGCCTGAGATAAGGTGGGTTTCGGAACGCCAAACATAAAAGTGTTGATAACTTTGGAAAAACACTTCAGACAGCTTAGATTTGATGTGCACCTACTAGAAAGACCCTTTCTGCTATAGTGGGAGGTTAAAATTTCATGTTCTGAAGCTTCCCTGAAAAGTTATGGCACAATGCGTAAAAACGCTTTTCAGCCTGAGATAAGGTGGGTTTCGGAACGCCAAACATAAAAGTGTTGATAACTTTGGAAAAACACTTCAGACAGTTTAGATTTGATGTGCAACTACTAGAAAGACCCTTTCTGCTATAGTGGGAGGTTAAAATTTCATGTTCTGAAGCTTCCCTGAAAAGTTATGGCACAATGCACAAAAACGCTTTTCAGCCTGAGATAAGGTGGGTTTCGGAACGCCAAACATAAAAGTGTTAATAACTTTGGAAAAACACTTCAGACAGTTTAGATTTGATGTGCAACTACGAGAAAGACCCTTTCTGCTATAGTGGGAGGTTAAAATTTCATGTTCTGAAGCTTCCCTGAAAAGTTATGGCACAATGCACAAAAACGCTTTTTAGCCTGAGATAAGGTGGGTTTCGGAACGCCAAACATAAAAGTGTTAATAACTTTGGAAAAACACTTCAGACAGTTTAGATTTGATGTGCAACTACTAGAAAGACCCTTTCTGCTATAGTGGGAGGTTAAAATTTCATGTTCTGAAGCTTCCCTGAAAAGTTATGGCACAATGCACAAAAACGCTTTTCAGCCTGAGATAAGGTGGGTTTCGGAACGCCAAACATAAAAGTGTTGATAACTTTCGAAAAACACTTCAGAGAGCTTAGATTTGATGTGCACCTACTAGAAAGACCCTTTCTGCTATAGTGGGAGGTTAAAATTTAATGTTCTGAAGCTTCCCTGAAAAGTTATGGCACAATGCGTAAAGACGCTTTTCAGCCTGAGATAAGGTGGGTTTCGGAACGCCAAACATAAAAGTGTTGATAACTTTGGAAAAACACTTCAGACAGTTTAGATTTGATGTGCAACTACTAGAAAGACCCTTTCTGCTATAGTGGGAGGTTAAAATTTCATGTTCTGAAGCTTTCCTGAAAAGTTATGGCACAATGCACAAAAACGCTTTTCAGCCTGAGATAAGGTGGGTTTCGGAACGCCAAACATAAAAGTGTTGATAACTTTTGAAAAACACTTCAGACAGCTTAGATTTGATGTGCAACTACTAGAAAGACCCTTTCTGCTATAGTGGGAGGTTAAAATTTCATGTTCTGAAGCTTCCCTGAAAAGTTATGGCACAATGCACAAAAACGCTTTTCAGCCTGAGATAAGGTGGGTTTCGGAACGCCAAACATAAAAGTGTTGATAACTTTGGAAAAACACTTCAGACAGCTTAGATTTGATGTGCACCTACTAGAAAGACCCTTTCTGCTATAGTGGGAGGTTAAAATTTCATGTTCTGAAGCTTCCCTGAAAAGTTATGGCACAATGCGTAAAAACGCTTTTCAGCCTGAGATAAGGTGGGTTTCGGAACGCCAAACATAAAAGTGTTGATAACTTTGGAAAAACACTTCAGACAGTTTAGATTTGATGTGCAACTACTAGAAAGACCCTTTCTGCTATAGTGGGAGGTTAAAATTTCATGTTCTGAAGCTTCCCTGAAAAGTTATGGCACAATGCACAAAAACGCTTTTCAGCCTTAGATAAGGTGGGTTTCGGAACGCCAAACATAAAAGTGTTAATAACTTTGGAAAAACACTTCAGACAGTTTAGATTTGATGTGCAACTACTAGAAAGACCCTTTCTGCTATAGTGGGAGTTTAAAATTTCATGTTCTGAAGCTTCCCTGAAAAGTTATGGCACAATGCACAAAAACGCTTTTCAGCCTGAGATAAGGTGGGTTTCGGAACGCCAAACATAAAAGTGTTGATAACTTTCGAAAAACACTTCAGAGAGCTTAGATTTGATGTGCACCTACTAGAAAGACCCTTTCTGCTATAGTGGGAGGTTAAAATTTCATGTTCTGAAGCTTCCCTGAAAAGTTATGGCACAATGCGTAAAAACGCTTTTCAGCCTGAGATAAGGTGGGTTTCGGAACGCCAAACATAAAAGTGTTGATAATTTTGGAAAAACACTTCAGACAGTTTAGATTTGATGTGCAACTACTAGAAAGACCCTTTCTGCTATAGTGGGAGGTTAAAATTTCATGTTCTGAAGCTTTCCTGAAAAGTTATGGCACAATGCACAAAAACGCTTTTCAGCCTGAGATAAGGTGGGTTTCGGAACGCCAAACATAAAAGTGTTGATAACTTTTGAAAAACACTTCAGACAGCTTAGATTTGATGTGCACCTACTAGAAAGACCCTTTCTGCTATAGTGGGAGGTTAAAATTTCATGTTCTGAAGCTTCCCTGAAAAGTTATGGCACAATGCGTAAAAACGCTTTTCAGCCTGAGATAAGGTGGGTTTCGGAACGCCAAACATAAAAGTGTTGATAACTTTGGAAAAACACTTCAGGCAGTTTAGATTTGATGTGCAACTACTAGAAAGACCCTTTCTGCTATAGTGGGAGGTTAAAATTTCATGTTCTGAAGCTTCCCTGAAAAGTTATGGCACAATGCGTAAAAACGCTTTTCAGCCTGAGATAAGGTGGGTTTCGGAACGCCAAACATAAAAGTGTTGATAACTTTGGAAAAACACTTCAGACAGTTTAGATTTGATGTGCAACTACTAGAAAGACCCTTTCTGCTATAGTGGGAGGTTAAAATTTCATGTTCTGAAGCTTCCCTGAAAAGTTATGGCACAATGCACAAAAACGCTTTTCAGCCTGAGATAAGGTGGGTTTCGGAACGCCAAACATAAAAGTGTTAATAACTTTGGAAAAACACTTCAGACAGTTTAGATTTGATGTGCAACTACTAGAAAGACCCTTTCTGCTATAGTGGGAGGTTAAAATTTCATGTTCTGAAGCTTCCCTGAAAAGTTATGGCACAATGCGTAAAAACGCTTTTCAGCCTGAGATAAGGTGGGTTTCGGAACGCCAAACATAAAAGTGTTGATAACTTTGGAAAAACACTTCAGACAGTTTAGATTTGATGTGCAACTACTAGAAAGACCCTTTCTGCTATAGTGGGAGGTTAAAATTTCATGTTCTGAAGCTTCCCTGAAAAGTTATGGCACAATGCACAAAAACGCTTTTCAGCCTGAGATAAGGTGGGTTTCGGAACGCCAAACATAAAAGTGTTAATAACTTTGGAAAAACACTTCAGACAGTTTAGATTTGATGTGCAACTACTAGAAAGACCCTTTCTGCTATAGTGGGAGGTTAAAATTTCATGTTCTGAAGCTTCCCTGAAAAGTTATGGCACAATGCACAAAAACGCTTTTCAGCCTGAGATAAGGTGGGTTTCGGAACGCCAAACATAAAAGTGTTGATAACTTTCGAAAAACACTTCAGAGAGCTTAGATTTGATGTGCACCTACTAGAAAGACCCTTTCTGCTATAGTGGGAGGTTAAAATTTCATGTTCTGAAGCTTCCCTGAAAAGTTATGGCACAATGCGTAAAAACGCTTTTCAGCCTGAGATAAGGTGGGTTTCGGAACGCCAAACATAAAAGTGTTGATAACTTTGGAAAAACACTTCAGACAGTTTAGATTTGATGTGCAACTACTAGAAAGACCCTTTCTGCTATAGTGGGAGGTTAAAATTTCATGTTCTGAAGCTTTCCTGAAAAGTTATGGCACAATGCACAAAAACGCTTTTCAGCCTGAGATAAGGTGGGTTTCGGAACGCCAAACATAAAAGTGTTGATAACTTTTGAAAAACACTTCAGACAGCTTAGATTTGATGTGCAACTACTAGAAAGACCCTTTCTGCTATAGTGGGAGGTTAAAATTTCATGTTCTGAAGCTTCCCTGAAAAGTTATGGCACAATGCACAAAAACGCTTTTCAGCCTGAGATAAGGTGGGTTTCGGAACGCCAAACATAAAAGTGTTGATAACTTTGGAAAAACACTTCAGGCAGTTTAGATTTGATGTGCAACTACTAGAAAGACCCTTTCTGCTATAGTGGGAGGTTAAAATTTCATGTTCTGAAGCTTCCCTGAAAAGTTATGGCACAATGCACAAAAACGCTTTTCAGCCTGAGATAAGGTGGGTTTCGGAACGCCAAACATAAAAGTGTTAATAACTTTGGAAAAACACTTCAGACAGTTTAGATTTGATGTGCAACTACTAGAAAGACACTTTCTGCTATAGTGGGAGGTTAAAATTTCATGTTCTGAAGCTTTCCTGAAAAGTTATGGCACAATGCACAAAAACGCTTTTCAGCCTGAGATAAGGTGGGTTTCGGAACGCCAAACATAAAAGTGTTGATAACTTTCGAAAAACACTTCAGAGAGCTTAGATTTGATGTGCACCTACTAGAAAGACCCTTTCTGCTATAGTGGGAGGTTAAAATTTCATGTTCTGAAGCTTCCCTGAAAAGTTATGGCACAATGCGTAAAAACGCTTTTCAGCCTGAGATAAGGTGGGTTTCGGAACGCCAAACATAAAAGTGTTGATAACTTTGGAAAAACACTTCAGACAGTTTAGATTTGATGTGCAACTACTAGAAAGACCCTTTCTGCTATAGTGGGAGGTTAAAATTTCATGTTCTGAAGCTTCCCTGAAAAGTTATGGCACAATGCACAAAAACGCTTTTCAGCCTGAGATAAGGTGGGTTTCGGAACGCCAAACATAAAAGTGTTGATAACTTTGGAAAAACACTTCAGACAGCTTAGATTTGATGTGCACCTACTAGAAAGACCCTTTCTGCTATAGTGGGAGGTTAAAATTTCATGTTCTGAAGCTTCCCTGAAAAGTTATGGCACAATGCACAAAAACGCTTTTCAGCCTGAGATAAGGTGGGTTTCGGAACGCCAAACATAAAAGTGTTGATAACTTTGGAAAAACACTTCAGACAGTTTAGATTTGATGTGCAAATACTAGAAAGACCTTTCTGCTATAGTGGGAGGTTAAAATTTCATGTTCTGAAGCTTCCCTGAAAAGTTATGGCACAATGCACAAAAACGCTTTTCAGCCTGAGATAAGGTGGGTTTCGGAACGCCAAACATAAAAGTGTTAATAACTTTGGAAAAACACTTCAGACAGTTTAGATTTGATGTGCAACTACTAGAAAGACCCTTTCTGCTATAGTGGGAGGTTAAAATTTCATGTTCTGAAGCTTCCCTGAAAAGTTATGGCACAATGCACAAAAACGCTTTTCAGCCTGAGATAAGGTGGGTTTCGGAACGCCAAACATAAAAGTGTTAATAACTTTGGAAAAACACTTCAGACAGTTTAGATTTGATGTGCAACTACTAGAAAGACCCTTTCTGCTATAGTGGGAGGTTAAAATTTCATGTTCTGAAGCTTCCCTGAAAAGTTATGGCACAATGCACAAAAACGCTTTTCAGCCTGAGATAAGGTGGGTTTCGGAACGCCAAACATAAAAGTGTTGATAACTTTCGAAAAACACTTCAGAGAGCTTAGATTTGATGTGCACCTACTAGAAAGACCCTTTCTGCTATAGTGGGAGGTTAAAATTTCATGTTCTGAAGCTTCCCTGAAAAGTTATGGCACAATGCGTAAAAACGCTTTTCAGCCTGAGATAAGGTGGGTTTCGGAACGCCAAACATAAAAGTGTTGATAACTTTGGAAAAACACTTCAGACAGTTTAGATTTGATGTGCAACTACTAGAAAGACCCTTTCTGCTATAGTGGGAGGTTAAAATTTCATGTTCTGAAGCTTTCCTGAAAAGTTATGGCACAATGCACAAAAACGCTTTTCAGCCTGAGATAAGGTGGGTTTCGGAACGCCAAACATAAAAGTGTTGATAACTTTTGAAAAACACTTCAGACAGCTTAGATTTGATGTGCAACTACTAGAAAGACCCTTTCTGCTATAGTGGGAGGTTAAAATTTCATGTTCTGAAGCTTCCCTGAAAAGTTATGGCACAATGCACAAAAACGCTTTTCAGCCTGAGATAAGGTGGGTTTCGGAACGCCAAACATAAAAGTGTTGATAACTTTGGAAAAACACTTCAGACAGTTTAGATTTGATGTGCAACTACTAGAAAGACCCTTTCTGCTATAGTGGGAGGTTAAAATTTCATGTTCTGAAGCTTTCCTGAAAAGTTATGGCACAATGCACAAAAACGCTTTTCAGCCTGAGATAAGGTGGGTTTCGGAACGCCAAACATAAAAGTGTTGATAACTTTTGAAAAACACTTCAGACAGCTTAGATTTGATGTGCAACTACTAGAAAGATCCTTTCTGCTATAGTGGGAGGTTAAAATTTCATGTTCTGAAGCTTCCCTGAAAAGTTATGGCACAATGCACAAAAACGCTTTTCAGCCCGAGATAAGGTGGGTTTCGGAACGCCAAACATAAAAGTGTTGATAACTTTGGAAAAACACTTC
This sequence comes from Synchiropus splendidus, assembly GCF_027744825.2. NCBI lineage: Eukaryota > Metazoa > Chordata > Actinopteri > Syngnathiformes > Callionymidae > Synchiropus > Synchiropus splendidus. Next base: position 772,854 of record NW_026527059.1, read on the forward strand.
AGACAGTTTAGATTTGATGTGCAACTACTAGAAAGACCCTTTCTGCTATAGTGGGAGGTTAAAATTTCATGTTCTGAAGCTTCCCTGAAAAGTTATGGCACAATGCACAAAAACGCTTTTCAGCCTGAGATAAGGTGGGTTTCGGAACGCCAAACATAAAAGTGTTAATAACTTTGGAAAAACACTTCAGACAGTTTAGATTTGATGTGCAACTACTAGAAAGACCCTTTCTGCTATAGTGGGAGGTTAAAATTTCATGTTCTGAAGCTTCCCTGAAAAGTTATGGCACAATGCACAAAAACGCTTTTCAGCCTGAGATAAGGTGGGTTTCGGAACGCCAAACATAAAAGTGTTGATAACTTTCGAAAAACACTTCAGAGAGCTTAGATTTGATGTGCACCTACTAGAAAGACCCTTTCTGCTATAGTGGAAGGTTAAAATTTCATGTTCTGAAGCATCCCTGAAAAGTTATGGCACAATGCACAAAAACGCTTTTCAGCCTGAGATAAGGTGGGTTTCGGAACGCCAAACATAAAAGTGTTGATAACTTTGGAAAAACACTTCAGACAGTTTAGATTTGATGTGCAACTACTAGAAAGACCCTTTCTGCTATAGTGGGAGGTTAAAATTTCATGTTCTGAAGCTTCCCTGAAAAGTTATGGCACAATGCACAAAAACGCTTTTCAGCCTGAGATAAGGTGGGTTTTGGAACGCCAAACATAAAAGTGTTAATAACTTTGGAAAAACACTTCAGACAGTTTAGATTTGATGTGCAACTACTAGAAAGACCCTTTCTGCTATAGTGGGATGTTAAAATTTCATGTTCTGAAGCTTCCCTGAAAAGTTATGGCACAATGCACAAAAACGCTTTTCAGCCTGAGATAAGGTGGGTTTCGGAACGCCAAACATAAAAGTGTTGATAACTTTCGAAAAACACTTCAGAGAGCTTAGATTTGATGTGCACCTACTAGAAAGACCCTTTCTGCTATAGTGGGAGGTTAAAATTTCATGTTCTGAAGCTTCCCTGAGAAGTTATGGCACAATGCGTAAAAACGCTTTTCAGCCTGAGATAAGGTGGGTTTCGGAACGCCAAACATAAAAGTGTTGATAACTTTGGAAAAACACTTCAGACAGTTTAGATTTGATGTGCAACTACTAGAAAGACCCTTTCTGCTATAGTGGGAGGTTAAAATTTCATGTTCTGAAGCTTTCCTGAAAAGTTATGGCACAATGCACAAAAACGCTTTTCAGCCTGAGATAAGGTGGGTTTCGGAACGCCAAACATAAAAGTGTTGATAACTTTGGAAAAACACTTCAGACAGTTTAGATTTGATGTGCAACTACTAGAAAGACCCTTTCTGCTATAGTGGGAGGTTAAAATTTCATGTTCTGAAGCTTCCCTGAAAAGTTATGGCACAATGCACAAAAACGCTTTTCAGCCTGAGATAAGGTGGGTTTCGGAACGCCAAACATAAAAGTGTTAATAACTTTGCAAAAACACTTCAGACAGTTTAGATTTGATGTGCAACTACTGGAAAGACCCTTTCTGCTATAGTGGGAGGTTAAAATTTCATGTTCTGAAGCTTCCCTGAAAAGTTATGGCACAATGCACAAAAACGCTTTTCAGCCTGAGATAAGGTGGGTTTCGGAACGCCAAACATAAAAGTGTTGATAACTTTCGAAAAACACTTCAGAGAGCTTAGATTTGATGTGCACCTACTAGAAAGACCCTTTCTGCTATAGTGGAAGGTTAAAATTTCATGTTCTGAAGCATCCCTGAAAAGTTATGGCACAATGCACAAAAACGCTTTTCAGCCTGAGATAAGGTGGGTTTCGGAACGCCAAACATAAAAGTGTTGATAACTTTGGAAAAACACTTCAGACAGTTTAGATTTGATGTGCAACTACAAGAAAGACCCTTTCTGCTATAGTGGGAGGTTAAAATTTCATGTTCTGAAGCTTCCCTGAAAAGTTATGGCACAATGCATAAAAACGCTTTTCAGCCTGAGATAAGGTGGGTTTCGGAACGCCAAACATAAAAGTGTTAATAACTTTGGAAAAACACTTCAGGCAGTTTAGATTTGATGTGCAACTACTAGAAAGACCCTTTCTGCTATAGTGGGAGGTTAAAATTTCATGTTCTGAAGCTTCCCTGAAAAGTTATGGCACAATGCACAAAAACGCTTTTCAGCCTGAGATAAGGTGGGTTTCGGAACGCCAAACATAAAAGTGTTGATAACTTTCGAAAAACACTTCAGAGAGCTTAGATTTGATGTGCACCTACTAGAAAGACCCTTTCTGCTATAGTGGGAGGTTAAAATTTCATGTTCTGAAGCTTCCCTGAAAAGTTATGGCACAATGCGTAAAAACGCTTTTCAGCCTGAGATAAGGTGGGTTTCGGAACGCCAAACATAAAAGTGTTGATAACTTTGGAAAAACACTTCAGACAGTTTAGATTTGATGTGCAACTACTAGAAAGACCCTTTCTGCTATAGTGGGAGGTTAAAATTTCATGTTCTGACGCTTTCCTGAAAAGTTATGGCACAATGCACAAAAACGCTTTTCAGCGTGAGATAAGGTGGGTTTCGGAACGCCAAACATAAAAGTGTTGATAACTTTTGAAAAACACTTCAGACAGTTTAGATTTGATGTGCAACTACTAGAAAGACCCTTTCTGCTATAGTGGGAGGTTAAAATTTCATGTTCTGAAGCTTCCCTGAAAAGTTATGGCACAATGCACAAAAACGCTTTTCAGCCTGAGATAAGGTGGGTTTCGGAACGCCAAACATAAAAGTGTTGATAACTTTCGAAAAACACTTCAGAGAGCTTAGATTTGATGTGCACCTACTAGAAAGACCCTTTCTGCTATAGTGGGAGGTTAAAATTTCATGTTCTGAAGCTTCCCTGAAAAGTTATGGCACAATGCGTAAAAACGCTTTTCAGCCTGAGATAAGGTGGGTTTCGGAACGCCAAACATAAAAGTGTTGATAACTTTGGAAAAACACTTCAGACAGTTTAGATTTGATGTGCAACTACTAGAAAGACCCTTTCTGCTATAGTGGGAGGTTAAAATTTCATGTTCTGAAGCTTTCCTGAAAAGTTATGGCACAATGCACAAAAACGCTTTTCAGCCTGAGATAAGGTGGGTTTCGGAACGCCAAACATAAAAGTGTTAATAACTTTGGAAAAACACTTCAGACAGTTTAGATTTGATGTGCAACTACTAGAAAGACACTTTCTGCTATAGTGGGAGGTTAAAATTTCATGTTCTGAAGCTTTCCTGAAAAGTTATGGCACAATGCACAAAAACGCTTTTCAGCCTGAGATAAGGTGGGTTTCGGAACGCCAAACATAAAAGTGTTGATAACTTTCGAAAAACACTTCAGAGAGCTTAGATTTGATGTGCACCTACTAGAAAGACCCTTTCTGCTATAGTGGGAGGTTAAAATTTCATGTTCTGAAGCTTCCCTGAAAAGTTATGGCACAATGCGTAAAAACGCTTTTCAGCCTGAGATAAGGTGGGTTTCGGAACGCCAAACATAAAAGTGTTGATAACTTTGGAAAAACACTTCAGACAGTTTAGATTTGATGTGCAACTACTAGAAAGACCCTTTCTGCTATAGTGGGAGGTTAAAATTTCATGTTCTGAAGCTTTCCTGAAAAGTTATGGCACAATGCACAAAAACGCTTTTCAGCCTGAGATAAGGTGGGTTTCGGAACGCCAAACATAAAAGTGTTGATAACTTTCGAAAAACACTTCAGAGAGCTTAGATTTGATGTGCACCTACTAGAAAGACCCTTTCTGCTATAGTGGGAGGTTAAAATTTCATGTTCTGAAGCATCCCTGAAAAGTTATGGCACAATGCACAAAAACGCTTTTCAGCCTGAGATGAGGTGGGTTTCGGAACGCCAAACATAAAAGTGTTGATAACTTTGGAAAAACACTTCAGACAGTTTAGATTTGATGTGCAACTACTAGAAAGACCCTTTCTGCTATAGTGGGAGGTTAAAATTTCATGTTCTGAAGCTTCCCTGAAAAGTTATGGCACAATGCACAAAAACGCTTTTCAGCCTGAGATAAGGTGGGTTTCGGAACGCCAAACATAAAAGTGTTAATAACTTTGGAAAAACACTTCAGACAGTTTAGATTTGATGTGCAACTACTAGAAAGACCCTTTCTGCTATAGTGGGAGGTTAAAATTTCATGTTCTGAAGCTTCCCTGAAAAGTTATGGCACAATGCACAAAAACGCTTTTCAGCCTGAGATAAGGTGGGTTTCGGAACGCCAAACATAAAAGTGTTGATAACTTTCGAAAAACACTTCAGAGAGCTTAGATTTGATGTGCACCTACTAGAAAGACCCTTTCTGCTATAGTGGGAGGTTAAAATTTCATGTTCTGAAGCTTCCCTGAAAAGTTATGGCACAATGCGTAAAAACGCTTTTCAGCCTGAGATAAGGTGGGTTTCGGAACGCCAAACATAAAAGTGTTGATAACTTTGGAAAAACACTTCAGACAGTTTAGATTTGATGTGCAACTACTAGAAAGACCCTTTCTGCTATAGTGGGAGGTTAAAATTTCATGTTCTGAAGCTTTCCTGAAAAGTTATGGCACAATGCACAAAAACGCTTTTCAGCCTGAGATAAGGTGGTTTTCGGAACGCCAAACATAAAAGTGTTGATAACTTTTGAAAAACACTTCAGACAGCTTAGATTTGATGTGCAACTACTAGAAAGACCCTTTCTGCTATAGTGGGAGGTTAAAATTTCATGTTCTGAAGCTTCCCTGAAAAGTTATGGCACAATGCACAAAAACGCTTTTCAGCCTGAGATAAGGTGGGTTTCGGAACGCCAAACATAAAAGTGTTGATAACTTTGGAAAAACACTTCAGACAGTTTAGATTTGATGTGCAACTACTAGAAAGACCCTTTCTGCTATAGTGGGAGGTTAAAATTTCATGTTCTGAAGCTTTCCTGAAAAGTTATGGCACAATGCACAAAAACGCTTTTCAGCCTGTGATAAGGTGGGTTTCGGAACGCCAAACATAAAAGTGTTGATAACTTTTGAAAAACACTTCAGACAGCTGAGATTTGATGTGCAACTACTAGAAAGACCCTTTCTGCTATAGTGGGAGGTTAAAATTTCATGTTCTGAAGCTTCCCTGAAAAGTTATGGCACAATGCACAAAAACGCTTTTCAGCCTGAGATAAGGTGGGTTTCGGAACGCCAAACATAAAAGTGTTGATAACTTCGGAAAAACACTTCAGACAGTTTAGATTTGATGTGCAACTACTAGAAAGACCCTTTCTGCTATAGTGGGAGGTTAAAATTTCATGTTCTGAAGCTTCCCTGAAAAGTTATGGCACAATGCACAAAAACGCTTTTAAGCCTGAGATAAGGTGGGTTTCGGAACGCCAAACATAAAAGTGTTGATAACTTTCGAAAAACACTTCAGAGAGCTTAGATTTGATGTGCACCTACTAGAAAGACCCTTTCTGCTATAGTGGGAGGTTAAAATTTCATGTTCTGAAGCTTCCCTGAAAAGTTATGGCACAATGCGTAAAAACGCTTTTCAGCCTGAGATAAGGTGGGTTTCGGAACGCCAAACATAAAAGTGTTGATAACTTTGGAAAAACACTTCAGACAGTTTAGATTTGATGTGCAACTACTAGAAAGACCCTTTCTGCTATAGTGGGAGGTTAAAATTTCATGTTCTGAAGCTTTCCTGTAAAGTTATGGCACAATGCACAAAAACGCTTTTCAGCCTGAGATAAGGTGGGTTTCGGAACGCCAAACATAAAAGTGTTGATAACTTTTGAAAAACACTTCAGACAGCTTAGATTTGATGTGCAACTACTAGAAAGACCCTTTCTGCTATAGTGGGAGGTTAAAATTTCATGTTCTGAAGCTTCCCTGAAAAGTTATGGCACAATGCACAAAAACGCTTTTCAGCCTGAGATAAGGTGGGTTTCGGAACGCCAAACATAAAAGTGTTGATAACTTCGGAAAAACACTTCAGACAGTTTAGATTTGATGTGCAACTACTAGAAAGACCCTTTCTGCTATAGTGGGAGGTTAAAATTTCATGTTCTGAAGCTTCCCTGAAAAGTTATGGCACAATGCACAAAAACGCTTTTAAGCCTGAGATAAGGTGGGTTTCGGAACGCCAAACATAAAAGTGTTGATAACTTTCGAAAAACACTTCAGAGAGCTTAGATTTGATGTGCACCTACTAGAAAGACCCTTTCTGCTATAGTGGGAGGTTAAAATTTCATGTTCTGAAGCTTCCCTGAAAAGTTATGGCACAATGCGTAAAAACGCTTTTCAGCCTGAGATAAGGTGGGTTTCGGAACGCCAAACATAAAAGTGTTGATAACTTTGGAAAAACACTTCAGACAGTTTAGATTTGATGTGCAACTACTAGAAAGACCCTTTCTGCTATAGTGGGAGGTTAAAATTTCATGTTCTGAAGCTTTCCTGTAAAGTTATGGCACAATGCACAAAAACGCTTTTCAGCCTGAGATAAGGTGGGTTTCGGAACGCCAAACATAAAAGTGTTGATAACTTTTGAAAAACACTTCTGACAGCTTAGATTTGATGTGCAACTACGAGAAAGACCCTTTCTGCTATAGTGGGAGGTTAAAATTTCATGTTCTGAAGCTTCCCTGAAAAGTTATGGCACAATGCACAAAAACGCTTTTCAGCCTGAGATAAGGTGGGTTTCGGAACGCCAAACATAAAAGTGTTGATAACTTTGGAAAAACACTTCAGACAGTTTAGATTTGATGTGCAACTACTAGAAAGACCCTTTCTGCTATAGTGGGAGGTTAAAATTTCATGTTCTGAAGCTTCCCTGAAAAGTTATGGCACAATGCACAAAAACGCTTTTCAGCCTGAGATAAGGTGGGTTTCGGAACGCCAAACATAAAAGTGTTGATAACTTTGGAAAAACACTTCAGACAGTTTAGATTTGATGTGCAACTACTAGAAAGACCCTTTCTGCTATAGTGGGAGGTTAAAATTTCATGTTCTGAAGCTTCCCTGAAAAGTTATGGCACAATGCACAAAAACGCTTTTCAGCCTGAGATAAGGTGGGTTTCGGAACGCCAAACATAAAAGTGTTGATAACTTTCGAAAAACACTTCAGAGAGCTTAGATTTGATGTGCACCTACTAGAAAGACCCTTTCTGCTATAGTGGGAGCTTAAAATTTCATGTTCTGAAGCTTCCCTGAAAAGTTATGGCACAATGCGTAAAAACGCTTTTCAGCCTGAGATAAGGTGGGTTTCGGAACGCCAAACATAAAAGTGTTGATAACTTTGGAAAAACACTTCAGACAGTTTAGATTTGATGTGCAACTACTAAAAAGACCCTTTCTGCTATAGTGGGAGGTTAAAATTTCATGTTCTGAAGCTTTCCTGAAAAGTTATGGCACAATGCACAAAAACGCTTTTCAGCCTGAGATAAGGAGGGTTTCGGAACGCCAAACATAAAAGTGTTGATAACTTTCGAAAAACACTTCAGACAGCTTAGATTTGATGTGCAACTACTAGAAAGACCCTTTCTGCTATAGTGGGAGGTTAAAATTTCATGTTCTGAAGCTTCCCTGAAAAGTTATGGCACAATGCACAAAAACGCTTTTCAGCCTGAGATAAGGTGGGTTTCGGAACGCCAAACATAAAAGTGTTGATAACTTTCGAAAAACACTTCAGACAGCTTAGATTTGATGTGCACCTACTAGAAAGACCCTTTCTGCTATAGTGGGAGGTTAAAATTTCATGTTCTGAAGCTTTCCTGAAAAGTTATGGCACAATGCACAAAAACGCTTTTCAGCCTGAGATAAGGTGGGTTTCGGAACGCCAAACATAAAAGTGTTGATAACTTTTGAAAAACACTTCAGACAGCTTAGATTTGATGTGCAACTACTAGAAAGACCCTTTCTGCTATAGTGGGAGGTTAAAATTTCATGTTCTGAAGCTTCCCTGAAAAGTTATGGCACAATGCATAAAAACGCTTTTCAGCCTGAGATAAGGTGGGTTTCGGAACGCCAAACATAAAAGTGTTGATAACTTTGGAAAAACACTTCAGACAGTTTAGATTTGATGTGCAACTACTAGAAAGACCCTTTCTGCTATAGTGGGAGGTTAAAATTTCATGTTCTGAAGCTTCCGTGAAAAGTTATGGCACAATGCACAAAAACGCTTTTCAGCCTGAGATAAGGTGGGTTTCGGAACGCCAAACATAAAAGTGTTAATAACTTTGGAAAAACACTTCAGACAGTTTAGATTTGATGTGCAACTACTAGAAAGACCCTTTCTGCTATAGTGGGAGGTTAAAATTTCATGTTCTGAAGCTTCCCTGAAAAGTTATGGCACAATGCACAAAAACGCTTTTCAGCCTGAGATAAGGTGGGTTTCGGAACGCCAAACATAAAAGTGTTGATAACTTTCGAAAAACACTTCAGAGAGCTTAGATTTGATGTGCACCTACTAGAAAGACCCTTTCTGCTATAGTGGGAGCTTAAAATTTCATGTTCTGAAGCTTCCCTGAAAAGTTATGGCACAATGCGTAAAAACGCTTTTCAGCCTGAGATAAGGTGGGTTTCGGAACGCCAAACATAAAAGTGTTGATAACTTTCGAAAAACACTTCAGAGAGCTTAGATTTGATGTGCACCTACTAGAAAGACCCTTTCTGCTATAGTGGGAGCTTAAAATTTCATGTTCTGAAGCTTCCCTGAAAAGTTATGGCACAATGCGTAAAAACGCTTTTCAGCCTGAGATAAGGTGGGTTTCGGAACGCCAAACATAAAAGTGTTGATAACTTTGGAAAAACACTTCAGACAGTTTAGATTTGATGTGCAACTACTAGAAAGACCCTTTCTGCTATAGTGGGAGGTTAAAATTTCATGTTCTGAAGCTTTCCTGAAAAGTTATGGCACAATGCACAAAAACGCTTTTCAGCCTGAGATAAGGAGGGTTTCGGAACGCCAAACATAAAAGTGTTGATAACTTTCGAAAAACACTTCAGACAGCTTAGATTTGATGTGCAACTACTAGAAAGACCCTTTCTGCTATAGTGGGAGGTTAAAATTTCATGTTCTGAAGCTTCCCTGAAAAGTTATGGCACAATGCACAAAAACGCTTTTCAGCCTGAGATAAGGTGGGTTTCGGAACGCCAAACATAAAAGTGTTGATAACTTTCGAAAAACACTTCAGACAGCTTAGATTTGATGTGCACCTACTAGAAAGACCCTTTCTGCTATAGTGGGAGGTTAAAATTTCATGTTCTGAAGCTTTCCTGAAAAGTTATGGCACAATGCACAAAAACGCTTTTCAGCCTGAGATAAGGTGGGTTTCGGAACGCCAAACATAAAAGTGTTGATAACTTTTGAAAAACACTTCAGACAGCTTAGATTTGATGTGCAACTACTAGAAAGACCCTTTCTGCTATAGTGGGAGGTTAAAATTTCATGTTCTGAAGCTTCCCTGAAAAGTTATGGCACAATGCACAAAAACGCTTTTCAGCCTGAGATAAGGTGGGTTTCGGAACGCCAAACATAGAAGTGTTGATAACTTTGGAAAAACACTTCAGACAGTTTAGATTTGATGTGCAACTACTAGAAAGACCCTTTCTGCTATAGTGGGAGGTTAAAATTTCATGTTCTGAAGCTTCCGTGAAAAGTTATGGCACAATGCACAAAAACGCTTTTCAGCCTGAGATAAGGTGGGTTTCGGAACGCCAAACATAAAAGTGTTAATAACTTTGGAAAAACACTTCAGACAGTTTAGATTTGATGTGCAACTACTAGAAAGACCCTTTCTGCTATAGTGGGAGGTTAAAATTTCATGTTCTGAAGCTTCCCTGAAAAGTTATGGCACAATGCACAAAAACGCTTTTCAGCCTGAGATAAGGTGGGTTTCGGAACGCCAAACATAAAAGTGTTGATAACTTTCGAAAAACACTTCAGAGAGCTTAGATTTGATGTGCACCTACTAGAAAGACCCTTTCTGCTATAGTGGGAGCTTAAAATTTCATGTTCTGAAGCTTCCCTGAAAAGTTATGGCACAATGCGTAAAAACGCTTTTCAGCCTGAGATAAGGTGGGTTTCGGAACGCCAAACATAAAAGTGTTGATAACTTTGGAAAAACACTTCAGACAGTTTAGATTTGATGTGCAACTACTAGAAAGACCCTTTCTGCTATAGTGGGAGGTTAAAATTTCATGTTCTGAAGCTTTCCTGAAAAGTTATGGCACAATGCACAAAAACGCTTTTCAGCCTGAGATAAGGAGGGTTTCGGAACGCCAAACATAAAAGTGTTGATAACTTTCGAAAAACACTTCAGACAGCTTAGATTTGATGTGCAACTACTAGAAAGACCCTTTCTGCTATAGTGGGAGGTTAAAATTTCATGTTCTGAAGCTTCCCTGAAAAGTTATGGCACAATGCACAAAATCGCTTTTCAGCCTGAGATAAGGTGGGTTTCGGAACGCCAAACATAAAAGTGTTGATAACTTTCGAAAAACACTTCAGACAGCTTAGATTTGATGTGCACCTACTAGAAAGACCCTTTCTGCTATAGTGGGAGGTTAAAATTTCATGTTCTGAAGCTTCCCTGAAAAGTTATGGCACAATGCGTAAAAACGCTTTTCAGTCTGAGATAAGGTGGGTTTCGGAACGCCAAACATAAAAGTGTTGATAACTTTGGAAAAACACTTCAGACAGTTTAGATTTGATGTGCAACTACTAGAAAGACCCTTTCTGCTATAGTGGGAGGTTAAAATTTCATGTTCTGAAGCTTCCCTGAAAAGTTATGGCACAATGCACAAAAACGCTTTTCAGCCTGAGATAAGGTGGGTTTCGGAACGCGAAACATAAAAGTGTTAATGACTTTGGAAAAACACTTCAGACAGTTTAGATTTGATGTGCAACTACTAGAAAGACCCTTTCTGCTATAGTGGGAGGTTAAAATTTCATGTTCTGAAGCTTCCCTGAAAAGTTATGGCACAATGCACAAAAACGCTTTTCAGCCTGAGATAAGGTGGGTTTCGGAACGCCAAACATAAAAGTGTGAATAACTTTGGAAAAACACTTCAGACAGTTTAGATTTGATGTGCAACTACTAGAAAGACCCTTTCTGCTATAGTGGGAGGTTAAAATTTCATGTTCTGAAGCTTTCCTGAAAAGTTATGGCACAATGCACAAAAACGCTTTTCAGCCTGAGATAAGGTGGGTTTCGGAACGCCAAACATAAAAGTGTTGGTAACTTTCGAAAAACACTTCAGAGAGCTTAGATTTGATGTGCACCTACTAGAAAGACCCTTTCTGCTATAGTGGGAGGTTAAAATTTCATGTTCTGAAGCTTCCCTGAAAAGTTATGGCACAATGCGTAAAAACGCTTTTCAGCCTGAGATAAGGTGGGTTTCGGAACGCCAAACATAAAAGTGTTGATAACTTTTGAAAAACACTTCAGACAGCTTAGATTTGATGTGCAACTACTAGAAAGACCCTTTCTGCTATAGTGGGAGGTTAAAATTTCATGTTCTGAAGCTTCCCTGAAAAGTTATGGCACAATGCACAAAAACGCTTTTCAGCCTGAGATAAGGTGGGTTTCGGAACGCCAAACATAAAAGTGTTGATAACTTCGGAAAAACACTTCAGACAGTTTAGATTTGATGTGCAACTACTAGAAAGACCCTTTCTGCTATAGTGGGAGGTTAAAATTTCATGTTCTGAAGCTTCCCTGAAAAGTTATGGCACAATGCACAAAAACGCTTTTAAGCCTGAGATAAGGTGGGTTTCGGAACGCCAAACATAAAAGTGTTGATAACTTTCGAAAAACACTTCAGAGAGCTTAGATTTGATGTGCACCTACTAGAAAGACCCTTTCTGCTATAGTGGGAGGTTAAAATTTCATGTTCTGAAGCTTCCCTGAAAAGTTATGGCACAATGCGTAAAAACGCTTTTCAGCCTGAGATAAGGTGGGTTTCGGAACGCCAAACATAAAAGTGTTGATAACTTTGGAAAAACACTTCAGACAGTTTAGATTTGATGTGCAACTACTAGAAAGACCCTTTCTGCTATAGTGGGAGGTTAAAATTTCATGTTCTGAAGCTTTCCTGTAAAGTTATGGCACAATGCACAAAAACGCTTTTCAGCCTGAGATAAGGTGGGTTTCGGAACGCCAAACATAAAAGTGTTGATAACTTTTGAAAAACACTTCAGACAGCTTAGATTTGATGTGCAACTACTAGAAAGACCCTTTCTGCTATAGTGGGAGGTTAAAATTTCATGTTCTGAAGCTTCCCTGAAAAGTTATGGCACAATGCACAAAAACGCTTTTCAGCCTGAGATAAGGTGGGTTTCGGAACGCCAAACATAAAAGTGTTGATAACTTCGGAAAAACACTTCAGACAGTTTAGATTTGATGTGCAACTACTAGAAAGACCCTTTCTGCTATAGTGGGAGGTTAAAATTTCATGTTCTGAAGCTTCCCTGAAAAGTTATGGCACAATGCACAAAAACGCTTTTAAGCCTGAGATAAGGTGGGTTTCGGAACGCCAAACATAAAAGTGTTGATAACTTTCGAAAAACACTTCAGAGAGCTTAGATTTGATGTGCACCTACTAGAAAGACCCTTTCTGCTATAGTGGGAGGTTAAAATTTCATGTTCTGAAGCTTCCCTGAAAAGTTATGGCACAATGCGTAAAAACGCTTTTCAGCCTGAGATAAGGTGGGTTTCGGAACGCCAAACATAAAAGTGTTGATAACTTTGGAAAAACACTTCAGACAGTTTAGATTTGATGTGCAACTACTAGAAAGACCCTTTCTGCTATAGTGGGAGGTTAAAATTTCATGTTCTGAAGCTTTCCTGTAAAGTTATGGCACAATGCACAAAAACGCTTTTCAGCCTGAGATAAGGTGGGTTTCGGAACGCCAAACATAAAAGTGTTGATAACTTTTGAAAAACACTTCTGACAGCTTAGATTTGATGTGCAACTACGAGAAAGACCCTTTCTGCTATAGTGGGAGGTTAAAATTTCATGTTCTGAAGCTTCCCTGAAAAGTTATGGCACAATGCACAAAAACGCTTTTCAGCCTGAGATAAGGTGGGTTTCGGAACGCCAAACATAAAAGTGTTGATAACTTTGGAAAAACACTTCAGACAGTTTAGATTTGATGTGCAACTACTAGAAAGACCCTTTCTGCTATAGTGGGAGGTTAAAATTTCATGTTCTGAAGCTTCCCTGAAAAGTTATGGCACAATGCACAAAAACGCTTTTCAGCCTGAGATAAGGTGGGTTTCGGAACGCCAAACATAAAAGTGTTGATAACTTTGGAAAAACACTTCAGACAGTTTAGATTTGATGTGCAACTACTAGAAAGACCCTTTCTGCTATAGTGGGAGGTTAAAATTTCATGTTCTGAAGCTTCCCTGAAAAGTTATGGCACAATGCACAAAAACGCTTTTCAGCCTGAGATAAGGTGGGTTTCGGAACGCCAAACATAAAAGTGTTGATAACTTTCGAAAAACACTTCAGAGAGCTTAGATTTGATGTGCACCTACTAGAAAGACCCTTTCTGCTATAGTGGGAGCTTAAAATTTCATGTTCTGAAGCTTCCCTGAAAAGTTATGGCACAATGCGTAAAAACGCTTTTCAGCCTGAGATAAGGTGGGTTTCGGAACGCCAAACATAAAAGTGTTGATAACTTTGGAAAAACACTTCAGACAGTTTAGATTTGATGTGCAACTACTAAAAAGACCCTTTCTGCTATAGTGGGAGGTTAAAATTTCATGTTCTGAAGCTTTCCTGAAAAGTTATGGCACAATGCACAAAAACGCTTTTCAGCCTGAGATAAGGAGGGTTTCGGAACGCCAAACATAAAAGTGTTGATAACTTTCGAAAAACACTTCAGACAGCTTAGATTTGATGTGCAACTACTAGAAAGACCCTTTCTGCTATAGTGGGAGGTTAAAATTTCATGTTCTGAAGCTTCCCTGAAAAGTTATGGCACAATGCACAAAAACGCTTTTCAGCCTGAGATAAGGTGGGTTTCGGAACGCCAAACATAAAAGTGTTGATAACTTTCGAAAAACACTTCAGACAGCTTAGATTTGATGTGCACCTACTAGAAAGACCCTTTCTGCTATAGTGGGAGGTTAAAATTTCATGTTCTGAAGCTTTCCTGAAAAGTTATGGCACAATGCACAAAAACGCTTTTCAGCCTGAGATAAGGTGGGTTTCGGAACGCCAAACATAAAAGTGTTGATAACTTTTGAAAAACACTTCAGACAGCTTAGATTTGATGTGCAACTACTAGAAAGACCCTTTCTGCTATAGTGGGAGGTTAAAATTTCATGTTCTGAAGCTTCCCTGAAAAGTTATGGCACAATGCATAAAAACGCTTTTCAGCCTGAGATAAGGTGGGTTTCGGAACGCCAAACATAAAAGTGTTGATAACTTTGGAAAAACACTTCAGACAGTTTAGATTTGATGTGCAACTACTAGAAAGACCCTTTCTGCTATAGTGGGAGGTTAAAATTTCATGTTCTGAAGCTTCCGTGAAAAGTTATGGCACAATGCACAAAAACGCTTTTCAGCCTGAGATAAGGTGGGTTTCGGAACGCCAAACATAAAAGTGTTAATAACTTTGGAAAAACACTTCAGACAGTTTAGATTTGATGTGCAACTACTAGAAAGACCCTTTCTGCTATAGTGGGAGGTTAAAATTTCATGTTCTGAAGCTTCCCTGAAAAGTTATGGCACAATGCACAAAAACGCTTTTCAGCCTGAGATAAGGTGGGTTTCGGAACGCCAAACATAAAAGTGTTGATAACTTTCGAAAAACACTTCAGAGAGCTTAGATTTGATGTGCACCTACTAGAAAGACCCTTTCTGCTATAGTGGGAGCTTAAAATTTCATGTTCTGAAGCTTCCCTGAAAAGTTATGGCACAATGCGTAAAAACGCTTTTCAGCCTGAGATAAGGTGGGTTTCGGAACGCCAAACATAAAAGTGTTGATAACTTTCGAAAAACACTTCAGAGAGCTTAGATTTGATGTGCACCTACTAGAAAGACCCTTTCTGCTATAGTGGGAGCTTAAAATTTCATGTTCTGAAGCTTCCCTGAAAAGTTATGGCACAATGCGTAAAAACGCTTTTCAGCCTGAGATAAGGTGGGTTTCGGAACGCCAAACATAAAAGTGTTGATAACTTTGGAAAAACACTTCAGACAGTTTAGATTTGATGTGCAACTACTAGAAAGACCCTTTCTGCTATAGTGGGAGGTTAAAATTTCATGTTCTGAAGCTTTCCTGAAAAGTTATGGCACAATGCACAAAAACGCTTTTCAGCCTGAGATAAGGAGGGTTTCGGAACGCCAAACATAAAAGTGTTGATAACTTTCGAAAAACACTTCAGACAGCTTAGATTTGATGTGCAACTACTAGAAAGACCCTTTCTGCTATAGTGGGAGGTTAAAATTTCATGTTCTGAAGCTTCCCTGAAAAGTTATGGCACAATGCACAAAAACGCTTTTCAGCCTGAGATAAGGTGGGTTTCGGAACGCCAAACATAAAAGTGTTGATAACTTTCGAAAAACACTTCAGACAGCTTAGATTTGATGTGCACCTACTAGAAAGACCCTTTCTGCTATAGTGGGAGGTTAAAATTTCATGTTCTGAAGCTTTCCTGAAAAGTTATGGCACAATGCACAAAAACGCTTTTCAGCCTGAGATAAGGTGGGTTTCGGAACGCCAAACATAAAAGTGTTGATAACTTTTGAAAAACACTTCAGACAGCTTAGATTTGATGTGCAACTACTAGAAAGACCCTTTCTGCTATAGTGGGAGGTTAAAATTTCATGTTCTGAAGCTTCCCTGAAAAGTTATGGCACAATGCACAAAAACGCTTTTCAGCCTGAGATAAGGTGGGTTTCGGAACGCCAAACATAAAAGTGTTGATAACTTTGGAAAAACACTTCAGACAGTTTAGATTTGATGTGCAACTACTAGAAAGACCCTTTCTGCTATAGTGGGAGGTTAAAATTTCATGTTCTGAAGCTTCCGTGAAAAGTTATGGCACAATGCACAAAAACGCTTTTCAGCCTGAGATAAGGTGGGTTTCGGAACGCCAAACATAAAAGTGTTAATAACTTTGGAAAAACACTTCAGACAGTTTAGATTTGATGTGCAACTACTAGAAAGACCCTTTCTGCTATAGTGGGAGGTTAAAATTTCATGTTCTGAAGCTTCCCTGAAAAGTTATGGCACAATGCACAAAAACGCTTTTCAGCCTGAGATAAGGTGGGTTTCGGAACGCCAAACATAAAAGTGTTGATAACTTTCGAAAAACACTTCAGAGAGCTTAGATTTGATGTGCACCTACTAGAAAGACCCTTTCTGCTATAGTGGGAGCTTAAAATTTCATGTTCTGAAGCTTCCCTGAAAAGTTATGGCACAATGCGTAAAAACGCTTTTCAGCCTGAGATAAGGTGGGTTTCGGAACGCCAAACATAAAAGTGTTGATAACTTTGGAAAAACACTTCAGACAGTTTAGATTTGATGTGCAACTACTAGAAAGACCCTTTCTGCTATAGTGGGAGGTTAAAATTTCATGTTCTGAAGCTTTCCTGAAAAGTTATGGCACAATGCACAAAAACGCTTTTCAGCCTGAGATAAGGAGGGTTTCGGAACGCCAAACATAAAAGTGTTGATAACTTTCGAAAAACACTTCAGACAGCTTAGATTTGATGTGCAACTACTAGAAAGACCCTTTCTGCTATAGTGGGAGGTTAAAATTTCATGTTCTGAAGCTTCCCTGAAAAGTTATGGCACAATGCACAAAATCGCTTTTCAGCCTGAGATAAGGTGGGTTTCGGAACGCCAAACATAAAAGTGTTGATAACTTTCGAAAAACACTTCAGACAGCTTAGATTTGATGTGCACCTACTAGAAAGACCCTTTCTGCTATAGTGGGAGGTTAAAATTTCATGTTCTGAAGCTTCCCTGAAAAGTTATGGCACAATGCGTAAAAACGCTTTTCAGTCTGAGATAAGGTGGGTTTCGGAACGCCAAACATAAAAGTGTTGATAACTTTGGAAAAACACTTCAGACAGTTTAGATTTGATGTGCAACTACTAGAAAGACCCTTTCTGCTATAGTGGGAGGTTAAAATTTCATGTTCTGAAGCTTCCCTGAAAAGTTATGGCACAATGCACAAAAACGCTTTTCAGCCTGAGATAAGGTGGGTTTCGGAACGCGAAACATAAAAGTGTTAATGACTTTGGAAAAACACTTCAGACAGTTTAGATTTGATGTGCAACTACTAGAAAGACCCTTTCTGCTATAGTGGGAGGTTAAAATTTCATGTTCTGAAGCTTCCCTGAAAAGTTATGGCACAATGCACAAAAACGCTTTTCAGCCTGAGATAAGGTGGGTTTCGGAACGCCAAACATAAAAGTGTGAATAACTTTGGAAAAACACTTCAGACAGTTTAGATTTGATGTGCAACTACTAGAAAGACCCTTTCTGCTATAGTGGGAGGTTAAAATTTCATGTTCTGAAGCTTTCCTGAAAAGTTATGGCACAATGCACAAAAACGCTTTTCAGCCTGAGATAAGGTGGGTTTCGGAACGCCAAACATAAAAGTGTTGGTAACTTTCGAAAAACACTTCAGAGAGCTTAGATTTGATGTGCACCTACTAGAAAGACCCTTTCTGCTATAGTGGGAGGTTAAAATTTCATGTTCTGAAGCTTCCCTGAAAAGTTATGGCACAATGCGTAAAAACGCTTTTCAGCCTGAGATAAGGTGGGTTTCGGAACGCCAAACATAAAAGTGTTGATAACTTTGGAAAAACACTTCAGACAGTTTAGATTTGATGTGCAACTACTAGAAAGACCCTTTCTGCTATAGTGGGAGGTTAAAATTTCATGTTCTGAAGCTTTCCTGAAAAGTTATGGCACAATGCACAAAAACGCTTTTCAGCCTGAGATAAGGTGGGTTTCGGAACGCCAAACATAAAAGTGTTGATAACTTTCGAAAAACACTTCAGAGAGCTTAGATTTGATGTGCACCTACTAGAAAGACCCTTTCTGCTATAGTGGGAGCTTAAAATTTCATGTTCTGAAGCTTCCCTGAAAAGTTATGGCACAATGCGTAAAAACGCTTTTCAGCCTGAGATAAGGTGGGTTTCGGAACGCCAAACATAAAAGTGTTGATAACTTTGGAAAAACACTTCAGACAGTTTAGATTTGATGTGCAACTACTAGAAAGACCCTTTCTGCTATAGTGGGAGGTTAAAATTTCATGTTCTGAAGCTTTCCTGAAAAGTTATGGCACAATGCACAAAAACGCTTTTCAGCCTGAGATAAGGAGGGTTTCGGAACGCCAAACATAAAAGTGTTGATAACTTTCGAAAAACACTTCAGACAGCTTAGATTTGATGTGCAACTACTAGAAAGACCCTTTCTGCTATAGTGGGAGGTTAAAATTTCATGTTCTGAAGCTTCCCTGAAAAGTTATGGCACAATGCACAAAAACGCTTTTCAGCCTGAGATAAGGTGGGTTTCGGAACGCCAAACATAAAAGTGTTGATAACTTTCGAAAAACACTTCAGACAGCTTAGATTTGATGTGCACCTACTAGAAAGACCCTTTCTGCTATAGTGGGAGGTTAAAATTTCATGTTCTGAAGCTTCCCTGAAAAGTTATGGCACAATGCGTAAAAACGCTTTTCAGTCTGAGATAAGGTGGGTTTCGGAACGCCAAACATAAAAGTGTTGATAACTTTGGAAAAACACTTCAGACAGTTTAGATTTGATGTGCAACTACTAGAAAGACCCTTTCTGCTATAGTGGGAGGTTAAAATTTCATGTTCTGAAGCTTCCCTGAAAAGTTATGGCACAATGCACAAAAACGCTTTTCAGCCTGAGATAAGGTGGGTTTCGGAACGCCAAACATAAAAGTGTTAATAACTTTGGAAAAACACTTCAGACAGTTTAGATTTGATGTGCAACTACTAGAAAGACCCTTTCTGCTATAGTGGGAGGTTAAAATTTCATGTTCTGAAGCTTCCCTGAAAAGTTATGGCACAATGCACAAAAACGCTTTTCAGCCTGAGATAAGGTGGGTTTCGGAACGCCAAACATAAAAGTGTTAATAACTTTGGAAAAACACTTCAGACAGTTTAGATTTGATGTGCAACTACTAGAAAGACCCTTTCTGCTATAGTGGGAGGTTAAAATTTCATGTTCTGAAGCTTTCCTGAAAAGTTATGGCACAATGCACAAAAACGCTTTTCAGCCTGAGATAAGGTGGGTTTCGGAACGCCAAACATAAAAGTGTTGGTAACTTTCGAAAAACACTTCAGAGAGCTTAGATTTGATGTGCACCTACTAGAAAGACCCTTTCTGCTATAGTGGGAGGTTAAAATTTCATGTTCTGAAGCTTCCCTGAAAAGTTATGGCACAATGCGTAAAAACGCTTTTCAGCCTGAGATAAGGTGGGTTTCGGAACGCCAAACATAAAAGTGTTGATAACTTTGGAAAAACACTTCAGACAGTTTAGATTTGATGTGCAACTACTAGAAAGACCCTTTCTGCTATAGTGGGAGGTTAAAATTTCATGTTCTGAAGCTTTCCTGAAAAGTTATGGCACAATGCACAAAAACGCTTTTCAGCCTGAGATAAGGTGGGTTTCGGAACGCCAAACATAAAAGTGTTGATAACTTTTGAAAAACACTTCAGACAGCTTAGATTTGATGTGCAACTACTAGAAAGACCCTTTCTGCTATAGTGGGAGGTTAAAATTTCATGTTCTGAAGCTTCCCTGAAAAGTTATGGCACAATGCACAAAAACGCTTTTCAGCCTGAGATAAGGTGGGTTTCGGAACGCCAAACATAAAAGTGTTGATAACTTTGGAAAAACACTTCAGACAGTTTAGATTTGATGTGCAACTACTAGAAAGACCCTTTCTGCTATAGTGGGAGGTTAAAATTTCATGTTCTGAAGCTTTCCTGAAAAGTTATGGCACAATGCACAAAAACGCTTTTCAGCCTGAGATAAGGTGGGTTTCGGAACGCCAAACATAAAAGTGTTGATAACTTTTGAAAAACACTTCAGACAGCTTAGATTTGATGTGCAACTACTAGAAAGACCCTTTCTGCTATAGTGGGAGGTTAAAATTTCATGTTCTGAAGCTTCCCTGAAAAGTTATGGCACAATGCACAAAAACGCTTTTCAGCCTGAGATAAGGTGGGTTTCGGAACGCCAAACATAAAAGTGTTAATAACTTTGGAAAAACACTTCAGACAGTTTAGATTTGATGTGCAACTACTAGAAAGACCCTTTCTGCTATAGTGGGAGGTTAAAATTTCATGTTCTGAAGCTTCCCTGAAAAGTTATGGCACAATGCACAAAAACGCTTTTCAGCCTGAGATAAGGTGGGTTTCGGAACGCCAAACATAAAAGTGTTGATAACTTTGGAAAAACACTTCAGACAGTTTAGATTTGATGTGCAACTACTAGAAAGACCCTTTCTGCTATAGTGGGAGGTTAAAATTTCATGTTCTGATGCTTCCCTGAAAAGTTATGGCACAATGCACAAAAACGCTTTTCAGCCTGAGATAAGGTGGGTTTCGGAACGCCAAACATAAAAGTGTTGATAACTTTCGAAAAACACTTCAGACAGCTTAGATTTGATGTGCAACTACTAGAAAGACCCTTTCTGCTATAGTGGGAGGTTAAAATTTCATGTTCTGAAGCTTTCTTGAAAAGTTATGGCACAATGCACCAAAACGCTTTTCAGCCTGAGATAAGGTGGGTTTCGGAACGCCAAACATAAAAGTGTTGATAACTTTTGAAAAACACTTCAGACAGCTTAGATTTGATGTGCAACTACTAGAAAGACCCTTTCTGCTATAGTGGGAGGTTAAAATTTCATGTTCTGAAGCTTCCCTGAAAAGTTATGGCACAATGCGTAAAAACGCTTTTCAGCCTGAGATAAGGTGGGTTTCGGAACGCCAAACATAAAAGTGTTGATAACTTTGGAAAAACACTTCAGACAGTTTAGATTTGATGTGCAACTACTAGAAAGACCCTTTCTGCTATAGTGGGAGGTTAAAATTTCATGTTCTGAAGCTTCCCTGAAAAGTTATGGCACAATGCACAAAAACGCTTTTCAGCCTGAGATAAGGTGGGTTTCGGAACGCCAAACATAAAAGTGTTGATAACTTTTGAAAAACACTTCAGACAGCTTAGATTTGATGTGCAACTACTAGAAAGACCCTTTCTGCTATAGTGGGATGTTAAAATTTCATGTTCTGAAGCTTCCCTGAAAAGTTATGGCACAATGCACAAAAACGCTTTTCAGCCTGAGATAAGGTGGGTTTCGGAACGCCAAACATAAAAGTGTTGATAACTTTCGAAAAACACTTCAGACAGCTTAGATTTGATGTGCACCTACTAGAAAGACCCTTTCTGCTATAGTGGGAGGTTAAAATTTCATGTTCTGAAGCTTCCCTGAAAAGTTATGGCACAATGCGTAAAAACGCTATTCAGCCTGAGATAAGGTGGGTTTCGGAACGCCAAACATAAAAGTGTTGATAACTTTGGAAAAACACTTCAGACAGTTTAGATTTGATGTGCAACTACTAGAAAGACCCTTTCTGCTATAGTGGGAGGTTAAAATTTCATGTTCTGAAGCTTTCCTGAAAAGTTATGGCACAATGCACAAAAACGCTTTTCAGCCTGAGATAAGGTGGGTTTCGGAACGCCAAACATAAAAGTGTTGGTAACTTTCGAAAAACTCTTCAGAGAGCTTAGATTTGATGTGCACCTACTAGAAAGACCCTTTCTGCTATAGTGGGAGGTTAAAATTTCATGTTCTGAAGCTTCCCTGAAAAGTTATGGCACAATGCGTAAAAACGCTTTTCAGCCTGAGATAAGGTGGGTTTCGGAACGCCAAACATAAAAGTGTTGATAACTTTGGAAAAACACTTCTGACAGTTTAGATTTGATGTGCAACTACTAGAAAGACCCTTTCTGCTATAGTGGGAGGTTAAAATTTCATGTTCTGAAGCTTCCCTGAAAAGTTATGGCACAATGCACAAAAACGCTTTTCAGCCTGAGATAAGGTGGGTTTCGGAACGCCAAACATAAAAGTGTTGATAACTTTTGAAAAACACTTCAGACAGTTTAGATTTGATGTGCAACTACTAGAAAGACCCTTTCTGCTATAGTGGGAGGTTAAAATTTCATGTTCTGAAGCTTCCCTGAAAAGTTATGGCACAATGCACAAAAACGCTTTTCAGCCTGAGATAAGGTGGGTTTCGGAACGCCAAACATAAAAGTGTTGATAACTTTCGAAAAACACTTCAGAGAGCTTAGATTTGATGTGCACCTACTAGAAAGACCCTTTCTGCTATAGTGGGAGGTTAAAATTTCATGTTCTGAAGCTTCCCTGAAAAGTTATGGCACAATGCGTAAAAACGCTTTTCAGCCTGAGATAAGGTGGGTTTCGGAACGCCAAACATAAAAGTGTTGATAACTTTGGAAAAACACTTCAGACAGTTTAGATTTGATGTGCAACTACTAGAAAGACCCTTTCTGCTATAGTGGGAGGTTAAAATTTCATGTTCTGAAGCTTTCCTGAAAAGTTATGGCACAATGCACAAAAACGCTTTTCAGCCTGAGATAAGGTGGGTTTCGGAACGCCAAACATAAAAGTGTTAATAACTTTGGAAAAACACTTCAGACAGTTTAGATTTGATGTGCAACTACTAGAAAGACACTTTCTGCTATAGTGGGAGGTTAAAATTTCATGTTCTGAAGCTTTCCTGAAAAGTTATGGCACAATGCACAAAAACGCTTTTCAGCCGGAGATAAGGTGGGTTTCGGAACGCCAAACATAAAAGTGTTGATAACTTTCGAAAAACACTTCAGAGAGCTTAGATTTGATGTGCACCTACTAGAAAGACCCTTTCTGCTATAGTGGGAGCTTAAAATTTCATGTTCTGAAGCTTCCCTGAAAAGTTATGGCACAATGCGTAAAAACGCTTTTCAGCCTGAGATAAGGTGGGTTTCGGAACGCCAAACATAAAAGTGTTGATAACTTTGGAAAAACACTTCAGACAGTTTAGATTTGATGTGCAACTACTAGAAAGACCCTTTCTGCTATAGTGGGAGGTTAAAATTTCATGTTCTGAAGCTTCCCTGAAAAGTTATGGCACAATGCACAAAAACGCTTTTCAGCCTGAGATAAGGTGGGTTTCGGAACGCCAAACATAAAAGTGTTAATAACTTTGGAAAAACACTTCAGACAGTTTAGATTTGATGTGCAACTACTAGAAAGACCCTTTCTGCTATAGTGGGAGGTTAAAATTTCATGTTCTGAAGCTTCCCTGAAAAGTTATGGCACAATGCACAAAAACGCTTTTCAGCCTGAGATAAGGTGGGTTTCGGAACGCCAAACATAAAAGTGTTGATAACTTTCGAAAAACACTTCAGAGAGCTTAGATTTGATGTGCACCTACTAGAAAGACCCTTTCTGCTATAGTGGGAGGTTAAAATTTCATGTTCTGAAGCTTCCCTGAAAAGTTATGGCACAATGCGTAAAAACGCTTTTCAGCCTGAGATAAGGTGGGTTTCGGAACGCCAAACATAAAAGTGTTGATAACTTTGGAAAAACACTTCAGACAGTTTAGATTTGATGTGCAACTACTAGAAAGACCCTTTCTGCTATAGTGGGAGGTTAAAATTTCATGTTCTGAAGCTTTCCTGAAAAGTTATGGCACAATGCACAAAAACGCTTTTCAGCCTGAGATAAGGTGGGTTTCGGAACGCCAAACATAAAAGTGTTGATAACTTTTGAAAAACACTTCAGAGAGCTTAGATTTGATGTGCAACTACTAGAAAGACCCTTTCTGCTATAGTGGGAGGTTAAAATTTCATGTTCTGAAGCTTCCCTGAAAAGTTATGGCACAATGCACAAAAACGCTTTTCAGCCTGAGATAAGGTGGGTTTCGGAACGCCAAACATAAAAGTGTTGATAACTTTGGAAAAACACTTCAGACAGTTTAGATTTGATGTGCAACTACTAGAAAGACCCTTTCTGCTATAGTGGGAGGTTAAAATTTCATGTTCTGAAGCTTTCCTGAAAAGTTATGGCACAATGCACAAAAACGCTTTTCAGCCTGAGATAAGGTGGGTTTCGGAACGCCAAACATAAAAGTGTTGATAACTTTTGAAAAACACTTCAGACAGCTTAGATTTGATGTGCAACTACTAGAAAGACCCTTTCTGCTATAGTGGGAGGTTAAAATTTCATGTTCTGAAGCTTCCCTGAAAAGTTATGGCACAATGCTCAAAAACGCTTTTCAGCCTGAGATAAGGTGGGTTTCGGAACGCCAAACATAAAAGTGTTGATAACTTTTGAAAAACACTTCAGACAGCTTAGATTTGATGTGCAACTACTAGAAAGACCCTTTCTGCTATAGTGGGAGGTTAAAATTTCATGTTCTTAAGCTTCCCTGAAAAGTTATGGCACAATGCACAAAAACGCTTTTCAGCCTGAGATAAGGTGGGTTTCGGAACGCCAAACATAAAAGTGTTGATAACTTTGGAAAAACACTTCAGACAGTTTAGATTTGATGTGCAACTACTAGAAAGACCCTTTCTGCTATAGTGGGAGGTTAAAATTTCATGTTCTGAAGCTTTCCTGAAAAGTTATGGCACAATGCACAAAAACGCTTTTCAGCCTGAGATAAGGTGGGTTTCGGAACGCCAAACATAAAAGTGTTGATAACTTTTGAAAAACACTTCAGACAGCTTAGATTTGATGTGCAACTACTAGAAAGACCCTTTCTGCTATAGTGGGAGGTTAAAATTTCATGTTCTGAAGCTTCCCTGAAAAGTTATGGCACAATGCACAAAAACGCTTTTCAGCCTGAGATAAGGTGGGTTTCGGAACGCCAAACATAAAAGTGTTAATAACTTTGGAAAAACACTTCAGACAGTTTAGATTTGATGTGCAACTACTAGAAAGACCCTTTCTGCTATAGTGGGAGGTTAAAATTTCATGTTCTGAAGCTTCCCTGAAAAGTTATGGCACAATGCACAAAAACGCTTTTCAGCCTGAGATAAGGTGGGTTTCGGAACGCCAAACATAAAAGTGTTGATAACTTTGGAAAAACACTTCAGACAGTTTAGATTTGATGTGCAACTACTAGAAAGACCCTTTCTGCTATAGTGGGAGGTTAAAATTTCATGTTCTGATGCTTCCCTGAAAAGTTATGGCACAATGCACAAAAACGCTTTTCAGCCTGAGATAAGGTGGGTTTCGGAACGCCAAACATAAAAGTGTTGATAACTTTCGAAAAACACTTCAGAGAGCTTAGATTTGATGTGCACCTACTAGAAAGACCCTTTCTGCTATAGTGGGAGGTTAAAATTTCATGTTCTGAAGCTTCCCTGAAAAGTTATGGCACAAAGCACAAAAACGCTTTTCAGCCTGAGATAAGGTGGGTTTCGGAACGCCAAAAATAAAAGTGTTGATAACTTTCGAAAAACACTTCAGACAGCTTAGATTTGATGTGCACCTACTAGAAAGACCCTTTCTGCTATAGTGGGAGGTTAAAATTTCATGTTCTGAAGCTTCCCTGAAAGGTTATGGCACAATGCGTAAAAACGCTTTTCAGCCTGAGATAAGGTGGGTTTCGGAACGCCAAACATAAAAGTGTTGATAACTTTTGAAAAACACTTCAGACAGTTTAGATTTGATGTGCAACTACTAGAAAGACCCTTTCTGCTATAGTGGGAGGTTAAAATTTCATGTTCTGAAGCTTCCCTGAAAAGTTATGGCACAATGCACAAAAACGCTTTTCAGCCTGAGATAAGGTGGGTTTCGGAACGCCAAACATAAAAGTGTTAATAACTTTGGAAAAACACTTCAGACAGTTTAGATTTGATGTGCAACTACTAGAAAGACCCTTTCTGCTATAGTGGGAGGTTAAAATTTCATGTTCTGAAGCTTTCTTGAAAAGTTATGGCACAATGCACAAAAACGCTTTTCAGCCTGAGATAAGGTGGGTTTCGGAACGCCAAACATAAAAGTGTTGATAACTTTTGAAAAACACTTCAGACAGCTTAGATTTGATGTGCAACTACTAGAAAGACCCTTTCTGCTATAGTGGGAGGTTAAAATTTCATGTTCTGAAGCTTTCTTGAAAAGTTATGGCACAATGCACAAAAACGCTTTTCAGCCTGAGATAAGGTGGGTTTCGGAACGCCAAACATAAAAGTGTTGATAACTTTTGAAAAACACTTCAGACAGTTTAGATTTGATGTGCAACTACTAGAAAGACCCTTTCTGCTATAGTGGGAGGTTAAAATTTCATGTTCTGAAGCTTTCTTGAAAAGTTATGGCACAATGCACAAAAACGCTTTTCAGCCTGAGATAAGGTGGGTATCGGAACGCCAAACATAAAAGTGTTGATAACTTTGGAAAAACACTTCAGACAGTTTAGATTTGATGTGCAACTACTAGAAAGACCCTTTCTGCTATAGTGGGAGGTTAAAATTTCATGTTCTGAAGCTTTCCTGAAAAGTTATGGCACAATGCACAAAAACGCTTTTCAGCCTGAGATAAGGTGGGTTTCGGAACGCCAAACATAAAAGTGTTGATAACTTTTGAAAAACACTTCAGAGAGCTTAGATTTGATGTGCAACTACTAGAAAGACCCTTTCTGCTATAGTGGGAGGTTAAAATTTCATGTTCTGAAGCTTCCCTGAAAAGTTATGGCACAATGCACAAAAACGCTTTTCAGCCTGAGATAAGGTGGGTTTCGGAACGCCAAACATAAAAGTGTTGATAACTTTGGAAAAACACTTCAGACAGTTTAGATTTGATGTGCAACTACTAGAAAGACCCTTTCTGCTATAGTGGGAGGTTAAAATTTCATGTTCTGAAGCTTTCCTGAAAAGTTATGGCACAATGCACAAAAACGCTTTTCAGCCTGAGATAAGGTGGGTTTCGGAACGCCAAACACAAAAGTGTTGATAACTTTTGAAAAACACTTCAGACAGCTTAGATTTGATGTGCAACTACTAGAAAGACCCTTTCTGCTATAGTGGGAGGTTAAAATTTCATGTTCTGAAGCTTCCCTGAAAAGTTATGGCACAATGCTCAAAAACGCTTTTCAGCCTGAGATAAGGTGGGTTTCGGAACGCCAAACATAAAAGTGTTGATAACTTTTGAAAAACACTTCAGACAGCTTAGATTTGATGTGCAACTACTAGAAAGACCCTTTCTGCTATAGTGGGAGGTTAAAATTTCATGTTCTGAAGCTTCCCTGAAAAGTTATGGCACAATGCACAAAAACGCTTTTCAGCCTGAGATAAGGTGGGTTTCGGAACGCCAAACATAAAAGTGTTGATAACTTTGGAAAAACACTTCAGACAGTTTAGATTTGATGTGCAACTACTAGAAAGACCCTTTCTGCTATAGTGGGAGGTTAAAATTTCATGTTCTGAAGCTTTCCTGAAAAGTTATGGCACAATGCACAAAAACGCTTTTCAGCCTGAGATAAGGTGGGTTTCGGAACGCCAAACATAAAAGTGTTGATAACTTTTGAAAAACACTTCAGACAGCTTAGATTTGATGTGCAACTACTAGAAAGACCCTTTCTGCTATAGTGGGAGGTTAAAATTTCATGTTCTGAAGCTTCCCTGAAAAGTTATGGCACAATGCACAAAAACGCTTTTCAGCCTGAGATAAGGTGGGTTTCGGAACGCCAAACATAAAAGTGTTAATAACTTTGGAAAAACACTTCAGACAGTTTAGATTTGATGTGCAACTACTAGAAAGACCCTTTCTGCTATAGTGGGAGGTTAAAATTTCATGTTCTGAAGCTTCCCTGAAAAGTTATGGCACAATGCACAAAAACGCTTTTCAGCCTGAGATAAGGTGGGTTTCGGAACGCCAAACATAAAAGTGTTGATAACTTTGGAAAAACACTTCAGACAGTTTAGATTTGATGTGCAACTACTAGAAAGACCCTTTCTGCTATAGTGGGAGGTTAAAATTTCATGTTCTGATGCTTCCCTGAAAAGTTATGGCACAATGCACAAAAACGCTTTTCAGCCTGAGATAAGGTGGGTTTCGGAACGCCAAACATAAAAGTGTTGATAACTTTCGAAAAACACTTCAGAGAGCTTAGATTTGATGTGCACCTACTAGAAAGACCCTTTCTGCTATAGTGGGAGGTTAAAATTTCATGTTCTGAAGCTTCCCTGAAAAGTTATGGCACAAAGCACAAAAACGCTTTTCAGCCTGAGATAAGGTGGGTTTCGGAACGCCAAAAATAAAAGTGTTGATAACTTTCGAAAAACACTTCAGACAGCTTAGATTTGATGTGCACCTACTAGAAAGACCCTTTCTGCTATAGTGGGAGGTTAAAATTTCATGTTCTGAAGCTTCCCTGAAAGGTTATGGCACAATGCGTAAAAACGCTTTTCAGCCTGAGATAAGGTGGGTTTCGGAACGCCAAACATAAAAGTGTTGATAACTTTTGAAAAACACTTCAGACAGTTTAGATTTGATGTGCAACTACTAGAAAGACCCTTTCTGCTATAGTGGGAGGTTAAAATTTCATGTTCTGAAGCTTCCCTGAAAAGTTATGGCACAATGCACAAAAACGCTTTTCAGCCTGAGATAAGGTGGGTTTCGGAACGCCAAACATAAAAGTGTTAATAACTTTGGAAAAACACTTCAGACAGTTTAGATTTGATGTGCAACTACTAGAAAGACCCTTTCTGCTATAGTGGGAGGTTAAAATTTCATGTTCTGAAGCTTTCTTGAAAAGTTATGGCACAATGCACAAAAACGCTTTTCAGCCTGAGATAAGGTGGGTTTCGGAACGCCAAACATAAAAGTGTTGATAACTTTTGAAAAACACTTCAGACAGCTTAGATTTGATGTGCAACTACTAGAAAGACCCTTTCTGCTATAGTGGGAGGTTAAAATTTCATGTTCTGAAGCTTTCTTGAAAAGTTATGGCACAATGCACAAAAACGCTTTTCAGCCTGAGATAAGGTGGGTTTCGGAACGCCAAACATAAAAGTGTTGATAACTTTTGAAAAACACTTCAGACAGCTTAGATTTGATGTGCAACTACTAGAAAGACCCTTTCTGCTATAGTGGGAGGTTAAAATTTCATGTTCTGAAGCTTCCCTGAAAAGTTATGGCACAATGCGTAAAAACGCTTTTCAGCCTGAGATAAGGTGGGTTTCGGAACGCCAAACATAAAAGTGTTGATAACTTTGGAAAAACACTTCAGACAGTTTAGATTTGATGTGCAACTACTAGAAAGACCCTTTCTGCTATAGTGGGATGTTAAAATTTCATGTTCTGAAGCTTCCCTGAAAAGTTATGGCACAATGCACAAAAACGCTTTTCAGCCTGAGATAAGGTGGGTTTCGGAACGCCAAACATAAAAGTGTTGATAACTTTTGAAAAACACTTCAGACAGCTTAGATTTGATGTGCAACTACTAGAAAGACCCTTTCTGCTATAGTGGGATGTTAAAATTTCATGTTCTGAAGCTTCCCTGAAAAGTTATGGCACAATGCACAAAAACGCTTTTCAGCCTGAGATAAGGTGGGTTTCGGAACGCCAAACATAAAAGTGTTGATAACTTTCGAAAAACACTTCAGACAGCTTAGATTTGATGTGCACCTACTAGAAAGACCCTTTCTGCTATAGTGGGAGGTTAAAATTTCATGTTCTGAAGCTTCCCTGAAAAGTTATGGCACAATGCGTAAAAACGCTATTCAGCCTGAGATAAGGTGGGTTTCGGAACGCCAAACATAAAAGTGTTGATAACTTTGGAAAAACACTTCAGACAGTTTAGATTTGATGTGCAACTACTAGAAAGACCCTTTCTGCTATAGTGGGAGGTTAAAATTTCATGTTCTGAAGCTTTCCTGAAAAGTTATGGCACAATGCACAAAAACGCTTTTCAGCCTGAGATAAGGTGGGTTTCGGAACGCCAAACATAAAAGTGTTGGTAACTTTCGAAAAACTCTTCAGAGAGCTTAGATTTGATGTGCACCTACTAGAAAGACCCTTTCTGCTATAGTGGGAGGTTAAAATTTCATGTTCTGAAGCTTCCCTGAAAAGTTATGGCACAATGCGTAAAAACGCTTTTCAGCCTGAGATAAGGTGGGTTTCGGAACGCCAAACATAAAAGTGTTGATAACTTTGGAAAAACACTTCTGACAGTTTAGATTTGATGTGCAACTACTAGAAAGACCCTTTCTGCTATAGTGGGAGGTTAAAATTTCATGTTCTGAAGCTTCCCTGAAAAGTTATGGCACAATGCACAAAAACGCTTTTCAGCCTGAGATAAGGTGGGTTTCGGAACGCCAAACATAAAAGTGTTGATAACTTTTGAAAAACACTTCAGACAGTTTAGATTTGATGTGCAACTACTAGAAAGACCCTTTCTGCTATAGTGGGAGGTTAAAATTTCATGTTCTGAAGCTTCCCTGAAAAGTTATGGCACAATGCACAAAAACGCTTTTCAGCCTGAGATAAGGTGGGTTTCGGAACGCCAAACATAAAAGTGTTGATAACTTTCGAAAAACACTTCAGAGAGCTTAGATTTGATGTGCACCTACTAGAAAGACCCTTTCTGCTATAGTGGGAGGTTAAAATTTCATGTTCTGAAGCTTCCCTGAAAAGTTATGGCACAATGTGTAAAAACGCTTTTCAGCCTGAGATAAGGTGGGTTTCGGAACGCCAAACATAAAAGTGTTGATAACTTTGGAAAAACACTTCAGACAGTTTAGATTTGATGTGCAACTACTAGAAAGACCCTTTCTGCTATAGTGGGAGGTTAAAATTTCATGTTCTGAAGCTTTCCTGAAAAGTTATGGCACAATGCACAAAAACGCTTTTCAGCCTGAGATAAGGTGGGTTTCGGAACGCCAAACATAAAAGTGTTAATAACTTTGGAAAAACACTTCAGACAGTTTAGATTTGATGTGCAACTACTAGAAAGACACTTTCTGCTATAGTGGGAGGTTAAAATTTCATGTTCTGAAGCTTTCCTGAAAAGTTATGGCACAATGCACAAAAACGCTTTTCAGCCGGAGATAAGGTGGGTTTCGGAACGCCAAACATAAAAGTGTTGATAACTTTCGAAAAACACTTCAGAGAGCTTAGATTTGATGTGCACCTACTAGAAAGACCCTTTCTGCTATAGTGGGAGCTTAAAATTTCATGTTCTGAAGCTTCCCTGAAAAGTTATGGCACAATGCGTAAAAACGCTTTTCAGCCTGAGATAAGGTGGGTTTCGGAACGCCAAACATAAAAGTGTTGATAACTTTTGAAAAACACTTCAGAGAGCTTAGATTTGATGTGCAACTACTAGAAAGACCCTTTCTGCTATAGTGGGAGGTTAAAATTTCATGTTCTGAAGCCTCCCTGAAAAGTTATGGCACAATGCACAAAAACGCTTTTCAGCCTGAGATAAGGTGGGTTTCGGAACGCCAAACATAAAAGTGTTGATAACTTTGGAAAAACACTTCAGACAGTTTAGATTTGATGTGCAACTACTAGAAAGACCCTTTCTGCTATAGTGGGAGGTTAAAATTTCATGTTCTGAAGCTTCCCTGAAAAGTTATGGCACAATGCACAAAAACGCTTTTCAGCCTGAGATAAGGTGGGTTTCGGAACGCCAAACATAAAAGTGTTAATAACTTTGGAAAAACACTTCAGACAGTTTAGATTTGATGTGCAACTACTAGAAAGACCCTTTCTGCTATAGTGGGAGGTTAAAATTTCATGTTCTGAAGCTTCCCTGAAAAGTTATGGCACAATGCACAAAAACGCTTTTCAGCCTGAGATAAGGTGGGTTTCGGAACGCCAAACATAAAAGTGTTGATAACTTTCGAAAAACACTTCAGAGAGCTTAGATTTGATGTGCACCTACTAGAAAGACCCTTTCTGCTATAGTGGGAGGTTAAAATTTCATGTTCTGAAGCTTCCCTGAAAAGTTATGGCACAATGCGTAAAAACGCTTTTCAGCCTGAGATAAGGTGGGTTTCGGAACGCCAAACATAAAAGTGTTGATAACTTTGGAAAAACACTTCAGACAGTTTAGATTTGATGTGCAACTACTAGAAAGACCCTTTCTGCTATAGTGGGAGGTTAAAATTTCATGTTCTGAAGCTTTCCTGAAAAGTTATGGCACAATGCACAAAAACGCTTTTCAGCCTGAGATAAGGTGGGTTTCGGAACGCCAAACATAAAAGTGTTGATAACTTTTGAAAAACACTTCAGAGAGCTTAGATTTGATGTGCAACTACTAGAAAGACCCTTTCTGCTATAGTGGGAGGTTAAAATTTCATGTTCTGAAGCTTCCCTGAAAAGTTATGGCACAATGCTCAAAAACGCTTTTCAGCCTGAGATAAGGTGGGTTTCGGAACGCCAAACATAAAAGTGTTGATAACTTCGGAAAAACACTTCAGACAGTTTAGATTTGATGTGCAACTACTAGAAAGACCCTTTCTGCTATAGTGGGAGGTTAAAATTTCATGTTCTGAAGCTTCCCTGAAAAGTTATGGCACAATGCACAAAAACGCTTTTAAGCCTGAGATAAGGTGGGTTTCGGAACGCCAAACATAAAAGTGTTGATAACTTTCGAAAAACACTTCAGAGAGCTTAGATTTGATGTGCACCTACTAGAAAGACCCTTTCTGCTATAGTGGGAGGTTAAAATTTCATGTTCTGAAGCTTCCCTGAAAAGTTATGGCACAATGCACAAAAACGCTTTTCAGCCTGAGATAAGGTGGGTTTCGGAACGCCAAACATTAAAGTGTTGATAACTTTGGAAAAACACTTCAGACAGTTTAGATTTGATGTGCAACTACTAGAAAGACCCTTTCTGCTATAGTGGGAGGTTAAAATTTCATGTTCTGAAGCTTTCCAGAAAAGTTATGGCACAATGCACAAAAACGCTTTTCAGCCTGAGATAAGGTGGGTTTCGGAACGCCAAACATAAAAGTGTTGATAACTTTTGAAAAACACTTCAGACAGCTTAGATTTGATGTGCAACTACTAGAAAGACCCTTTCTGCTATAGTGGGAGGTTAAAATTTCATGTTCTGAAGCTTCCCTGAAAAGTTATGGCACAATGCACAAAAACGCTTTTCAGCCTGAGATAAGGTGGGTTTCGGAACGCCAAACATAAAAGTGTTGATAACTTTGGAAAAACACTTCAGACAGTTTAGATTTGATGTGCAACTACTAGAAAGACCCTTTCTGCTATAGTGGGAGGTTAAAATTTCATGTTCTGAAGCTTTCCTGAAAAGTTATGGCACAATGCACAAAAACGCTTTTCAGCCTGAGATAAGGTGGGTTTCGGAACGCCAAACATAAAAGTGTTGATAACTTTTGAAAAACACTTCAGACAGCTTAGATTTGATGTGCAACTACTAGAAAGACCCTTTCTGCTATAGTGGGAGGTTAAAATTTCATGTTCTGAAGCTTCCCTGAAAAGTTATGGCACAATGCACAAAAACGCTTTTCAGCCTGAGATAAGGTGGGTTTCGGAACGCCAAACATAAAAGTGTTGATAACTTTGGAAAAACACTTCAGACAGTTTAGATTTGATGTGCAACTACTAGAAAGACCCTTTCTGCTATAGTGGGAGGTTAAAATTTCATGTTCTGAAGCTTCCCTGAAAAGTTATGGCACAATGCACAAAAACGCTTTTCAGCCTGAGATAAGGTGGGTTTCGGAACGCCAAACATAAAAGTGTTGATAACTTTGGAAAAACACTTCAGACAGTTTAGATTTGATGTGCAACTACTAGAAAGACCCTTTCTGCTATAGTGGGAGGTTAAAATTTCATGTTCTGAAGCTTCCCTGAAAAGTTATGGCACAATGCACAAAAACGCTTTTCAGCCTGAGATAAGGTGGGTTTCGGAACGCCAAACATAAAAGTGTTGATAACTTTCGAAAAACACTTCAGAGAGCTTAGATTTTATGTGCACCTACTAGAAAGACCCTTTCTGCTATAGTGGGAGCTTAAAATTTCATGGTCTGAAGCTTCCCTGAAAAGTTATGGCACAATGCGTAAAAACGCTTTTCAGCCTGAGATAAGGTGGGTTTCGGAACGCCAAACATAAAAGTGTTGATAACTTTGGAAAAACACTTCAGACAGTTTAGATTTGATGTGCAACTACTAGAAAGACCCTTTCTGCTATAGTGGGAGGTTAAAATTTCATGTTCTGAAGCTTTCCTGAAAAGTTATGGCACAATGCACAAAAACGCTTTTCAGCCTGAGATAAGGTGGGTTTCGGAACGCCAAACATAAAAGTGTTGATAACTTTCGAAAAACACTTCAGACAGCTTAGATTTGATGTGCAACTACTAGAAAGACCCTTTCTGCTATAGTAGGAGGTTAAAATTTCATGTTCTGAAGCTTCCCTGAAAAGTTATGGCACAATGCACAAAAACGCTTTTCAGCCTGAGATAAGGTGGGTTTCGGAACGCCAAACATAAAAGTGTTGATAACTTTGGAAAAACACTTCAGACAGCTTAGATTTGATGTGCAACTACTAGAAAGACCCTTTCTGCTATAGTGGGAGGTTAAAATTTCATGTTCTGAAGCTTCCCTGAAAAGTTATGGCACAATGCACAAAAACGCTTTTCAGCCTGAGATAAGGTGGGTTTCGGAACGCCAAACATAAAAGTGTTAATAACTTTGGAAAAACACTTCAGACAGTTTAGATTTGATGTGCAACTACTAGAAAGACCCTTTCTGCTATAGTGGGAGGTTAAAATTTCATGTTCTGAAGCTTCCCTGAAAAGTTATGGCACAATGCACAAAAACGCTTTTCAGCCTGAGATAAGGTGGGTTTCGGAACGCCAAACATAAAAGTGTTAATAACTTTGGAAAAACACTTCAGACAGTTTAGATTTGATGTGCAACTACTAGAAAGACCCTTTCTGCTATAGTGGGAGGTTAAAATTTCATGTTCTGAAGCTTTCCTGAAAAGTTATGGCACAATGCACAAAAACGCTTTTCAGCCTGAGATAAGGTGGGTTTCGGAACGCCAAACATAAAAGTGTTGATAACTTTTGAAAAACACTTCAGACAGCTTAGATTTGATGTGCAACTACTAGAAAAACCCTTTCTGCTATAGTGGGAGGTTAAAATTTCATGTTCTGAAGCTTCCCTGAAAAGTTATGGCACAATGCACAAAAACGCTTTTCAGCCTGAGATAAGGTGGGTTTCGGAACGCCAAACATAAAAGTGTTAATAACTTTGGAAAAACACTTCAGACAGTTTAGATTTGATGTGCAACTACTAGAAAGACCCTTTCTGCTATAGTGGGAGGTTAAAATTTCATGTTCTGAAGCTTCCCTGAAAAGTTATGGCACAATGCACAAAAACGCTTTTCAGCCTGAGATAAGGTGGGTTTCGGAACGCCAAACATAAAAGTGTTGATAACTTTGGAAAAACACTTCAGACAGTTTAGATTTGATGTGCAACTACTAGAAAGACCCTTTCTGCTATAGTGGGAGGTTAAAATTTCATGTTCTGATGCTTCCCTGAAAAGTTATGGCACAATGCACAAAAACGCTTTTCAGCCTGAGATAAGGTGGGTTTCGGAACGCCAAACATAAAAGTGTTGATAACTTTCGAAAAACACTTCAGAGAGCTTAGATTTGATGTGCACCTACTAGAAAGACCCTTTCTGCTATAGTGGGAGCTTAAAATTTCATGTTCTGAAGCTTCCCTGAAAAGTTATGGCACAATGCGTAAAAACGCTTTTTAGCCTGAGATAAGGTGGGTTTCGGAACGCCAAACATAAAAGTGTTGATAACTTTGGAAAAACACTTCAGACAGTTTAGATTTGATGTGCAACTACTAGAAAGACCCTTTCTGCTATAGTGGGAGGTTAAAATTTCATGTTCTGAAGCTTTCCTGAAAAGTTATGGCACAATGCACAAAAACGCTTTTCAGCCTGAGATAAGGTGGGTTTCGGAACGCCAAACATAAAAGTGTTGATAACTTTTGAAAAACACTTCAGACAGCTTAGATTTGATGTGCAACTACTAGAAAGACCCTTTCTGCTATAGTGGGAGGTTAAAATTTCATGTTCTGAAGCTTCCCTGAAAAGTTATGGCACAATGCACAAAAACGCTTTTCAGCCTGAGATAAGGTGGGTTTCGGAACGCCAAACATAAAAGTGTTGATAACTTTGGAAAAACACTTCAGACAGTTTAGATTTGATGTGCAACTACTAGAAAGACCCTTTCTGCTATAGTGGGAGGTTAAAATTTCATGTTCTGAAGCTTTCCTGAAAAGTTATGGCACAATGCACAAAAACGCTTTTCAGCCTGAGATAAGGTGGGTTTCGGAACGCCAAACATAAAAGTGTTGATAACTTTTGAAAAACACTTCAGACAGCTTAGATTTGATGTGCAACTACTAGAAAAACCCTTTCTGCTATAGTGGGAGGTTAAAATTTCATGTTCTGAAGCTTCCCTGAAAAGTTATGGCACAATGCACAAAAACGCTTTTCAGCCTGAGATAAGGTGGGTTTCGGAACGCCAAACATAAAAGTGTTAATAACTTTGGAAAAACACTTCAGACAGTTTAGATTTGATGTGCAACTACTAGAAAGACCCTTTCTGCTATAGTGGGAGGTTAAAATTTCATGTTCTGAAGCTTCCCTGAAAAGTTATGGCACAATGCACAAAAACGCTTTTCAGCCTGAGATAAGGTGGGTTTCGGAACGCCAAACATAAAAGTGTTGATAACTTTGGAAAAACACTTCAGACAGTTTAGATTTGATGTGCAACTACTAGAAAGACCCTTTCTGCTATAGTGGGAGGTTAAAATTTCATGTTCTGATGCTTCCCTGAAAAGTTATGGCACAATGCACAAAAACGCTTTTCACCCTGAGATAAGGTGGGTTTCGGAACGCCAAACATAAAAGTGTTGATAACTTTCGAAAAACACTTCAGAGAGCTTAGATTTGATGTGCACCTACTAGAAAGACCCTTTCTGCTATAGTGGGAGCTTAAAATTTCATGTTCTGAAGCTTCCCTGAAAAGTTATGGCACAATGCACAAAAACGCTTTTCAGCCTGAGATAAGGTGGGTTTCGGAACGCCAAACATAAAAGTGTTGATAACTTTGGAAAAACACTTCAGACAGTTTAGATTTGATGTGCAACTACTAGAAAGACCCTTTCTGCTATAGTGGGAGGTTAAAATTTCATGTTCTGAAGCTTTCCTGAAAAGTTATGGCACAATGCACAAAAACGCTTTTCAGCCTGAGATAAGGTGGGTTTCGGAACGCCAAACATAAAAGTGTTGATAACTTTTGAAAAACACTTCAGACAGCTTAGATTTGATGTGCAACTACTAGAAAAACCCTTTCTGCTATAGTGGGAGGTTAAAATTTCATGTTCTGAAGCTTCCCTGAAAAGTTATGGCACAATGCACAAAAACGCTTTTCAGCCTGAGATAAGGTGGGTTTCGGAACGCCAAACATAAAAGTGTTAATAACTTTGGAAAAACACTTCAGACAGTTTAGATTTGATGTGCAACTACTAGAAAGACCCTTTCTGCTATAGTGGGAGGTTAAAATTTCATGTTCTGAAGCTTCCCTGAAAAGTTATGGCACAATGCACAAAAACGCTTTTCAGCCTGAGATAAGGTGGGTTTCGGAACGCCAAACATAAAAGTGTTGATAACTTTGGAAAAACACTTCAGACAGTTTAGATTTGATGTGCAACTACTAGAAAGACCCTTTCTGCTATAGTGGGAGGTTAAAATTTCATGTTCTGATGCTTCCCTGAAAAGTTATGGCACAATGCACAAAAACGCTTTTCAGCCTGAGATAAGGTGGGTTTCGGAACGCCAAACATAAAAGTGTTGATAACTTTCGAAAAACACTTCAGAGAGCTTAGATTTGATGTGCACCTACTAGAAAGACCCTTTCTGCTATAGTGGGAGCTTAAAATTTCATGTTCTGAAGCTTCCCTGAAAAGTTATGGCACAATGCACAAAAACGCTTTTCAGCCTGAGATAAGGTGGGTTTCGGAACGCCAAACATAAAAGTGTTGATAACTTTGGATAAACACTTCAGACAGTTTAGATTTGATGTGCAACTACTAGAAAGACCCTTTCTGCTATAGTGGGAGGTTAAAATTTCATGTTCTGAAGCTTTCCTGAAAAGTTATGGCACAAAGCACAAAAACGCTTTTCAGCCTGAGATAAGGTGGGTTTCGGAACGCCAAACATAAAAGTGTTGATAACTTTCGAAAAACACTTCAGACAGCTTAGATTTGATGTGCACCTACTAGAAAGACCCTTTCTGCTACAGTGGGAGGTTAAAATTTCATGTTCTGAAGCTTCCCTGAAAGGTTATGGCACAATGCGTAAAAACGCTTTTCAGCCTGAGATAAGGTGGGTTTCGGAACGCCAAACATAAAAGTGTTGATAACTTTTGAAAAACACTTCAGACAGTTTAGATTTGATGTGCAACTACTAGAAAGACCCTTTCTGCTATAGTGGGAGGTTAAAATTTCATGTTCTGAAGCTTCCCTGAAAAGTTATGGCACAATGCACAAAAACGCTTTTCAGCCTGAGATAAGGTGGGTTTCGGAACGCCAAACATAAAAGTGTTAATAACTTTGGAAAAACACTTCAGACAGTTTAGATTTGATGTGCAACTACTAGAAAGACCCTTTCTGCTATAGTGGGAGATTAAAATTTCATGTTCTGAAGCTTCCCTGAAAAGTTATGGCACAATGCACAAAAACGCTTTTCAGCCTGAGATAAGGTGGGTTTCGGAACGCCAAACATAAAAGTGTTAATAACTTTGGAAAAACACTTCAGACAGTTTAGATTTGATGTGCAACTACTAGAAAGATCCTTTCTGCTATAGTGGGAGGTTAAAATTTCATGTTCTGAAGCTTTCCTGAAAAGTTATGGCACAATGCACAAAAACGCTTTTCAGCCTGAGATAAGGTGGGTTTCGGAACGCCAAACATAAAAGTGTTGGTAACTTTCGAAAAACACTTCAGAGAGCTTAGATTTGATGTGCACCTACTAGAAAGACCCTTTCTGCTATAGTGGGAGGTTAAAATTTCATGTTCTGAAGCTTCCCTGAAAAGTTATGGCACAATGCGTAAAAACGCTTTTCTGCCTGAGATAAGGTGGGTTTCGGAACGCCAAACATAAAAGTGTTGATAACTTTGGAAAAACACTTCAGACAGTTTAGATTTGATGTGCAACTACTAGAAAGACCCTTTCTGCTATAGTGGGAGGTTAAAATTTCATGTTCTGAAGCTTTCCTGAAAAGTTATGGCACAATGCACAAAAACGCTTTTCAGCCTGAGATAAGGTGGGTTTCGGAACGCCAAACATAAAAGTGTTGATAACTTTTGAAAAACACTTCAGACAGCTTAGATTTGATGTGCAACTACTAGAAAAACCCTTTCTGCTATAGTGGGAGGTTAAAATTTCATGTTCTGAAGCTTCCCTGAAAAGTTATGGCACAATGCACAAAAACGCTTTTCAGCCTGAGATAAGGTGGGTTTCGGAACGCCAAACATAAAAGTGTTAATAACTTTGGAAAAACACTTCAGACAGTTTAGATTTGATGTGCAACTACTAGAAAGACCCTTTCTGCTATAGTGGGAGGTTAAAATTTCATGTTCTGAAGCTTCCCTGAAAAGTTATGGCACAATGCACAAAAACGCTTTTCAGCCTGAGATAAGGTGGGTTTCGGAACGCCAAACATAAAAGTGTTGATAACTTTGGAAAAACACTTCAGACAGTTTAGATTTGATGTGCAACTACTAGAAAGACCCTTTCTGCTATAGTGGGAGGTTAAAATTTCATGTTCTGATGCTTCCCTGAAAAGTTATGGCACAATGCACAAAAACGCTTTTCAGCCTGAGATAAGGTGGGTTTCGGAACGCCAAACATAAAAGTGTTGATAACTTTCGAAAAACACTTCAGAGAGCTTAGATTTTATGTGCACCTACTAGAAAGACCCTTTCTGCTATAGTGGGAGCTTAAAATTTCATGTTCTGAAGCTTCCCTGAAAAGTTATGGCACAATGCACAAAAACGCTTTTCAGCCTGAGATAAGGTGGGTTTCGGAACGCCAAACATAAAAGTGTTGATAACTTTGGAAAAACACTTCAGACAGTTTAGATTTGATGTGCAACTACTAGAAAGACCCTTTCTGCTATAGTGGGAGGTTAAAATTTCATGTTCTGAAGCTTTCCTGAAAAGTTATGGCACAAAGCACAAAAACGCTTTTCAGCCTGAGATAAGGTGGGTTTCGGAACGCCAAACATAAAAGTGTTGATAACTTTCGAAAAACACTTCAGACAGCTTAGATTTGATGTGCACCTACTAGAAAGACCCTTTCTGCTACAGTGGGAGGTTAAAATTTCATGTTCTGAAGCTTCCCTGAAAGGTTATGGCACAATGCGTAAAAACGCTTTTCAGCCTGAGATAAGGTGGGTTTCGGAACGCCAAACATAAAAGTGTTGATAACTTTTGAAAAACACTTCAGACAGTTTAGATTTGATGTGCAACTACTAGAAAGACCCTTTCTGCTATAGTGGGAGGTTAAAATTTCATGTTCTGAAGCTTCCCTGAAAAGTTATGGCACAATGCACAAAAACGCTTTTCAGCCTGAGATAAGGTGGGTTTCGGAACGCCAAACATAAAAGTGTTAATAACTTTGGAAAAACACTTCAGACAGTTTAGATTTGATGTGCAACTACTACAAAGACCCTTTCTGCTATAGTGGGAGGTTAAAATTTCATGTTCTGAAGCTTCCCTGAAAAGTTATGGCACAATGCACAAAAACGCTTTTCAGCCTGAGATAAGGTGGGTTTCGGAACGCCAAACATAAAAGTGTTAATAACTTTGGAAAAACACTTCAGACAGTTTAGATTTGATGTGCAACTACTAGAAAGATCCTTTCTGCTATAGTGGGAGGTTAAAATTTCATGTTCTGAAGCTTTCCTGAAAAGTTATGGCACAATGCACAAAAACGCTTTTCAGCCTGAGATAAGGTGGGTTTCGGAACGCCAAACATAAAAGTGTTGGTAACTTTCGAAAAACACTTCAGAGAGCTTAGATTTGATGTGCACCTACTAGAAAGACCCTTTCTGCTATAGTGGGAGGTTAAAATTTCATGTTCTGAAGCTTCCCTGAAAAGTTATGGCACAATGCGTAAAAACGCTTTTCTGCCTGAGATAAGGTGGGTTTCGGAACGCCAAACATAAAAGTGTTGATAACTTTGGAAAAACACTTCAGACAGTTTAGATTTGATGTGCAACTACTAGAAAGACCCTTTCTGCTATAGTGGGAGGTTAAAATTTCATGTTCTGAAGCTTTCCTGAAAAGTTATGGCACAATGCACAAAAACGCTTTTCAGCCTGAGATAAGGTGGGTTTCGGAACGCCAAACATAAAAGTGTTAATAACTTTGGAAAAACACTTCAGACAGTTTAGATTTGATGTGCAACTACTAGAAAGACACTTTCTGCTATAGTGGGAGGTTAAAATTTCATGTTCTGAAGCTTTCCTGAAAAGTTATGGCACAATGCACAAAAACGCTTTTCAGCCTGAGATAAGGTGGGTTTCGGAACGCCAAACATAAAAGTGTTGATAACTTTCGAAAAACACTTCAGAGAGCTTAGATTTGATGTGCACCTACTAGAAAGACCCTTTCTGCTATAGTGGGAGGTTAAAATTTCATGTTCTGAAGCTTCCCTGAAAAGTTATGGCACAATGCGTAAAAACGCTTTTCAGCCTGAGATAAGGTGGGTTTCGGAACGCCAAACATAAAAGTGTTGATAACTTTGGAAAAACACTTCAGACAGTTTAGATTTGATGTGCAACTACTAGAAAGACCCTTTCTGCTATAGTGGGAGGTTAAAATTTCATGTTCTGAAGCTTTCCTGAAAAGTTATGGCACAATGCACAAAAACGCTTTTCAGCCTGAGATAAGGTGGGTTTCGGAACGCCAAACATAAAAGTGTTGATAACTTTCGAAAAACACTTCAGAGAGCTTAGATTTGATGTGCACCTACTAGAAAGACCCTTTCTGCTATAGTGGGAGGTTAAAATTTCATGTTCTGAAGCATCCCTGAAAAGTTATGGCACAATGCACAAAAACGCTTTTCAGCCTGAGGTAAGGTGGGTTTCGGAACGCCAAACATAAAAGTGTTGATAACTTTGGAAAAACACTTCAGACAGTTTAGATTTGATGTGCAACTACTAGAAAGACCCTTTCTGCTATAGTGGGAGGTTAAAATTTCATGTTCTGAAGCTTCCCTGAAAAGTTATGGCACAATGCACAAAAACGCTTTTCAGCCTGAGATAAGGTGGGTTTCGGAACGCCAAACATAAAAGTGTTAATAACTTTGGAAAAACACTTCAGACAGTTTAGATTTGATGTGCAACTACTAGAAAGACCCTTTCTGCTATAGTGGGAGGTTAAAATTTCATGTTCTGAAGCTTCCCTGAAAAGTTATGGCACAATGCACAAAAACGCTTTTCAGCCTGAGATAAGGTGGGTTTCGGAACGCCAAACATAAAAGTGTTGATAACTTTCGAAAAACACTTCAGAGAGCTTAGATTTGATGTGCACCTACTAGAAAGACCCTTTCTGCTATAGTGGGAGGTTAAAATTTCATGTTCTGAAGCTTCCCTGAAAAGTTATGGCACAATGCGTAAAAACGCTTTTCAGCCTGAGATAAGGTGGGTTTCGGAACGCCAAACATAAAAGTGTTGATAACTTTTGAAAAACACTTCAGACAGTTTAGATTTGATGTGCAACTACTAGAAAGACCCTTTCTGCTATAGTGGGAGGTTAAAATTTCATGTTCTGAAGCTTCCCTGAAAAGTTATGGCACAATGCACAAAAACGCTTTTCAGCCTGAGATAAGGTGGGTTTCGGAACGCCAAACATAAAAGTGTTGATAACTTTGGAAAAACACTTCAGACAGTTTAGATTTGATGTGCAACTACTAGAAAGACCCTTTCTGCTATAGTGGGAGGTTAAAATTTCATGTTCTGAAGCTTCCCTGAAAAGTTATGGCACAATGCACAAAAACGCTTTTCAGCCTGAGATAAGGTGGGTTTCGGAACGCCAAACATAAAAGTGTTAATAACTTTGGAAAAACACTTCAGACAGTTTAGATTTGATGTGCAACTACTAGAAAGACCCTTTCTGCTATAGTGGGAGGTTAAAATTTCATGTTCTGAAGCTTCCCTGAAAAGTTATGGCACAATGCACAAAAACGCTTTTCAGCCTGAGATAAGGTGGGTTTCGGAACGCCAAACATAAAAGTGTTAATAACTTTGGTAAAACACTTCAGACAGTTTAGATTTGATGTGCAACTACTAGAAAGACCCTTTCTGCTATAGTGGGAGGTTAAAATTTCATGTTCTGAAGCTTCCCTGAAAAGTTATGGCACAATGCACAAAAACGCTTTTCAGCCTGAGATAAGGTGGGTTTCGGAACGCCAAACATAAAAGTGTTAATAACTTTGGAAAAACACTTCAGACAGTTTAGATTTGATGTGCAACTACTAGAAAGACCCTTTCTGCTATAGTGGGAGGTTAAAATTTCATGTTCTGAAGCTTTCCTGAAAAGTTATGGCACAATGCACAAAAACGCTTTTCAGCCTGAGATAAGGTGGGTTTCGGAACGCCAAACATAAAAGTGTTGGTAACTTTCGAAAAACACTTCAGAGAGCTTAGATTTGATGTGCACCTACTAGAAAGACCCTTTCTGCTATAGTGGGAGGTTAAAATTTCATGTTCTGAAGCTTCCCTGAAAAGTTATGGCACAATGCGTAAAAACGCTTTTCTGCCTGAGATAAGGTGGGTTTCGGAACGCCAAACATAAAAGTGTTGATAACTTTGGAAAAACACTTCAGACAGTTTAGATTTGATGTGCAACTACTAGAAAGACCCTTTCTGCTATAGTGGGAGGTTAAAATTTCATGTTCTGAAGCTTTCCTGAAAAGTTATGGCACAATGCACAAAAACGCTTTTCAGCCTGAGATAAGGTGGGTTTCGGAACGCCAAACATAAAAGTGTTAATAACTTTGGAAAAACACTTCAGACAGTTTAGATTTGATGTGCAACTACTAGAAAGACACTTTCTGCTATAGTGGGAGGTTAAAATTTCATGTTCTGAAGCTTTCCTGAAAAGTTATGGCACAATGCACAAAAACGCTTTTCAGCCTGAGATAAGGTGGGTTTCGGAACGCCAAACATAAAAGTGTTGATAACTTTCGAAAAACACTTCAGAGAGCTTAGATTTGATGTGCACCTACTAGAAAGACCCTTTCTGCTATAGTGGGAGGTTAAAATTTCA
The DNA here is from genome assembly GCF_027744825.2 of Synchiropus splendidus. NCBI lineage: Eukaryota > Metazoa > Chordata > Actinopteri > Syngnathiformes > Callionymidae > Synchiropus > Synchiropus splendidus. The sequence continues at coordinate 817,291 of NW_026527059.1, forward strand.
TGTTCTGAAGCTTCCCTGAAAAGTTATGGCACAATGCGTAAAAACGCTTTTCAGCCTGAGATAAGGTGGGTTTCGGAACGCCAAACATAAAAGTGTTGATAACTTTGGAAAAACACTTCAGACAGTTTAGATTTGATGTGCAACTACTAGAAAGACCCTTTCTGCTATAGTGGGAGGTTAAAATTTCATGTTCTGAAGCTTTCCTGAAAAGTTATGGCACAATGCACAAAAACGCTTTTCAGCCTGAGATAAGGTGGGTTTCGGAATGCCAAACATAAAAGTGTTGATAACTTTCGAAAAACACTTCAGAGAGCTTAGATTTGATGTGCACCTACTAGAAAGACCCTTTCTGCTATAGTGGGAGGTTAAAATTTCATGTTCTGAAGCATCCCTGAAAAGTTATGGCACAATGCACAAAAACGCTTTTCAGCCTGAGATAAGGTGGGTTTCGGAACGCCAAACATAAAAGTGTTGATAACTTTGGAAAAACACTTCAGACAGTTTAGATTTGATGTGCAACTACTAGAAAGACCCTTTCTGCTATAGTGGGAGGTTAAAATTTCATGTTCTGAAGCTTCCCTGAAAAGTTATGGCACAATGCACAAAAACGCTTTTCAGCCTGAGATAAGGTGGGTTTCGGAACGCCAAACATAAAAGTGTTAATAACTTTGGAAAAACACTTCAGACAGTTTAGATTTGATGTGCAACTACTAGAAAGACCCTTTCTGCTATAGTGGGAGGTTAAAATTTCATGTTCTGAAGCTTCCCTGAAAAGTTATGGCACAATGCACAAAAACGCTTTTCAGCCTGAGATAAGGTGGGTTTCGGAACGCCAAACATAAAAGTGTTGATAACTTTCGAAAAACACTTCAGAGAGCTTAGATTTGATGTGCACCTACTAGAAAGACCCTTTCTGCTATAGTGGGAGGTTAAAATTTCATGTTCTGAAGCTTCCCTGAAAAGTTATGGCACAATGCGTAAAAACGCTTTTCAGCCTGAGATAAGGTGGGTTTCGGAACGCCAAACATAAAAGTGTTGATAACTTTGGAAAAACACTTCAGACAGTTTAGATTTGATGTGCAACTACTAGAAAGACCCTTTCTGCTATAGTGGGAGGTTAAAATTTCATGTTCTGAAGCTTTCCTGAAAAGTTATGGCACAATGCACAAAAACGCTTTTCAGCCTGAGATAAGGTGGGTTTCGGAACGCCAAACATAAAAGTGTTGATAACTTTTGAAAAACACTTCAGACAGCTTAGATTTGATGTGCAACTACTAGAAAGACCCTTTCTGCTATAGTGGGAGGTTAAAATTTCATGTTCTGAAGCTTCCCTGAAAAGTTATGGCACAATGCACAAAAACGCTTTTCAGCCTGAGATAAGGTGGGTTTCGGAACGCCAAACATAAAAGTGTTGATAACTTTGGAAAAACACTTCAGACAGTTTAGATTTGATGTGCAACTACTAGAAAGACCCTTTCTGCTATAGTGGGAGGTTAAAATTTCATGTTCTGAAGCTTTCCTGAAAAGTTATGGCACAATGCACAAAAACGCTTTTCAGCCTGAGATAAGGTGGGTTTCGGAACGCCAAACATAAAAGTGTTGATAACTTTTGAAAAACACTTCAGACAGCTTAGATTTGATGTGCAACTACTAGAAAGACCCTTTCTGCTATAGTGGGAGGTTAAAATTTCTTGTTCTGAAGCTTCCCTGAAAGGTTATGACACAATGGACAAAAACGCTTTTCAGCCTGAGATAAGGTGGGTTTCGGAACGCCAAACATAAAAGTGTTGATAACTTCGGAAAAACACTTCAGACAGTTTAGATTTGATGTGCAACTACTAGAAAGACCCTTTCTGCTATAGTGGGAGGTTAAAATTTCATGTTCTGAAGCTTCCCTGAAAAGTTATGGCACAATGCACAAAAACGCTTTTAAGCCTGAGATAAGGTGGGTTTCGGAACGCCAAACATAAAAGTGTTGATAACTTTCGAAAAACACTTCAGAGAGCTTAGATTTGATGTGCACCTACTAGAAAGACCCTTTCTGCTATAGTGGGAGGTTAAAATTTCATGTTCTGAAGCTTCCCTGAAAAGTTATGGCACAATGCGTAAAAACGCTTTTCAGCCTGAGATAAGGTGGGTTTCGGAACGCCAAACATAAAAGTGTTGATAACTTTGGAAAAACACTTCAGACAGTTTAGATTTGATGTGCAACTACTAGAAAGACCCTTTCTGCTATAGTGGGAGGTTAAAATTTCATGTTCTGAAGCTTTCCTGAAAAGTTATGGCACAATGCACAAAAACGCTTTTCAGCCTGAGATAAGGTGGGTTTCGGAACGCCAAACATAAAAGTGTTGATAACTTTTGAAAAACACTTCAGACAGCTTAGATTTGATGTGCAACTACTAGAAAGACCCTTTCAGCTATAGTGGGAGGTTAAAATTTCATGTTCTGAAGCTTCCCTGAAAAGTTATGGCACAATGCACAAAAACGCTTTTCAGCCTGAGATAAGGTGGGTTTCGGAACGCCAAACATAAAAGTGTTGATAACTTTGGAAAAACACTTCAGACAGTTTAGATTTGATGTGCAACTACTAGAAAGACCCTTTCTGCTATAGTGGGAGGTTAAAATTTCATGTTCTGAAGCTTCCCTGAAAAGTTATGGCACAATGCACAAAAACGCTTTTCAGCCTGAGATAAGGTGGGTTTCGGAACGCCAAACATAAAAGTGTTGATAACTTTGGAAAAACACTTCAGACAGTTTAGATTTGATGTGCAACTACTAGAAAGACCCTTTCTGCTATAGTGGGAGGTTAAAATTTCATGTTCTGAAGCTTCCCTGAAAAGTTATGGCACAATGCACAAAAACGCTTTTCAGCCTGAGATAAGGTGGGTTTCGGAACGCCAAACATAAAAGTGTTGATAACTTTGGAAAAACACTTCAGACAGTTTAGATTTGATGTGCAACTACTAGAAAGACCCTTTCTGCTATAGTGGGAGGTTAAAATTTCATGTTCTGAAGCTTCCCTGAAAAGTTATGGCACAATGCACAAAAATGCTTTTCAGCCTGAGATAAGGTGGGTTTCGGAACGCCAAACATAAAAGTGTTGATAACTTTCGAAAAACACTTCAGAGAGCTTAGATTTGATGTGCACCTACTAGAAAGACCCTTTCTGCTATAGTGGGAGCTTAAAATTTCATGTTCTGAAGCTTCCCTGAAAAGTTATGGCACAATGCGTAAAAACGCTTTTCTGCCTGAGATAAGGTGGGTTTCGGAACGCCAAACATAAAAGTGTTGATAACTTTGGAAAAACACTTCAGACAGTTTAGATTTGATGTGCAACTACTAGAAAGACCCTTTCTGCTATAGTGGGAGGTTAAAATTTCATGTTCTGAAGCTTTCCTGAAAAGTTATGGCACAATGCACAAAAACGCTTTTCAGCCTGAGATAAGGTGGGTTTCGGAACGCCAAACATAAAAGTGTTGATAACTTTCGAAAAACACTTCAGACAGCTTAGATTTGATGTGCAACTACTAGAAAGACCCTTTCTGCTATAGTGGGAGGTTAAAATTTCATGTTCTGAAGCTTCCCTGAAAAGTTATGGCACAATGCACAAAAACGCTTTTCAGCCTGAGATAAGGTGGGTTTCGGAACGCCAAACATAAAAGTGTTGATAACTTTCGAAAAACACTTCAGACAGCTTAGATTTGATGTGCACCTACTAGAAAGACCCTTTCTGCTATAGTGGGAGGTTAAAATTTCATGTTCTGAAGCTTCCCTGAAAAGTTATGGCACAATGCGTAAAAACGCTTTTTAGCCTGAGATAAGGTGGGTTTCGGAACGCCAAACATAAAAGTGTTGATAACTTTGGAAAAACACTTCAGACAGTTTAGATTTGATGTGCAACTACTAGAAAGACCCTTTCTGCTATAGTGGGAGGTTAAAATTTCATGTTCTGAAGCTTCCCTGAAAAGTTATGGCACAATGCACAAAAACGCTTTTCAGCCTGAGATAAGGTGGGTTTCGGAACGCCAAACATAAAAGTGTTAATAACTTTGGAAAAACACTTCAGACAGTTTAGATTTGATGTGCAACTACTAGAAAGACCCTTTCTGCTATAGTGGGAGGTTAAAATTTCATGTTCTGAAGCTTCCCTGAAAAGTTATGGCACAATGCACAAAAACGCTTTTCAGCCTGAGATAAGGTGGGTTTCGGAACGCCAAACATAAAAGTGTTAATAACTTTGGAAAAACACTTCAGACAGTTTAGATTTGATGTGCAACTACTAGAAAGACCCTTTCTGCTATAGTGGGAGGTTAAAATTTCATGTTCTGAAGCTTTCCTGAAAAGTTATGGCACAATGCACAAAAACGCTTTTCAGCCTGAGATAAGGTGGGTTTCGGAACGCCAAACATAAAAGTGTTGGTAACTTTCGAAAAACACTTCAGAGAGCTTAGATTTGATGTGCACCTACTAGAAAGACCCTTTCTGCTATAGTGGGAGGTTAAAATTTCATGTTCTGAAGCTTCCCTGAAAAGTTATGGCACAATGCGTAAAAACGCTTTTCAGCCTGAGATAAGGTGGGTTTCGGAACGCCAAACATAAAAGTGTTGATAACTTTGGAAAAACACTTCAGACAGCTTAGATTTGATGTGCAACTTCTAGAAAGACCCTTTCTGCTATAGTGGGAGGTTAAAATTTCATGTTCTGAAGCTTCCCTGAAAAGTTATGGCACAATGCACAAAAACGCTTTTCAGCCTGAGATAAGGTGGGTTTCGGAACGCCAAACATAAAAGTGTTGATAACTTTCGAAAAACACTTCAGACAGCTTAGATTTGATGTGCACCTACTAGAAAGACCCTTTCTGCTATAGTGGGAGGTTAAAATTTCATGTTCTGAAGCTTCCCTGAAAAGTTATGGCACAATGCGTAAAAACGCTTTTCAGCCTGAGATAAGGTGGGTTTCGGAACGCCAAACATAAAAGTGTTGATAACTTTGGAAAAACACTTCAGACAGTTTAGATTTGATGTGCAACTACTAGAAAGACCCTTTCTGCTATAGTGGGAGGTTAAAATTTCATGTTCTGAAGCTTCCCTGAAAAGTTATGGCACAATGCACAAAAACGCTTTTCAGCCTGAGATAAGGTGGATTTCGGAACGCCAAACATAAAAGTGTTAATAACTTTGGAAAAACACTTCAGACAGTTTAGATTTGATGTGCAACTACTAGAAAGACCCTTTCTGCTATAGTGGGAGGTTAAAATTTCATGTTCTGAAGCTTCCCTGAAAAGTTATGGCACAATGCACAAAAACGCTTTTCAGCCTGAGATAAGGTGGGTTTCGGAACGCCAAACATAAAAGTGTTAATAACTTTGGAAAAACACTTCAGACAGTTTAGATTTGATGTGCAACTACTAGAAAGACCCTTTCTGCTATAGTGGGAGGTTAAAATTTCATGTTCTGAAGCTTTCCTGAAAAGTTATGGCACAATGCACAAAAACGCTTTTCAGCCTGAGATAAGGTGGGTTTCGGAACGCCAAACATAAAAGTGTTGGTAACTTTCGAAAAACACTTCAGAGAGCTTAGATTTGATGTGCACCTACTAGAAAGACCCTTTCTGCTATAGTGGGAGGTTAAAATTTCATGTTCTGAAGCTTCCCTGAAAAGTTATGGCACAATGCGTAAAAACGCTTTTCAGCCTGAGATAAGGTGGGTTTCGGAACGCCAAACATAAAAGTGTTGATAACTTTGGAAAAACACTTCAGACAGTTTAGATTTGATGTGCAACTACTAGAAAGACCCTTTCTGCTATAGTGGGAGGTTAAAATTTCATGTTCTGAAGCTTTCCTGAAAAGTTATGGCACAATGCACAAAAACGCTTTTCAGCCTGAGATAAGGTGGGTTTCGGAACGCCAAACATAAAAGTGTTGATAACTTTTGAAAAACACTTCAGACAGCTTAGATTTGATGTGCAACTACTAGAAAGACCCTTTCTGCTATAGTGGGAGGTTAAAATTTCATGTTCTGAAGCTTCCCTGAAAAGTTATGGCACAATGCACAAAAACGCTTTTCAGCCTGAGATAAGGTGGGTTTCGGAACGCCAAACATAAAAGTGTTGATAACTTTGGAAAAACACTTCAGACAGTTTAGATTTGATGTGCAACTACTAGAAAGACCCTTTCTGCTATAGTGGGAGGTTAAAATTTCATGTTCTGAAGCTTTCCTGAAAAGTTATGGCACAATGCACAAAAACGCTTTTCAGCCTGAGATAAGGTGGGTTTCGGAACGCCAAACATAAAAGTGTTGATAACTTTTGAAAAACACTTCAGACAGCTTAGATTTGATGTGCAACTACTAGAAAGACCCTTTCTGCTATAGTGGGAGGTTAAAATTTCATGTTCTGAAGCTTCCCTGAAAAGTTATGGCACAATGCACAAAAACGCTTTTCAGCCTGAGATAAGGTGGGTTTCGGAACGCCAAACATAAAAGTGTTAATAACTTTGGAAAAACACTTCAGACAGTTTAGATTTGATGTGCAACTACTAGAAAGACCCTTTCTGCTATAGTGGGAGGTTAAAATTTCATGTTCTGAAGCTTCCCTGAAAAGTTATGGCACAATGCACAAAAACGCTTTTCAGCCTGAGATAAGGTGGGTTTCGGAACGCCAAACATAAAAGTGTTGATAACTTTGGAAAAACACTTCAGACAGTTTAGATTTGATGTGCAACTACTAGAAAGACCCTTTCTGCTATAGTGGGAGGTTAAAATTTCATGTTCTGATGCTTCCCTGAAAAGTTATGGCACAATGCACAAAAACGCTTTTCAGCCTGAGATAAGGTGGGTTTCGGAACGCCAAACATAAAAGTGTTGATAACTTTCGAAAAACACTTCAGAGAGCTTAGATTTGATGTGCACCTACTAGAAAGACCCTTTCTGCTATAGTGGGAGCTTAAAATTTCATGTTCTGAAGCTTCCCTGAAAAGTTATGGCACAATGCGTAAAAACGCTTTTCAGCCTGAGATAAGGTGGGTTTCGGAACGCCAAACATAAAAGTGTTGATAACTTTGGAAAAACACTTCAGACAGTTTAGATTTGATGTGCAACTACTAGAAAGACCCTTTCTGCTATAGTGGGAGGTTAAAATTTCATGTTCTGAAGCTTCCCTGAAAAGTTATGGCACAAAGCACAAAAACGCTTTTCAGCCTGAGATAAGGTGGGTTTCGGAACGCCAAACATAAAAGTGTTGATAACTTTCGAAAAACACTTCAGACAGCTTAGATTTGATGTGCACCTACTAGAAAGACCCTTTCTGCTATAGTGGGAGGTTAAAATTTCATGTTCTGAAGCTTCCCTGAAAGGTTATGGCACAATGCGTAAAAACGCTTTTCAGCCTGAGATAAGGTGGGTTTCGGAACGCCAAACATAAAAGTGTTGATAACTTTTGAAAAACACTTCAGACAGTTTAGATTTGATGTGCAACTACTAGAAAGACCCTTTCTGCTATAGTGGGAGGTTAAAATTTCATGTTCTGAAGCTTCCCTGAAAAGTTATGGCACAATGCACAAAAACGCTTTTCAGCCTGAGATAAGGTGGGTTTCGGAACGCCAAACATAAAAGTGTTAATAACTTTGGAAAAACACTTCAGACAGTTTAGATTTGATGTGCACCTACTAGAAAGACCCTTTCTGCTTTAGTGGGAGGTTAAAATTTCATGTTCTGAAGCTTCCCTGAAAGGTTATCGCACAATGCGTAAAAACGCTTTTCAGCCTGAGATAAGGTGGGTTTCGGAACGCCAAACATAAAAGTGTTGATAACTTTTGAAAAACACTTCAGACAGTTTAGATTTGATGTGCAACTACTAGAAAGACCCTTTCTGCTATAGTGGGAGGTTAAAATTTCATGTTCTGAAGCTTCCCTGAAAAGTTATGGCACAATGCACAAAAACGCTTTTCAGCCTGAGATAAGGTGGGTTTCGGAACGCCAAACATAAAAGTGTTGATAACTTTGGAAAAACACTTCAGACAGTTTAGATTTGATGTGCAACTACTAGAAAGACCCTTTCTGCTATAGTGGGAGGTTAAAATTTCATGTTCTGAAGCTTCCCTGAAAAGTTATGGCACAATGCACAAAAACGCTTTTCAGCCTGAGATAAGGTGGGTTTCGGAACGCCAAACATAAAAGTGTTAATAACTTTGGAAAAACACTTCAGACAGTTTAGATTTGATGTGCAACTACTAGAAAGACCCTTTCTGCTATAGTGGGAGGTTAAAATTTCATGTTCTGAAGCTTTCCTGAAAAGTTATGGCACAATGCACAAAAACGCTTTTCAGCCTGAGATAAGGTGGGTTTCGGAACGCCAAACATAAAAGTGTTGATAACTTTTGAAAAACACTTCAGACAGCTTAGATTTGATGTGCAACTACTAGAAAGACCCTTTCTGCTATAGTGGGAGGTTAAAATTTCATGTTCTGAAGCTTCCCTGAAAAGTTATGGCACAATGTGTAAAAACGCTTTTCAGCCTGAGATAAGGTGGGTTTCGGAACGCCAAACATAAAAGTGTTGATAACTTTGGAAAAACACTTCAGACAGTTTAGATTTGATGTGCAACTACTAGAAAGACCCTTTCTGCTATAGTGGGAGGTTAAAATTTCATGTTCTGAAGCTTCCCTGAAAAGTTATGGCACAATGCACAAAAACGCTTTTCAGCCTGAGATAAGGTGGGTTTCGGAACGCCAAACATAAAAGTGTTGATAACTTTTGAAAAACACTTCAGACAGCTTGGATTTGATGTGCAACTACTAGAAAGACCCTTTCTGCTATAGTGGGATGTTAAAATTTCATGTTCTGAAGCTTCCCTGAAAAGTTATGGCACAATGCACAAAAACGCTTTTCAGCCTGAGATAAGGTGGGTTTCGGAACGCCAAACATAAAAGTGTTGATAACTTTCGAAAAACACTTCAGACAGCTTAGATTTGATGTGCACCTACGAGAAAGACCCTTTCTGCTATAGTGGGAGGTTAAAATTTCATGTTCTGAAGCTTCCCTGAAAAGTTATGGCACAATGCGTAAAAACGCTTTTCAGCCTGAGATAAGGTGGGTTTCGGAACGCCAAACATAAAAGTGTTGATAACTTTGGAAAAACACTTCAGACAGTTTAGATTTGATGTGCAACTACTAGAAAGACCCTTTCTGCTATAGTGGGAGGTTAAAATTTCATGTTCTGAAGCTTTCCTGAAAAGTTATGGCACAATGCACAAAAACGCTTTTCAGCCTGAGATAAGGTGGGTTTCGGAACGCCAAACATAAAAGTGTTGGTAACTTTCGAAAAACACTTCAGAGAGCTTAGATTTGATGTGCACCTACCAGAAAGACCCTTTCTGCTATAGTGGGAGGTTAAAATTTCATGTTCTGAAGCTTCCCTGAAAAGTTATGGCACAATGCGTAAAAACGCTTTTCAGCCTGAGATAAGGTGGGTTTCGGAACGCCAAACATAAAAGTGTTAATAACTTTGGAAAAACACTTCAGACAGTTTAGATTTGATGTGCAACTACTAGAAAGACCCTTTCTGCTATAGTGGGAGGTTAAAATTTCATGTTCTGAAGCTTCCCTGAAAAGTTATGGCACAATGCACAAAAACGCTTTTCAGCCTGAGATAAGGTGGGTTTCGGAACGCCAAACATATAAGTGTTAATAACTTTGGAAAAACACTTCAGACAGTTTAGATTTGATGTGCAACTACTAGAAAGACCCTTTCTGCTATAGTGGGAGGTTAAAATTTCATGTTCTGAAGCTTTCCTGAAAAGTTATGGCACAATGCACAAAAACGCTTTTCAGCCTGAGATAAGGTGGGTTTCGGAACGCCAAACATAAAAGTGTTGGTAACTTTCGAAAAACACTTCAGAGAGCTTAGATTTGATGTGCACCTACTAGAAAGACCCTTTCTGCTATAGTGGGAGGTTAAAATTTCATGTTCTGAAGCTTCCCTGAAAAGTTATGGCACAATGCGTAAAAACGCTTTTCAGCCTGAGATAAGGTGGGTTTCGGAACGCCAAACATAAAAGTGTTGATAACTTTGGAAAAACACTTCAGACAGTTTAGATTTGATGTGCAACTACTAGAAAGACCCTTTCTGCTATAGTGGGAGGTTAAAATTTCATGTTCTGAAGCTTTCCTGAAAAGTTATGGCACAATGCACAAAAACGCTTTTCAGCCTGAGATAAGGTGGGTTTCGGAACGCCAAACATAAAAGTGTTGATAACTTTTGAAAAACACTTCAGACAGCTTAGATTTGATGTGCAACTACTAGAAAGACCCTTTCTGCTATAGTGGGAGGTTAAAATTTCATGTTCTGAAGCTTCCCTGAAAAGTTATGGCACAATGCACAAAAACGCTTTTCAGCCTGAGATAAGGTGGGTTTCGGAACGCCAAACATAAAAGTGTTGATAACTTTGGAAAAACACTTCAGACAGCTTAGATTTGATGTGCAACTACTAGAAAGACCCTTTCTGCTATAGTGGGAGGTTAAAATTTCATGTTCTGAAGCTTCCCTGAAAAGTTATGGCACAATGCACAAAAACGCTTTTCAGCCTGAGATAAGGTGGGTTTCGGAACGCCAAACATAAAAGTGTTAATAACTTTGGAAAAACACTTCAGACAGTTTAGATTTGATGTGCAACTACTAGAAAGACCCTTTCTGCTATAGTGGGAGGTTAAAATTTCATGTTCTGAAGCTTCCCTGAAAAGTTATGGCACAATGCACAAAAACGCTTTTCAGCCTGAGATAAGGTGGGTTTCGGAACGCCAAACATAAAAGTGTTGATAACTTTGGAAAAACACTTCAGACAGTTTAGATTTGATGTGCAACTACTAGAAAGACCCTTTCTGCTATAGTGGGAGGTTAAAATTTCATGTTCTGAAGCTTCCCTGAAAAGTTATGGCACAATGCACAAAAACGCTTTTCAGCCTGAGATAAGGTGGGTTTCGGAACGCCAAACATAAAAGTGTTAATAACTTTGGAAAAACACTTCAGACAGTTTAGATTTGATGTGCAACTACTAGAAAGACCCTTTCTGCTATAGTGGGAGGTTAAAATTTCATGTTCTGAAGCTTCCCTGAAAAGTTATGGCACAATGCACAAAAACGCTTTTCAGCCTGAGATAAGGTGGGTTTCGGAACGCCAAACATAAAAGTGTTGATAACTTTGGAAAAACACTTCAGACAGTTTAGATTTGATGTGCAACTACTAGAAAGACCCTTTCTGCTATAGTGGGAGGTTAAAATTTCATGTTCTGATGCTTCCCTGAAAAGTTATGGCACAATGCACAAAAACGCTTTTCAGCCTGAGATAAGGTGGGTTTCGGAACGCCAAACATAAAAGTGTTGATAACTTTCGAAAAACACTTCAGAGAGCTTAGATTTGATGTGCACCTACTAGAAAGACCCTTTCTGCTATAGTGGGAGCTTAAAATTTCATGTTCTGAAGCTTCCCTGAAAAGTTATGGCACAATGCGTAAAAACGCTTTTCAGCCTGAGATAAGGTGGGTTTCGGAACGCCAAACATAAAAGTGTTGATAACTTTGGAAAAACACTTCAGACAGTTTAGATTTGATGTGCAACTACTAGAAAGACCCTTTCTGCTATAGTGGGAGGTTAAAATTTCATGTTCTGAAGCTTCCCTGAAAAGTTATGGCACAAAGCACAAAAACGCTTTTCAGCCTGAGATAAGGTGGGTTTCGGAACGCCAAACATAAAAGTGTTGATAACTTTCGAAAAACACTTCAGACAGCTTAGATTTGATGTGCACCTACTAGAAAGACCCTTTCTGCTATAGTGGGAGGTTAAAATTTCATGTTCTGAAGCTTCCCTGAAAGGTTATGGCACAATGCGTAAAAACGCTTTTCAGCCTGAGATAAGGTGGGTTTCGGAACGCCAAACATAAAAGTGTTGATAACTTTTGAAAAACACTTCAGACAGTTTAGATTTGATGTGCAACTACTAGAAAGACCCTTTCTGCTATAGTGGGAGGTTAAAATTTCATGTTCTGAAGCTTCCCTGAAAAGTTATGGCACAATGCACAAAAACGCTTTTCAGCCTGAGATAAGGTGGGTTTCGGAACGCCAAACATAAAAGTGTTAATAACTTTGGAAAAACACTTCAGACAGTTTAGATTTGATGTGCAACTACTAGAAAGACCCTTTCTGCTATAGTGGGAGGTTAAAATTTCATGTTCTGAAGCTTCCCTGAAAAGTTATGGCACAATGCACAAAAACGCTTTTCAGCCTGAGATAAGGTGGGTTTCGGAACGCCAAACATAAAAGTGTTAATAACTTTGGAAAAACACTTCAGACAGTTTAGATTTGATGTGCAACTACTAGAAAGACCCTTTCTGCTATAGTGGGAGGTTAAAATTTCATGTTCTGAAGCTTTCCTGAAAAGTTATGGCACAATGCACAAAAACGCTTTTCAGCCTGAGATAAGGTGGGTTTCGGAACGCCAAACATAAAAGTGTTGGTAACTTTCGAAAAACACTTCAGAGAGCTTAGATTTGATGTGCACCTACTAGAAAGACCCTTTCTGCTATAGTGGGAGGTTAAAATTTCATGTTCTGAAGCTTCCCTGAAAAGTTATGGCACAATGCGTAAAAACGCTTTTCAGCCTGAGATAAGGTGGGTTTCGGAACGCCAAACATAAAAGTGTTGATAACTTTGGAAAAACACTTCAGACAGCTTAGATTTGATGTGCAACTTCTAGAAAGACCCTTTCTGCTATAGTGGGAGGTTAAAATTTCATGTTCTGAAGCTTCCCTGAAAAGTTATGGCACAATGCACAAAAACGCTTTTCAGCCTGAGATAAGGTGGGTTTCGGAACGCCAAACATAAAAGTGTTGATAACTTTCGAAAAACACTTCAGACAGCTTAGATTTGATGTGCACCTACTAGAAAGACCCTTTCTGCTATAGTGGGAGGTTAAAATTTCATGTTCTGAAGCTTCCCTGAAAAGTTATGGCACAATGCGTAAAAACGCTTTTCAGCCTGAGATAAGGTGGGTTTCGGAACGCCAAACATAAAAGTGTTGATAACTTTGGAAAAACACTTCAGACAGTTTAGATTTGATGTGCAACTACTAGAAAGACCCTTTCTGCTATAGTGGGAGGTTAAAATTTCATGTTCTGAAGCTTCCCTGAAAAGTTATGGCACAATGCACAAAAACGCTTTTCAGCCTGAGATAAGGTGGATTTCGGAACGCCAAACATAAAAGTGTTAATAACTTTGGAAAAACACTTCAGACAGTTTAGATTTGATGTGCAACTACTAGAAAGACCCTTTCTGCTATAGTGGGAGGTTAAAATTTCATGTTCTGAAGCTTCCCTGAAAAGTTATGGCACAATGCACAAAAACGCTTTTCAGCCTGAGATAAGGTGGGTTTCGGAACGCCAAACATAAAAGTGTTAATAACTTTGGAAAAACACTTCAGACAGTTTAGATTTGATGTGCAACTACTAGAAAGACCCTTTCTGCTATAGTGGGAGGTTAAAATTTCATGTTCTGAAGCTTTCCTGAAAAGTTATGGCACAATGCACAAAAACGCTTTTCAGCCTGAGATAAGGTGGGTTTCGGAACGCCAAACATAAAAGTGTTGGTAACTTTCGAAAAACACTTCAGAGAGCTTAGATTTGATGTGCACCTACTAGAAAGACCCTTTCTGCTATAGTGGGAGGTTAAAATTTCATGTTCTGAAGCTTCCCTGAAAAGTTATGGCACAATGCGTAAAAACGCTTTTCAGCCTGAGATAAGGTGGGTTTCGGAACGCCAAACATAAAAGTGTTGATAACTTTGGAAAAACACTTCAGACAGTTTAGATTTGATGTGCAACTACTAGAAAGACCCTTTCTGCTATAGTGGGAGGTTAAAATTTCATGTTCTGAAGCTTTCCTGAAAAGTTATGGCACAATGCACAAAAACGCTTTTCAGCCTGAGATAAGGTGGGTTTCGGAACGCCAAACATAAAAGTGTTGATAACTTTTGAAAAACACTTCAGACAGCTTAGATTTGATGTGCAACTACTAGAAAGACCCTTTCTGCTATAGTGGGAGGTTAAAATTTCATGTTCTGAAGCTTCCCTGAAAAGTTATGGCACAATGCACAAAAACGCTTTTCAGCCTGAGATAAGGTGGGTTTCGGAACGCCAAACATAAAAGTGTTGATAACTTTGGAAAAACACTTCAGACAGTTTAGATTTGATGTGCAACTACTAGAAAGACCCTTTCTGCTATAGTGGGAGGTTAAAATTTCATGTTCTGAAGCTTTCCTGAAAAGTTATGGCACAATGCACAAAAACGCTTTTCAGCCTGAGATAAGGTGGGTTTCGGAACGCCAAACATAAAAGTGTTGATAACTTTTGAAAAACACTTCAGACAGCTTAGATTTGATGTGCAACTACTAGAAAGACCCTTTCTGCTATAGTGGGAGGTTAAAATTTCATGTTCTGAAGCTTCCCTGAAAAGTTATGGCACAATGCACAAAAACGCTTTTCAGCCTGAGATAAGGTGGGTTTCGGAACGCCAAACATAAAAGTGTTAATAACTTTGGAAAAACACTTCAGACAGTTTAGATTTGATGTGCAACTACTAGAAAGACCCTTTCTGCTATAGTGGGAGGTTAAAATTTCATGTTCTGAAGCTTCCCTGAAAAGTTATGGCACAATGCACAAAAACGCTTTTCAGCCTGAGATAAGGTGGGTTTCGGAACGCCAAACATAAAAGTGTTGATAACTTTGGAAAAACACTTCAGACAGTTTAGATTTGATGTGCAACTACTAGAAAGACCCTTTCTGCTATAGTGGGAGGTTAAAATTTCATGTTCTGATGCTTCCCTGAAAAGTTATGGCACAATGCACAAAAACGCTTTTCAGCCTGAGATAAGGTGGGTTTCGGAACGCCAAACATAAAAGTGTTGATAACTTTCGAAAAACACTTCAGAGAGCTTAGATTTGATGTGCACCTACTAGAAAGACCCTTTCTGCTATAGTGGGAGCTTAAAATTTCATGTTCTGAAGCTTCCCTGAAAAGTTATGGCACAATGCGTAAAAACGCTTTTCAGCCTGAGATAAGGTGGGTTTCGGAACGCCAAACATAAAAGTGTTGATAACTTTGGAAAAACACTTCAGACAGTTTAGATTTGATGTGCAACTACTAGAAAGACCCTTTCTGCTATAGTGGGAGGTTAAAATTTCATGTTCTGAAGCTTCCCTGAAAAGTTATGGCACAAAGCACAAAAACGCTTTTCAGCCTGAGATAAGGTGGGTTTCGGAACGCCAAACATAAAAGTGTTGATAACTTTCGAAAAACACTTCAGACAGCTTAGATTTGATGTGCACCTACTAGAAAGACCCTTTCTGCTATAGTGGGAGGTTAAAATTTCATGTTCTGAAGCTTCCCTGAAAGGTTATGGCACAATGCGTAAAAACGCTTTTCAGCCTGAGATAAGGTGGGTTTCGGAACGCCAAACATAAAAGTGTTGATAACTTTTGAAAAACACTTCAGACAGTTTAGATTTGATGTGCAACTACTAGAAAGACCCTTTCTGCTATAGTGGGAGGTTAAAATTTCATGTTCTGAAGCTTCCCTGAAAAGTTATGGCACAATGCACAAAAACGCTTTTCAGCCTGAGATAAGGTGGGTTTCGGAACGCCAAACATAAAAGTGTTAATAACTTTGGAAAAACACTTCAGACAGTTTAGATTTGATGTGCACCTACTAGAAAGACCCTTTCTGCTTTAGTGGGAGGTTAAAATTTCATGTTCTGAAGCTTCCCTGAAAGGTTATCGCACAATGCGTAAAAACGCTTTTCAGCCTGAGATAAGGTGGGTTTCGGAACGCCAAACATAAAAGTGTTGATAACTTTTGAAAAACACTTCAGACAGTTTAGATTTGATGTGCAACTACTAGAAAGACCCTTTCTGCTATAGTGGGAGGTTAAAATTTCATGTTCTGAAGCTTCCCTGAAAAGTTATGGCACAATGCACAAAAACGCTTTTCAGCCTGAGATAAGGTGGGTTTCGGAACGCCAAACATAAAAGTGTTGATAACTTTGGAAAAACACTTCAGACAGTTTAGATTTGATGTGCAACTACTAGAAAGACCCTTTCTGCTATAGTGGGAGGTTAAAATTTCATGTTCTGAAGCTTCCCTGAAAAGTTATGGCACAATGCACAAAAACGCTTTTCAGCCTGAGATAAGGTGGGTTTCGGAACGCCAAACATAAAAGTGTTAATAACTTTGGAAAAACACTTCAGACAGTTTAGATTTGATGTGCAACTACTAGAAAGACCCTTTCTGCTATAGTGGGAGGTTAAAATTTCATGTTCTGAAGCTTTCCTGAAAAGTTATGGCACAATGCACAAAAACGCTTTTCAGCCTGAGATAAGGTGGGTTTCGGAACGCCAAACATAAAAGTGTTGATAACTTTTGAAAAACACTTCAGACAGCTTAGATTTGATGTGCAACTACTAGAAAGACCCTTTCTGCTATAGTGGGAGGTTAAAATTTCATGTTCTGAAGCTTCCCTGAAAAGTTATGGCACAATGTGTAAAAACGCTTTTCAGCCTGAGATAAGGTGGGTTTCGGAACGCCAAACATAAAAGTGTTGATAACTTTGGAAAAACACTTCAGACAGTTTAGATTTGATGTGCAACTACTAGAAAGACCCTTTCTGCTATAGTGGGAGGTTAAAATTTCATGTTCTGAAGCTTCCCTGAAAAGTTATGGCACAATGCACAAAAACGCTTTTCAGCCTGAGATAAGGTGGGTTTCGGAACGCCAAACATAAAAGTGTTGATAACTTTTGAAAAACACTTCAGACAGCTTGGATTTGATGTGCAACTACTAGAAAGACCCTTTCTGCTATAGTGGGATGTTAAAATTTCATGTTCTGAAGCTTCCCTGAAAAGTTATGGCACAATGCACAAAAACGCTTTTCAGCCTGAGATAAGGTGGGTTTCGGAACGCCAAACATAAAAGTGTTGATAACTTTCGAAAAACACTTCAGACAGCTTAGATTTGATGTGCACCTACGAGAAAGACCCTTTCTGCTATAGTGGGAGGTTAAAATTTCATGTTCTGAAGCTTCCCTGAAAAGTTATGGCACAATGCGTAAAAACGCTTTTCAGCCTGAGATAAGGTGGGTTTCGGAACGCCAAACATAAAAGTGTTGATAACTTTGGAAAAACACTTCAGACAGTTTAGATTTGATGTGCAACTACTAGAAAGACCCTTTCTGCTATAGTGGGAGGTTAAAATTTCATGTTCTGAAGCTTTCCTGAAAAGTTATGGCACAATGCACAAAAACGCTTTTCAGCCTGAGATAAGGTGGGTTTCGGAACGCCAAACATAAAAGTGTTGGTAACTTTCGAAAAACACTTCAGAGAGCTTAGATTTGATGTGCACCTACCAGAAAGACCCTTTCTGCTATAGTGGGAGGTTAAAATTTCATGTTCTGAAGCTTCCCTGAAAAGTTATGGCACAATGCGTAAAAACGCTTTTCAGCCTGAGATAAGGTGGGTTTCGGAACGCCAAACATAAAAGTGTTAATAACTTTGGAAAAACACTTCAGACAGTTTAGATTTGATGTGCAACTACTAGAAAGACCCTTTCTGCTATAGTGGGAGGTTAAAATTTCATGTTCTGAAGCTTCCCTGAAAAGTTATGGCACAATGCACAAAAACGCTTTTCAGCCTGAGATAAGGTGGGTTTCGGAACGCCAAACATATAAGTGTTAATAACTTTGGAAAAACACTTCAGACAGTTTAGATTTGATGTGCAACTACTAGAAAGACCCTTTCTGCTATAGTGGGAGGTTAAAATTTCATGTTCTGAAGCTTTCCTGAAAAGTTATGGCACAATGCACAAAAACGCTTTTCAGCCTGAGATAAGGTGGGTTTCGGAACGCCAAACATAAAAGTGTTGGTAACTTTCGAAAAACACTTCAGAGAGCTTAGATTTGATGTGCACCTACTAGAAAGACCCTTTCTGCTATAGTGGGAGGTTAAAATTTCATGTTCTGAAGCTTCCCTGAAAAGTTATGGCACAATGCGTAAAAACGCTTTTCAGCCTGAGATAAGGTGGGTTTCGGAACGCCAAACATAAAAGTGTTGATAACTTTGGAAAAACACTTCAGACAGTTTAGATTTGATGTGCAACTACTAGAAAGACCCTTTCTGCTATAGTGGGAGGTTAAAATTTCATGTTCTGAAGCTTTCCTGAAAAGTTATGGCACAATGCACAAAAACGCTTTTCAGCCTGAGATAAGGTGGGTTTCGGAACGCCAAACATAAAAGTGTTGATAACTTTTGAAAAACACTTCAGACAGCTTAGATTTGATGTGCAACTACTAGAAAGACCCTTTCTGCTATAGTGGGAGGTTAAAATTTCATGTTCTGAAGCTTCCCTGAAAAGTTATGGCACAATGCACAAAAACGCTTTTCAGCCTGAGATAAGGTGGGTTTCGGAACGCCAAACATAAAAGTGTTGATAACTTTGGAAAAACACTTCAGACAGCTTAGATTTGATGTGCAACTACTAGAAAGACCCTTTCTGCTATAGTGGGAGGTTAAAATTTCATGTTCTGAAGCTTCCCTGAAAAGTTATGGCACAATGCACAAAAACGCTTTTCAGCCTGAGATAAGGTGGGTTTCGGAACGCCAAACATAAAAGTGTTAATAACTTTGGAAAAACACTTCAGACAGTTTAGATTTGATGTGCAACTACTAGAAAGACCCTTTCTGCTATAGTGGGAGGTTAAAATTTCATGTTCTGAAGCTTCCCTGAAAAGTTATGGCACAATGCACAAAAACGCTTTTCAGCCTGAGATAAGGTGGGTTTCGGAACGCCAAACATAAAAGTGTTGATAACTTTGGAAAAACACTTCAGACAGTTTAGATTTGATGTGCAACTACTAGAAAGACCCTTTCTGCTATAGTGGGAGGTTAAAATTTCATGTTCTGAAGCTTCCCTGAAAAGTTATGGCACAATGCACAAAAACGCTTTTCAGCCTGAGATAAGGTGGGTTTCGGAACGCCAAACATAAAAGTGTTAATAACTTTGGAAAAACACTTCAGACAGTTTAGATTTGATGTGCAACTACTAGAAAGACCCTTTCTGCTATAGTGGGAGGTTAAAATTTCATGTTCTGAAGCTTCCCTGAAAAGTTATGGCACAATGCACAAAAACGCTTTTCAGCCTGAGATAAGGTGGGTTTCGGAACGCCAAACATAAAAGTGTTGATAACTTTGGAAAAACACTTCAGACAGTTTAGATTTGATGTGCAACTACTAGAAAGACCCTTTCTGCTATAGTGGGAGGTTAAAATTTCATGTTCTGATGCTTCCCTGAAAAGTTATGGCACAATGCACAAAAACGCTTTTCAGCCTGAGATAAGGTGGGTTTCGGAACGCCAAACATAAAAGTGTTGATAACTTTCGAAAAACACTTCAGAGAGCTTAGATTTGATGTGCACCTACTAGAAAGACCCTTTCTGCTATAGTGGGAGCTTAAAATTTCATGTTCTGAAGCTTCCCTGAAAAGTTATGGCACAATGCGTAAAAACGCTTTTCAGCCTGAGATAAGGTGGGTTTCGGAACGCCAAACATAAAAGTGTTGATAACTTTGGAAAAACACTTCAGACAGTTTAGATTTGATGTGCAACTACTAGAAAGACCCTTTCTGCTATAGTGGGAGGTTAAAATTTCATGTTCTGAAGCTTCCCTGAAAAGTTATGGCACAAAGCACAAAAACGCTTTTCAGCCTGAGATAAGGTGGGTTTCGGAACGCCAAACATAAAAGTGTTGATAACTTTCGAAAAACACTTCAGACAGCTTAGATTTGATGTGCACCTACTAGAAAGACCCTTTCTGCTATAGTGGGAGGTTAAAATTTCATGTTCTGAAGCTTCCCTGAAAGGTTATGGCACAATGCGTAAAAACGCTTTTCAGCCTGAGATAAGGTGGGTTTCGGAACGCCAAACATAAAAGTGTTGATAACTTTTGAAAAACACTTCAGACAGTTTAGATTTGATGTGCAACTACTAGAAAGACCCTTTCTGCTATAGTGGGAGGTTAAAATTTCATGTTCTGAAGCTTCCCTGAAAAGTTATGGCACAATGCACAAAAACGCTTTTCAGCCTGAGATAAGGTGGGTTTCGGAACGCCAAACATAAAAGTGTTAATAACTTTGGAAAAACACTTCAGACAGTTTAGATTTGATGTGCAACTACTAGAAAGACCCTTTCTGCTATAGTGGGAGGTTAAAATTTCATGTTCTGAAGCTTCCCTGAAAAGTTATGGCACAATGCACAAAAACGCTTTTCAGCCTGAGATAAGGTGGGTTTCGGAACGCCAAACATAAAAGTGTTAATAACTTTGGAAAAACACTTCAGACAGTTTAGATTTGATGTGCAACTACTAGAAAGACCCTTTCTGCTATAGTGGGAGGTTAAAATTTCATGTTCTGAAGCTTTCCTGAAAAGTTATGGCACAATGCACAAAAACGCTTTTCAGCCTGAGATAAGGTGGGTTTCGGAACGCCAAACATAAAAGTGTTGATAACTTTTGAAAAACACTTCAGACAGCTTAGATTTGATGTGCACCTACTAGAAAGACCCTTTCTGCTATAGTGGGAGGTTAAAATTTCATGTTCTGAAGCTTCCCTGAAAGGTTATGGCACAATGCGTAAAAACGCTTTTCAGCCTGAGATAAGGTGGGTTTCGGAACGCCAAACATAAAAGTGTTGATAACTTTTGAAAAACACTTCAGACAGTTTAGATTTGATGTGCAACTACTAGAAAGACCCTTTCTGCTATAGTGGGAGGTTAAAATTTCATGTTCTGAAGCTTCCCTGAAAAGTTATGGCACAATGCACAAAAACGCTTTTCAGCCTGAGATAAGGTGGGTTTCGGAACGCCAAACATAAAAGTGTTGATAACTTTTGAAAAACACTTCAGACAGCTTGGATTTGATGTGCAACTACTAGAAAGACCCTTTCTGCTATAGTGGGATGTTAAAATTTCATGTTCTGAAGCTTCCCTGAAAAGTTATGGCACAATGCACAAAAACGCTTTTCAGCCTGAGATAAGGTGGGTTTCGGAACGCCAAACATAAAAGTGTTGATAACTTTGGAAAAACACTTCAGACAGTTTAGATTTGATGTGCAACTACCAGAAAGACCCTTTCTGCTATAGTGGGAGGTTAAAATTTCATGTTCTGAAGCTTCCCTGAAAAGTTATGGCACAATGCACAAAAACGCTTTTCAGCCTGAGATAAGGTGGGTTTCGGAACGCCAAACATAAAAGTGTTGATAACTTTTGAAAAACACTTCAGACAGCTTAGATTTGATGTGCAACTACTAGAAAGACCCTTTCTGCTATAGTGGGAGGTTAAAATTTCATGTTCTGAAGCTTCCCTGAAAAGTTATGGCACAATGCACAAAAACGCTTTTCAGCCTGAGATAAGGTGGGTTTCGGAACGCCAAACATAAAAGTGTTGATAACTTTGGAAAAACACTTCAGACAGTTTAGATTTGATGTGCAACTACTAGAAAGACCCTTTCTGCTATAGTGGGAGGTTAAAATTTCATGTTCTGAAGCTTTCCTGAAAAGTTATGGCACAATGCACAAAAACGCTTTTCAGCCTGAGATAAGGTGGGTTTCGGAACGCCAAACATAAAAGTGTTGATAACTTTTGAAAAACACTTCAGACAGCTTAGATTTGATGTGCAACTACTAGAAAGACCCTTTCTGCTATAGTGGGAGGTTAAAATTTCATGTTCTGAAGCTTCCCTGAAAAGTTATGGCACAATGCACAAAAACGCTTTTCAGCCTGAGATAAGGTGGGTTTCGGAACGCCAAAC
Organism: Synchiropus splendidus; assembly: GCF_027744825.2. Classification (NCBI taxonomy): domain Eukaryota; kingdom Metazoa; phylum Chordata; class Actinopteri; order Syngnathiformes; family Callionymidae; genus Synchiropus; species Synchiropus splendidus. The sequence goes on from NW_026527059.1 coordinate 839,185, forward strand.
ATAAAAGTGTTAATAACTTTGGAAAAACACTTCAGACAGTTTAGATTTGATGTGCAACTACTAGAAAGACCCTTTCTGCTATAGTGGGAGGTTAAAATTTCATGTTCTGAAGCTTCCCTGAAAAGTTATGGCACAATGCACAAAAACGCTTTTCAGCCTGAGATAAGGTGGGTTTCGGAACGCCAAACATAAAAGTGTTGATAACTTTGGAAAAACACTTCAGACAGTTTAGATTTTATGTGCAACTACTAGAAAGACCCTTTCTGCTATAGTGGGAGGTTAAAATTTCATGTTCTGATGCTTCCCTGAAAAGTTATGGCACAATGCACAAAAACGCTTTTCAGCCTGAGATAAGGTGGGTTTCGGAACGCCAAACATAAAAGTGTTGATAACTTTGGAAAAACACTTCAGACAGTTTAGATTTGATGTGCAACTACCAGAAAGACCCTTTCTGCTATAGTGGGAGGTTAAAATTTCATGTTCTGAAGCTTCCCTGAAAAGTTATGGCACAATGCACAAAAACGCTTTTCAGCCTGAGATAAGGTGGGTTTCGGAACGCCAAACATAAAAGTGTTGATAACTTTTGAAAAACACTTCAGACAGCTTAGATTTGATGTGCAACTACTAGAAAGACCCTTTCTGCTATAGTGGGAGGTTAAAATTTCATGTTCTGAAGCTTCCCTGAAAAGTTATGGCACAATGCACAAAAACGCTTTTCAGCCTGAGATAAGGTGGGTTTCGGAACGCCAAACATAAAAGTGTTGATAACTTTGGAAAAACACTTCAGACAGTTTAGATTTGATGTGCAACTACTAGAAAGACCCTTTCTGCTATAGTGGGAGGTTAAAATTTCATGTTCTGAAGCTTTCCTGAAAAGTTATGGCACAATGCACAAAAACGCTTTTCTGCCTGAGATAAGGTGGGTTTCGGAACGCCAAACATAAAAGTGTTGATAACTTTTGAAAAACACTTCAGACAGCTTAGATTTGATGTGCAACTACTAGAAAGACCCTTTCTGCTATAGTGGGAGGTTAAAATTTCATGTTCTGAAGCTTCCCTGAAAAGTTATGGCACAATGCACAAAAACGCTTTTCAGCCTGAGATAAGGTGGGTTTCGGAACGCCAAACATAAAAGTGTTAATAACTTTGGAAAAACACTTCAGACAGTTTAGATTTGATGTGCAACTACTAGAAAGACCCTTTCTGCTATAGTGGGAGGTTAAAATTTCATGTTCTGAAGCTTCCCTGAAAAGTTATGGCACAATGCACAAAAACGCTTTTCAGCCTGAGATAAGGTGGGTTTCGGAACGCCAAACATAAAAGTGTTGATAACTTTGGAAAAACACTTCAGACAGTTTAGATTTTATGTGCAACTACTAGAAAGACCCTTTCTGCTATAGTGGGAGGTTAAAATTTCATGTTCTGATGCTTCCCTGAAAAGTTATGGCACAATGCACAAAAACGCTTTTCAGCCTGAGATAAGGTGGGTTTCGGAACGCCAAACATAAAAGTGTTGATAACTTTCGAAAAACACTTCAGAGAGCTTAGATTTGATGTGCACCTACTAGAAAGACCCTTTCTGCTATAGTGGGAGCTTAAAATTTCATGTTCTGAAGCTTCCCTGAAAAGTTATGGCACAATGCGTAAAAACGCTTTTCAGCCTGAGATAAGGTGGGTTTCGGAACGCCAAACATAAAAGTGTTGATAACTTTCGAAAAACACTTCAGAGAGCTTAGATTTGATGTGCACCTACTAGAAAGACCCTTTCTGCTATAGTGGGAGGTTAAAATTTCATGTTCTGAAGCTTCCCTGAAAAGTTATGGCACAATGCGTAAAAACGCTTTTCAGCCTGAGATAAGGTGGGTTTCGGAACGCCAAACATAAAAGTGTTGATAACTTTGGAAAAACACTTCAGACAGTTTAGATTTGATGTGCAACTACTAGAAAGACCCTTTCTGCTATAGTGGGAGGTTAAAATTTCATGTTCTGAAGCTTTCCTGAAAAGTTATGGCACAATGCACAAAAACGCTTTTCAGCCTGAGATAAGGTGGGTTTCGGAACGCCAAACATAAAAGTGTTGATAACTTTCGAAAAACACTTCAGAGAGCTTAGATTTGATGTGCACCTACTAGAAAGACCCTTTCTGCTATAGTGGGAGGTTAAAATTTCATGTTCTGAAGCTTCCCTGAAAAGTTATGGCACAATGCGTAAAAACGCTTTTCAGCCTGAGATAAGGTGGGTTTCGGAACGCCAAACATAAAAGTGTTGATAACTTTGGAAAAACACTTCAGACAGTTTAGATTTGATGTGCAACTACTAGAAAGACCCTTTCTGCTATAGTGGGAGGTTAAAATTTCATGTTCTGAAGCTTTCCTGAAAAGTTATGGCACAATGCACAAAAACGCTTTTCAGCCTGAGATAAGGTGGGTTTCGGAACGCCAAACATAAAAGTGTTGATAACTTTCGAAAAACACTTCAGAGAGCTTAGATTTGATGTGCACCTACTAGAAAGACCCTTTCTGCTATAGTGGGAGGTTAAAATTTCATGTTCTGAAGCATCCCTGAAAAGTTATGGCACAATGCACAAAAACGCTTTTCAGCCTGAGATAAGGTGGGTTTCGGAACGCCAAACATAAAAGTGTTGATAACTTTGGAAAAACACTTCAGACAGTTTAGATTTGATGTGCAACTACTAGAAAGACCCTTTCTGCTATAGTGGGAGGTTAAAATTTCATGTTCTGAAGCTTCCCTGAAAAGTTATGGCACAATGCACAAAAACGCTTTTCAGCCTGAGATAAGGTGGGTTTCGGAACGCCAAACATAAAAGTGTTAATAACTTTGGAAAAACACTTCAGACAGTTTAGATTTGATGTGCAACTACTAGAAAGACCCTTTCTGCTATAGTGGGAGGTTAAAATTTCATGTTCTGAAGCTTCCCTGAAAAGTTATGGCACAATGCACAAAAACGCTTTTCAGCCTGAGATAAGGTGGGTTTCGGAACGCCAAACATAAAAGTGTTGATAACTTTTGAAAAACACTTCAGACAGCTTAGATTTGATGTGCAACTACTAGAAAGACCCTTTCTGCTATAGTGGGAGGTTAAAATTTCATGTTCTGAAGCTTCCCTGAAAAGTTATGGCACAATGCACAAAAACGCTTTTCAGCCTGAGATAAGGTGGGTTTCGGAACGCCAAACATAAAAGTGTTGATAACTTTGGAAAAACACTTCAGACAGTTTAGATTTGATGTGCAACTACTAGAAAGACCCTTTCTGCTATAGTGGGAGGTTAAAATTTCATGTTCTGAAGCTTTCCTGAAAAGTTATGGCACAATGCACAAAAACGCTTTTCAGCCTGAGATAAGGTGGGTTTCGGAACGCCAAACATAAAAGTGTTGATAACTTTTGAAAAACACTTCAGACAGCTTAGATTTGATGTGCAACTACTAGAAAGACCCTTTCTGCTATAGTGGGAGGTTAAAATTTCATGTTCTGAAGCTTCCCTGAAAAGTTATGGCACAATGCACAAAAACGCTTTTCAGCCTGAGATAAGGTGGGTTTCGGAACGCCAAACATAAAAGTGTTAATAACTTTGGAAAAACACTTCAGACAGTTTAGATTTGATGTGCAACTACTAGAAAGACCCTTTCTGCTATAGTGGGAGGTTAAAATTTCATGTTCTGAAGCTTCCCTGAAAAGTTATGGCACAATGCACAAAAACGCTTTTCAGCCTGAGATAAGGTGGGTTTCGGAACGCCAAACATAAAAGTGTTGATAACTTTGGAAAAACACTTCAGACAGTTTAGATTTTATGTGCAACTACGAGAAAGACCCTTTCTGCTATAGTGGGAGGTTAAAATTTCATGTTCTGATGCTTCCCTGAAAAGTTATGGCACAATGCACAAAAACCCTTTTCAGCCTGAGATAAGGTGGGTTTCGGAACGCCAAACATAAAAGTGTTGATAACTTTCGAAAAACACTTCAGAGAGCTTAGATTTGATGTGCACCTACTAGAAAGACCCTTTCTGCTATAGTGGGAGCTTAAAATTTCATGTTCTGAAGCTTCCCTGAAAAGTTATGGCACAATGCGTAAAAACGCTTTTCAGCCTGAGATAAGGTGGGTTTCGGAACGCCAAACATAAAAGTGTTGATAACTTTCGAAAAACACTTCAGAGAGCTTAGATTTGATGTGCACCTACTAGAAAGACCCTTTCTGCTATAGTGGGAGGTTAAAATTTCATGTTCTGAAGCTTCCCTGAAAAGTTATGGCACAATGCGTAAAAACGCTTTTCAGCCTGAGATAAGGTGGGTTTCGGAACGCCAAACATAAAAGTGTTGATAACTTTGGAAAAACACTTCAGACAGTTTAGATTTGATGTGCAACTACTAGAAAGACCCTTTCTGCTATAGTGGGAGGTTAAAATTTCATGTTCTGAAGCTTTCCTGAAAAGTTATGGCACAATGCACAAAAACGCTTTTCAGCCTGAGATAAGGTGGGTTTCGGAACGCCAAACATAAAAGTGTTGATAACTTTCGAAAAACACTTCAGAGAGCTTAGATTTGATGTGCACCTACTAGAAAGACCCTTTCTGCTATAGTGGGAGGTTAAAATTTCATGTTCTGAAGCTTCCCTGAAAAGTTATGGCACAATGCGTAAAAACGCTTTTCAGCCTGAGATAAGGTGGGTTTCGGAACGCCAAACATAAAAGTGTTGATAACTTTGGAAAAACACTTCAGACAGTTTAGATTTGATGTGCAACTACTAGAAAGACCCTTTCTGCTATAGTGGGAGGTTAAAATTTCATGTTCTGAAGCTTTCCTGAAAAGTTATGGCACAATGCACAAAAACGCTTTTCAGCCTGAGATAAGGTGGGTTTCGGAACGCCAAACATAAAAGTGTTGATAACTTTCGAAAAACACTTCAGAGAGCTTAGATTTGATGTGCACCTACTAGAAAGACCCTTTCTGCTATAGTGGGAGGTTAAAATTTCATGTTCTGAAGCATCCCTGAAAAGTTATGGCACAATGCACAAAAACGCTTTTCAGCCTGAGATAAGGTGGGTTTCGGAACGCCAAACATAAAAGTGTTGATAACTTTGGAAAAACACTTCAGACAGTTTAGATTTGATGTGCAACTACTAGAAAGACCCTTTCTGCTATAGTGGGAGGTTAAAATTTCATGTTCTGAAGCTTTCCTGAAAAGTTATGGCACAATGCACAAAAACGCTTTTCAGCCTGAGATAAGGTGGGTTTCGGAACGCCAAACATAAAAGTGTTGATAACTTTTGAAAAACACTTCAGACAGTTTAGATTTGATGTGCAACTACTAGAAAGACCCTTTCTGCTATAGTGGGAGGTTAAAATTTCATGTTCTGAAGCTTTCCTGAAAAGTTATGGCACAATGCACAAAAACGCTTTTCAGCCTGAGATAAGGTGGGTTTCGGAACGCCAAACATAAAAGTGTTGATAACTTTTGAAAAACACTTCAGACAGCTTAGATTTGATGTGCAACTACTAGAAAGACCCTTTCTGCTATAGTGGGAGGTTAAAATTTCATGTTCTGAAGCTTCCCTGAAAAGTTATGGCACAATGCACAAAAACGCTTTTCAGCCTGAGATAAGGTGGGTTTCGGAACGCCAAACATAAAAGTGTTAATAACTTTGGAAAAACACTTCAGACAGTTTAGATTTGATGTGCAACTACTAGAAAGACCCTTTCTGCTATAGTGGGAGGTTAAAATTTCATGTTCTGAAGCTTCCCTGAAAAGTTATGGCACAATGCACAAAAACGCTTTTCAGCCTGAGATAAGGTGGGTTTCGGAACGCCAAACATAAAAGTGTTGATAACTTTGGAAAAACACTTCAGACAGTTTAGATTTGATGTGCAACTACTAGAAAGACCCTTTCTGCTATAGTGGGAGGTTAAAATTTCATGTTCTGATGCTTCCCTGAAAAGTTATGGCACAATGCACAAAAACGCTTTTCAGCCTGAGATAAGGTGGGTTTCGGAACGCCAAACATAAAAGTGTTGATAACTTTCGAAAAACACTTCAGAGAGCTTAGATTTGATGTGCACCTACTAGAAAGACCCTTTCTGCTATAGTGGGAGCTTAAAATTTCATGTTCTGAAGCTTCCCTGAAAAGTTATGGCACAATGCGTAAAAACGCTTTTCAGCCTGAGATAAGGTGGGTTTCGGAACGCCAAACATAAAAGTGTTGATAACTTTCGAAAAACACTTCAGAGAGCTTAGATTTGATGTGCACCTACTAGAAAGACCCTTTCTGCTATAGTGGGAGGTTAAAATTTCATGTTCTGAAGCTTCCCTGAAAAGTTATGGCACAATGCGTAAAAACGCTTTTCAGCCTGAGATAAGGTGGGTTTCGGAACGCCAAACATAAAAGTGTTGATAACTTTGGAAAAACACTTCAGACAGTTTAGATTTGATGTGCAACTACTAGAAAGACCCTTTCTGCTATAGTGGGAGGTTAAAATTTCATGTTCTGAAGCTTTCCTGAAAAGTTATGGCACAATGCACAAAAACGCTTTTCAGCCTGAGATAAGGTGGGTTTCGGAACGCCAAACATAAAAGTGTTGATAACTTTCGAAAAACACTTCAGAGAGCTTAGATTTGATGTGCACCTACTAGAAAGACCCTTTCTGCTATAGTGGGAGGTTAAAATTTCATGTTCTGAAGCTTCCCTGAAAAGTTATGGCACAATGCGTAAAAACGCTTTTCAGCCTGAGATAAGGTGGGTTTCGGAACGCCAAACATAAAAGTGTTGATAACTTTCGAAAAACACTTCAGAGAGCTTAGATTTGATGTGCACCTACTAGAAAGACCCTTTCTGCTATAGTGGGAGGTTAAAATTTCATGTTCTGAAGCATCCCTGAAAAGTTATGGCACAATGCACAAAAACGCTTTTCAGCCTGAGATAAGGTGGGTTTCGGAACGCCAAACATAAAAGTGTTGATAACTTTGGAAAAACACTTCAGACAGTTTAGATTTGATGTGCAACTACTAGAAAGACCCTTTCTGCTATAGTGGGAGGTTAAAATTTCATGTTCTGAAGCTTCCCTGAAAAGTTATGGCACAATGCACAAAAACGCTTTTCAGCCTGAGATAAGGTGGGTTTCGGAACGCCAAACATAAAAGTGTTAATAACTTTGGAAAAACACTTCAGACAGTTTAGATTTGATGTGCAACTACTAGAAAGACCCTTTCTGCTATAGTGGGAGGTTAAAATTTCATGTTCTGAAGCTTCCCTGAAAAGTTATGGCACAATGCACAAAAACGCTTTTCAGCCTGAGATAAGGTGGGTTTCGGAACGCCAAACATAAAAGTGTTGATAACTTTCGAAAAACACTTCAGAGAGCTTAGATTTGATGTGCACCTACTAGAAAGACCCTTTCTGCTATAGTGGGAGGTTAAAATTTCATGTTCTGAAGCTTCCCTGAAAAGTTATGGCACAATGCGTAAAAACGCTTTTCAGCCTGAGATAAGGTGGGTTTCGGAACGCCAAACATAAAAGTGTTGATAACTTTGGAAAAACACTTCAGACAGTTTAGATTTGATGTGCAACTACTAGAAAGACCCTTTCTGCTATAGTGGGAGGTTAAAATTTCATGTTCTGAAGCTTTCCTGAAAAGTTATGGCACAATGCACAAAAACGCTTTTCAGCCTGAGATAAGGTGGGTTTCGGAACGCCAAACATAAAAGTGTTGATAACTTTTGAAAAACACTTCAGACAGTTTAGATTTGATGTGCAACTACTAGAAAGACCCTTTCTGCTATAGTGGGAGGTTAAAATTTCATGTTCTGAAGCTTTCCTGAAAAGTTATGGCACAATGCACAAAAACGCTTTTCAGCCTGAGATAAGGTGGGTTTCGGAACGCCAAACATAAAAGTGTTGATAACTTTTGAAAAACACTTCAGACAGCTTAGATTTGATGTGCAACTACTAGAAAGACCCTTTCTGCTATAGTGGGAGGTTAAAATTTCATGTTCTGAAGCTTCCCTGAAAAGTTATGGCACAATGCACAAAAACGCTTTTCAGCCTGAGATAAGGTGGGTTTCGGAACGCCAAACATAAAAGTGTTAATAACTTTGGAAAAACACTTCAGACAGTTTAGATTTGATGTGCAACTACTAGAAAGACCCTTTCTGCTATAGTGGGAGGTTAAAATTTCATGTTCTGAAGCTTCCCTGAAAAGTTATGGCACAATGCACAAAAACGCTTTTCAGCCTGAGATAAGGTGGGTTTCGGAACGCCAAACATAAAAGTGTTGATAACTTTGGAAAAACACTTCAGACAGTTTAGATTTGATGTGCAACTACTAGAAAGACCCTTTCTGCTATAGTGGGAGGTTAAAATTTCATGTTCTGATGCTTCCCTGAAAAGTTATGGCACAATGCACAAAAACGCTTTTCAGCCTGAGATAAGGTGGGTTTCGGAACGCCAAACATAAAAGTGTTGATAACTTTCGAAAAACACTTCAGAGAGCTTAGATTTGATGTGCACCTACTAGAAAGACCCTTTCTGCTATAGTGGGAGCTTAAAATTTCATGTTCTGAAGCTTCCCTGAAAAGTTATGGCACAATGCGTAAAAACGCTTTTCAGCCTGAGATAAGGTGGGTTTCGGAACGCCAAACATAAAAGTGTTGATAACTTTCGAAAAACACTTCAGAGAGCTTAGATTTGATGTGCACCTACTAGAAAGACCCTTTCTGCTATAGTGGGAGGTTAAAATTTCATGTTCTGAAGCTTCCCTGAAAAGTTATGGCACAATGCGTAAAAACGCTTTTCAGCCTGAGATAAGGTGGGTTTCGGAACGCCAAACATAAAAGTGTTGATAACTTTGGAAAAACACTTCAGACAGTTTAGATTTGATGTGCAACTACTAGAAAGACCCTTTCTGCTATAGTGGGAGGTTAAAATTTCATGTTCTGAAGCTTTCCTGAAAAGTTATGGCACAATGCACAAAAACGCTTTTCAGCCTGAGATAAGGTGGGTTTCGGAACGCCAAACATAAAAGTGTTGATAACTTTCGAAAAACACTTCAGAGAGCTTAGATTTGATGTGCACCTACTAGAAAGACCCTTTCTGCTATAGTGGGAGGTTAAAATTTCATGTTCTGAAGCTTCCCTGAAAAGTTATGGCACAATGCGTAAAAACGCTTTTCAGCCTGAGATAAGGTGGGTTTCGGAACGCCAAACATAAAAGTGTTGATAACTTTCGAAAAACACTTCAGAGAGCTTAGATTTGATGTGCACCTACTAGAAAGACCCTTTCTGCTATAGTGGGAGGTTAAAATTTCATGTTCTGAAGCATCCCTGAAAAGTTATGGCACAATGCACAAAAACGCTTTTCAGCCTGAGATAAGGTGGGTTTCGGAACGCCAAACATAAAAGTGTTGATAACTTTGGAAAAACACTTCAGACAGTTTAGATTTGATGTGCAACTACTAGAAAGACCCTTTCTGCTATAGTGGGAGGTTAAAATTTCATGTTCTGAAGCTTCCCTGAAAAGTTATGGCACAATGCACAAAAACGCTTTTCAGCCTGAGATAAGGTGGGTTTCGGAACGCCAAACATAAAAGTGTTGATAACTTTGGAAAAACACTTCAGACAGTTTAGATTTGATGTGCAACTACTAGAAAGACCCTTTCTGCTATAGTGGGAGGTTAAAATTTCATGTTCTGAAGCTTCCCTGAAAAGTTATGGCACAATGCACAAAAACGCTTTTCAGCCTGAGATAAGGTGGGTTTCGGAACGCCAAACATAAAAGTGTTGATAACTTTCGAAAAACACTTCAGAGAGCTTAGATTTGATGTGCACCTACTAGAAAGACCCTTTCTGCTATAGTGGGAGCTTAAAATTTCATGTTCTGAAGCTTCCCTGAAAAGTTATGGCACAATGCGTAAAAACGCTTTTCAGCCTGAGATAAGGTGGGTTTCGGAACGCCAAACATAAAAGTGTTGATAACTTTGGAAAAACACTACAGACAGTTTAGATTTGACGTGCAACTACTAGAAAGACCCTTTCTGCTATAGTGGGAGGTTAAAATTTCATGTTCTGAAGCTTTCCTGAGAAGTTATGGCACAATGCACAAAAACGCTTTTCAGCCTGAGATAAGGTGGGTTTCGGAACGCCAAACATAAAAGTGTTGATAACTTTCGAAAAACACTTCAGACAGCTTAGATTTGATGTGCAACTACTAGAAAGACCCTTTCTGCTATAGTGGGAGGTTAAAATTTCATGTTCTGAAGCTTCCCTGAAAAGTTATGGCACAATGCACAAAAACGCTTTTCAGCCTGAGATAAGGTGGGTTTCGGAACGCCAAACATAAAAGTGTTGATAACTTTCGAAAAACACTTCAGACAGCTTAGATTTGATGTGCACCTACTAGAAAGACCCTTTCTGCTATAGTGGGAGGTTAAAATTTCATGTTCTGAAGCTTCCCTGAAAAGTTATGGCACAATGCGTAAAAACGCTTTTCAGCCTGAGATAAGGTGGGTTTCGGAACGCCAAACATAAAAGTGTTGATAACTTTGGAAAAACACTTCAGACAGTTTAGATTTGATGTGCAACTACTAGAAAGACCCTTTCTGCTATAGTGGGAGGTTAAAATTTCATGTTCTGAAGCTTCCCTGAAAAGTTATGGCACAATGCACAAAAACGCTTTTCAGCCTGAGATAAGGTGGGTTTCGGAACGCCAAACATAAAAGTGTTAATAACTTTGGAAAAACACTTCAGACAGTTTAGATTTGATGTGCAACTACTAGAAAGACCCTTTCTGCTATAGTGGGAGGTTAAAATTTCATGTTCTGAAGCTTCCCTGAAAAGTTATGGCACAATGCACAAAAACGCTTTTCAGCCTGAGATAAGGTGGGTTTCGGAACGCCAAACATAAAAGTGTTAATAACTTTGGAAAAACACTTCAGACAGTTTAGATTTGATGTGCAACTACTAGAAAGACCCTTTCTGCTATAGTGGGAGGTTAAAATTTCATGTTCTGAAGCTTTCCTGAAAAGTTATGGCACAATGCACAAAAACGCTTTTCAGCCTGAGATAAGGTGGGTTTCGGAACGCCAAACATAAAAGTGTTGGTAACTTTCGAAAAACACTTCAGAGAGCTTAGATTTGATGTGCACCTACTAGAAAGACCCTTTCTGCTATAGTGGGAGGTTAAAATTTCATGTTCTGAAGCTTCCCTGAAAAGTTATGGCACAATGCGTAAAAACGCTTTTCAACCTGAGATAAGGTGGGTTTCGGAACGCCAAACATAAAAGTGTTGATAACTTTGGAAAAACACTTCAGACAGTTTAGATTTGATGTGCAACTACTAGAAAGACCCTTTCTGCTATAGTGGGAGGTTAAAATTTCATGTTCTGAAGCTTTCCTGAAAAGTTATGGCACAATGCACAAAAACGCTTTTCAGCCTGAGATAAGGTGGGTTTCGGAACGCCAAACATAAAAGTGTTGATAACTTTTGAAAAACACTTCAGACAGCTTAGATTTGATGTGCAACTACTAGAAAGACCCTTTCTGCTATAGTGGGAGGTTAAAATTTCATGTTCTGAAGCTTCCCTGAAAAGTTATGGCACAATGCACAAAAACGCTTTTCAGCCTGAGATAAGGTGGGTTTCGGAACGCCAAACATAAAAGTGTTGATAACTTTGGAAAAACACTTCAGACAGTTTAGATTTGATGTGCAACTACTAGAAAGACCCTTTCTGCTATAGTGGGAGGTTAAAATTTCATGTTCTGAAGCTTTCCTGAAAAGTTATGGCACAATGCACAAAAACGCTTTTCAGCCTGAGATAAGGTGGGTTTCGGAACGCCAAACATAAAAGTGTTGATAACTTTTGAAAAACACTTCAGACAGCTTAGATTCGATGTGCAACTACTAGAAAGACCCTTTCTGCTATAGTGGGAGGTTAAAATTTCATGTTCTGAAGCTTCCCTGAAAAGTTATGGCACAATGCACAAAAACGCTTTTCAGCCTGAGATAAGGTGGGTTTCGGAACGCCAAACATAAAAGTGTTAATAACTTTGGAAAAACACTTCAGACAGTTTAGATTTGATGTGCAACTACTAGAAAGACCCTTTCTGCTATAGTGGGAGGTTAAAATTTCATGTTCTGAAGCTTCCCTGAAAAGTTATGGCACAATGCACAAAAACGCTTTTCAGCCTGAGATAAGGTGGGTTTCGGAACGCCAAACATAAAAGTGTTGATAACTTTGGAAAAACACTTTAGACAGTTTAGATTTGATGTGCAACTACTAGAAAGACCCTTTCTGCTATAGTGGGAGGTTAAAATTTCATGTTCTGATGCTTCCCTGAAAAGTTATGGCACAATGCACAAAAACGCTTTTCAGCCTGAGATAAGGTGGGTTTCGGAACGCCAAACATAAAAGTGTTGATAACTTTCGAAAAACACTTCAGAGAGCTTAGATTTGATGTGCACCTACTAGAAAGACCCTTTCTGCTATAGTGGGAGCTTAAAATTTCATGTTCTGAAGCTTCCCTGAAAAGTTATGGCACAATGCGTAAAAACGCTTTTCAGCCTGAGATAAGGTGGGTTTCGGAACGCCAAACATAAAAGTGTTGATAACTTTGGAAAAACACTTCAGACAGTTTAGATTTGATGTGCAACTACTAGAAAGACCCTTTCTGCTATAGTGGGAGGTTAAAATTTCGTGTTCTGAAGCTTTCCTGAAAAGTTATGGCACAATGCACAAAAACGCTTTTCAGCCTGAGATAAGGTGGGTTTCGGAACGCCAAACATAAAAGTGTTGATAACTTTTGAAAAACACTTCAGACAGCTTAGATTTGATGTGCAACTACTAGAAAGACCCTTTCTGCTATAGTGGGAGGTTAAAATTTCATGTTCTGAAGCTTCCCTGAAAAGTTATGGCACAAAGCACAAAAACGCTTTTCAGCCTGAGATAAGGTGGGTTTCGGAACGCCAAACATAAAAGTGTTGATAACTTTCGAAAAACACTTCAGACAGCTTAGATTTGATGTGCACCTACTAGAAAGACCCTTTCTGCTATAGTGGGAGGTTAAAATTTCATGTTCTGAAGCTTCCCTGAAAGGTTATGGCACAATGCGTAAAAACGCTTTTCAGCCTGAGATAAGGTGGGTTTCGGAACGCCAAACATAAAAGTGTTGATAACTTTTGAAAAACACTTCAGACAGTTTAGATTTGATGTGCAACTACTAGAAAGACCCTTTCTGCTATAGTGGGAGGTTAAAATTTCATGTTCTGAAGCTTCCCTGAAAAGTTATGGCACAATGCACAAAAACGCTTTTCAGCCTGAGATAAGGTGGGTTTCGGAACGCCAAACATAAAAGTGTTAATAACTTTGGAAAAACACTTCAGACAGTTTAGATTTGATGTGCAACTACTAGAAAGACCCTTTCTGCTATAGTGGGAGGTTAAAATTTCATGTTCTGAAGCTTCCCTGAAAAGTTATGGCACAATGCACAAAAACGCTTTTCAGCCTGAGATAAGGTGGGTTTCGGAACGCCAAACATAAAAGTGTTAATAACTTTGGAAAAACACTTCAGACAGTTTAGATTTGATGTGCAACTACTAGAAAGACCCTTTCTGCTATAGTGGGAGGTTAAAATTTCATGTTCTGAAGCTTTCCTGAAAAGTTATAGCACAATGCACAAAAACGCTTTTCAGCCTGAGATAAGGTGGGTTTCGGAACGCCAAACATAAAAGTGTTGGTAACTTTCGAAAAACACTTCAGAGAGCTTAGATTTGATGTGCACCTACTAGAAAGACCATTTCTGCTATAGTGGGAGGTTAAAATTTCATGTTCTGAAGCTTCCATGAAAAGTTATGGCACAATGCGTAAAAACGCTTTTCTGCCTGAGATAAGGTGGGTTTCGGAACGCCAAACATAAAAGTGTTGATAACTTTGGAAAAACACTTCAGACAGCTTAGATTTGATGTGCAACTACTAGAAAGACCCTTTCTGCTATAGTGGGAGGTTAAAATTTCATGTTCTGAAGCTTTCCTGAAAAGTTATGGCACAATGCACAAAAACGCTTTTCAGCCTGAGATAAGGTGGGTTTCGGAACGCCAAACATAAAAGTGTTGATAACTTTTGAAAAACACTTCAGACAGCTTAGATTTGATGTGCAACTACTAGAAAGACCCTTTCTGCTATAGTGGGAGGTTAAAATTTCATGTTCTGAAGCTTCCCTGAAAAGTTATGGCACAATGCACAAAAACGCTTTTCAGCCTGAGATAAGGTGGGTTTCGGAACGCCAAACATAAAAGTGTTGATAACTTTTGAAAAACACTTCAGACAGCTTAGATTTGATGTGCAACTACTAGAAAGACCCTTTCTGCTATAGTGGGAGGTTAAAATTTCATGTTCTGAAGCTTTCCTGAAAAGTTATGGCACAATGCACAAAAACGCTTTTCAGCCTGAGATAAGGTGGGTTTCGGAACGCCAAACATAAAAGTGTTAATAACTTTGGAAAAACACTTCAGACAGTTTAGATTTGATGTGCAACTACTAGAAAGACCCTTTCTGCTATAGTGGGAGGTTAAAATTTCATGTTCTGAAGCTTCCCTGAAAAGTTATGGCACAATGCACAAAAACGCTTTTCAGCCTGAGATAAGGTGGGTTTCGGAACGCCAAACATAAAAGTGTTGATAACTTTGGAAAAACACTTCAGACAGTTTAGATTTGATGTGCAACTACTAGAAAGACCCTTTCTGCTATAGTGGGAGGTTAAAATTTCATGTTCTGATGCTTCCCTGAAAAGTTATGGCACAATGCACAAAAACGCTTTTCAGCCTGAGATAAGGTGGGTTTCGGAACGCCAAACATAAAAGTGTTGATAACTTTCGAAAAACACTTCAGAGAGCTTAGATTTGATGTGCACCTACTAGAAAGACCCTTTCTGCTATAGTGGGAGCTTAAAATTTCATGTTCTGAAGCTTCCCTGAAAAGTTATGGCACAATGCGTAAAAACGCTTTTCAGCCTGAGATAAGGTGGGTTTCGGAACGCCAAACATAAAAGTGTTGATAACTTTTGAAAAACACTTCAGACAGTTTAGATTTGATGTGCAACTACTAGAAAGACCCTTTCTGCTATAGTGGGAGGTTAAAATTTCATGTTCTGAAGCTTCCCTGAAAAGTTATGGCACAATGCACAAAAACGCTTTTCAGCCTGAGATAAGGTGGGTTTCGGAACGCCAAACATAAAAGTGTTGATAACTTTCGAAAAACACTTCAGAGAGCTTAGATTTGATGTGCACCTACTAGAAAGACCCTTTCTGCTATAGTGGGAGCTTAAAATTTCATGTTCTGAAGCTTCCCTGAAAAGTTATGGCACAATGCGTAAAAACGCTTTTCAGCCTGAGATAAGGTGGGTTTCGGAACGCCAAACATAAAAGTGTTGATAACTTTGGAAAAACACTTCAGACAGTTTAGATTTGATGTGCAACTACTAGAAAGACCCTTTCTGCTATAGTGGGAGGTTAAAATTTCATGTTCTGAAGCTTTCCTGAAAAGTTATGGCACAATGCACAAAAACGCTTTTCAGCCTGAGATAAGGTGGGTTTCGGAACGCCAAACATAAAAGTGTTGATAACTTTTGAAAAACACTTCAGACAGCTTAGATTTGATGTGCAACTACTAGAAAGACCCTTTCTGCTATAGTGGGAGGTTAAAATTTCATGTTCTGAAGCTTCCCTGAAAAGTTATGGCACAAAGCACAAAAACGCTTTTCAGCCTGAGATAAGGTGGGTTTCGGAACGCCAAACATAAAAGTGTTGATAACTTTCGAAAAACACTTCAGACAGCTTAGATTTGATGTGCACCTACTAGAAAGACCCTTTCTGCTATAGTGGGAGGTTAAAATTTCATGTTCTGAAGCTTCCCTGAAAGGTTATGGCACAATGCGTAAAAACGCTTTTCAGCCTGAGATAAGGTGGGTTTCGGAACGCCAAACATAAAAGTGTTGATAACTTTTGAAAAACACTTCAGACAGTTTAGATTTGATGTGCAACTACTAGAAAGACCCTTTCTGCTATAGTGGGAGGTTAAAATTTCATGTTCTGAAGCTTCCCTGAAAAGTTATGGCACAATGCACAAAAACGCTTTTCAGCCTGAGATAAGGTGGGTTTCGGAACGCCAAACATAAAAGTGTTAATAACTTTGGAAAAACACTTCAGACAGTTTAGATTTGATGTGCAACTACTAGAAAGACCCTTTCTGCTATAGTGGGAGGTTAAAATTTCATGTTCTGAAGCTTCCCTGAAAAGTTATGGCACAATGCACAAAAACGCTTTTCAGCCTGAGATAAGGTGGGTTTCGGAACGCCAAACATAAAAGTGTTAATAACTTTGGAAAAACACTTCAGACAGTTTAGATTTGATGTGCAACTACTAGAAAGACCCTTTCTGCTATAGTGGGAGGTTAAAATTTCATGTTCTGAAGCTTTCCTGAAAAGTTATGGCACAATGCACAAAAACGCTTTTCAGCCTGAGATAAGGTGGGTTTCGGAACGCCAAACATAAAAGTGTTGGTAACTTTCGAAAAACACTTCAGAGAGCTTAGATTTGATGTGCACCTACTAGAAAGACCCTTTCTGCTATAGTGGGAGGTTAAAATTTCATGTTCTGAAGCTTCCCTGAAAAGTTATGGCACAATGCGTAAAAACGCTTTTCTGCCTGAGATAAGGTGGGTTTCGGAACGCCAAACATAAAAGTGTTGATAACTTTGGAAAAACACTTCAGACAGTTTAGATTTGATGTGCAACTACTAGAAAGACCCTTTCTGCTATAGTGGGAGGTTAAAATTTCATGTTCTGAAGCTTCCCTGAAAAGTTATGGCACAATGCGTAAAAACGCTTTTCAGCCTGAGATAAGGTGGGTTTCGGAACGCCAAACATAAAAGTGTTGATAACTTTGGAAAAACACTTCAGACAGTTTAGATTTGATGTGCAACTACTAGAAAGACCCTTTCTGCTATAGTGGGAGGTTAAAATTTCATGTTCTGAAGCTTTCCTGAAAAGCTATGGCACAATGCACAAAAACGCTTTTCAGCCTGAGATAAGGTGGGTTTCGGAACGCCAAACATAAAAGTGTTGATAACTTTTGAAAAACACTTCAGACAGCTTAGATTTGATGTGCAACTACTAGAAAGACCCTTTCTGCTATAGTGGGAGGTTAAAATTTCATGTTCTGAAGCTTCCCTGAAAAGTTATGGCACAAAGCACAAAAACGCTTTTCAGCCTGAGATAAGGTGGGTTTCGGAACGCCAAACATAAAAGTGTTGATAACTTTCGAAAAACACTTCAGACAGCTTAGATTTGATGTGCACCTACTAGAAAGACCCTTTCTGCTATAGTGGGAGGTTAAAATTTCATGTTCTGAAGCTTCCCTGAAAGGTTATGGCACAATGCGTAAAAACGCTTTTCAGCCTGAGATAAGGTGGGTTTCGGAACGCCAAACATAAAAGTGTTGATAACTTTTGAAAAACACTTCAGACAGTTTAGATTTGATGTGCAACTACTAGAAAGACCCTTTCTGCTATAGTGGGAGGTTAAAATTTCATGTTCTGAAGCTTCCCTGAAAAGTTATGGCACAATGCACAAAAACGCTTTTCAGCCTGAGATAAGGTGGGTTTCGGAACGCCAAACATAAAAGTGTTAATAACTTTGGAAAAACACTTCAGACAGTTTAGATTTGATGTGCAACTACTAGAAAGACCCTTTCTGCTATAGTGGGAGGTTAAAATTTCATGTTCTGAAGCTTCCCTGAAAAGTTATGGCACAATGCACAAAAACGCTTTTCAGCCTGAGATAAGGTGGGTTTCGGAACGCCAAACATAAAAGTGTTAATAACTTTGGAAAAACACTTCAGACAGTTTAGATTTGATGTGCAACTACTAGAAAGACCCTTTCTGCTATAGTGGGAGGTTAAAATTTCATGTTCTGAAGCTTTCCTGAAAAGTTATGGCACAATGCACAAAAACGCTTTTCAGCCTGAGATAAGGTGGGTTTCGGAACGCCAAACATAAAAGTGTTGGTAACTTTCGAAAAACACTTCAGAGAGCTTAGATTTGATGTGCACCTACTAGAAAGACCCTTTCTGCTATAGTGGGAGGTTAAAATTTCATGTTCTGAAGCTTCCCTGAAAAGTTATGGCACAATGCGTAAAAACGCTTTTCTGCCTGAGATAAGGTGGGTTTCGGAACGCCAAACATAAAAGTGTTGATAACTTTGGAAAAACACTTCAGACAGTTTAGATTTGATGTGCAACTACTAGAAAGACCCTTTCTGCTATAGTGGGAGGTTAAAATTTCATGTTCTGAAGCTTTCCTGAAAAGTTATGGCACAATGCACAAAAACGCTTTTCAGCCTGAGATAAGGTGGGTTTCGGAACGCCAAACATAAAAGTGTTGATAACTTTTGAAAAACACTTCAGACAGCTTAGATTTGATGTGCAACTACTAGAAAGACCCTTTCTGCTATAGTGGGAGGTTAAAATTTCATGTTCTGAAGCTTTCCTGAAAAGTTATGGCACAATGCACAAAAACGCTTTTCAGCCTGAGATAAGGTGGGTTTCGGAACGCCAAACATAAAAGTGTTGATAACTTTTGAAAAACACTTCAGACAGCTTAGATTTGATGTGCAACTACTAGAAAGACCCTTTCTGCTATAGTGGGAGGTTAAAATTTCATGTTCTGAAGCTTCGCTGAAAAGTTATGGCACAATGCACAAAAACGCTTTTCAGCCTGAGATAAGGCGGGTTTCGGAACGCCAAACATAAAAGTGTTGATAACTTTGGAAAAACACTTCAGACAGTTTAGATTTGATGTGCAACTACTAGAAAGACCCTTTCTGCTATAGTGGGAGGTTAAAATTTCATGTTCTGAAGCTTTCCTGAAAAGTTATGGCACAATGCACAAAAACGCTTTTCAGCCTGAGATAAGGTGGGTTTCGGAACGCCAAACATAAAAGTGTTGATAACTTTTGAAAAACACTTCAGACAGCTTAGATTCGATGTGCAACTACTAGAAAGACCCTTTCTGCTATAGTGGGAGGTTAAAATTTCATGTTCTGAAGCTTCCCTGAAAAGTTATGGCACAATGCACAAAAACGCTTTTCAGCCTGAGATAAGGCGGGTTTCGGAACGCCAAACATAAAAGTGTTGATAACTTTTGAAAAACACTTCAGACAGCTTAGATTTGATGTGCAACTACTAGAAAGACCCTTTCTGCTATAGTGGGAGGTTAAAATTTCATGTTCTGAAGCTTTCCTGAAAAGTTATGGCACAATGCACAAAAACGCTTTTCAGCCTGAGATAAGGTGGGTTTCGGAACGCCAAACATAAAAGTGTTGATAACTTTTGAAAAACACTTCAGACAGCTTAGATTCGATGTGCAACTACTAGAAAGACCCTTTCTGCTATAGTG
Organism: Synchiropus splendidus; assembly: GCF_027744825.2. Lineage (NCBI taxonomy): Eukaryota > Metazoa > Chordata > Actinopteri > Syngnathiformes > Callionymidae > Synchiropus > Synchiropus splendidus. The sequence continues at coordinate 858,635 of NW_026527059.1, forward strand.
GGAGGTTAAAATTTCATGTTCTGAAGCTTCCCTGAAAAGTTATGGCACAATGCACAAAAACGCTTTTCAGCCTGAGATAAGGTGGGTTTCGGAACGCCAAACATAAAAGTGTTAATAACTTTGGAAAAACACTTCAGACAGTTTAGATTTGATGTGCAACTACTAGAAAGACCCTTTCTGCTATAGTGGGAGGTTAAAATTTCATGTTCTGAAGCTTCCCTGAAAAGTTATGGCACAATGCACAAAAACGCTTTTCAGCCTGAGATAAGGTGGGTTTCGGAACGCCAAACATAAAAGTGTTGATAACTTTGGAAAAACACTTCAGACAGTTTAGATTTGATGTGCAACTACTAGAAAGACCCTTTCTGCTATAGTGGGAGGTTAAAATTTCATGTTCTGATGCTTCCCTGAAAAGTTATGGCACAATGCACAAAAACGCTTTTCAGCCTGAGATAAGGTGGGTTTCGGAACGCCAAACATAAAAGTGTTGATAACTTTCGAAAAACACTTCAGAGAGCTTAGATTTGATGTGCACCTACTAGAAAGACCCTTTCTGCTATAGTGGGAGCTTAAAATTTCATGTTCTGAAGCTTCCCTGAAAAGTTATGGCACAATGCGTAAAAACGCTTTTCAGCCTGAGATAAGGTGGGTTTCGGAACGCCAAACATAAAAGTGTTGATAACTTTGGAAAAACACTTCAGACAGTTTAGATTTGATGTGCAACTACTAGAAAGACCCTTTCTGCTATAGTGGGAGGTTAAAATTTCATGTTCTGAAGCTTTCCTGAAAAGTTATGGCACAATGCACAAAAACGCTTTTCAGCCTGAGATAAGGTGGGTTTCGGAACGCCAAACATAAAAGTGTTGATAACTTTTGAAAAACACTTCAGACAGCTTAGATTTGATGTGCACCTACTAGAAAGACCCTTTCTGCTATAGTGGGAGGTTAAAATTTCATGTTCTGAAGCTTCCCTGAAAGGTTATGGCACAATGCGTAAAAACGCTTTTCAGCCTGAGATAAGGTGGGTTTCGGAACGCCAAACATAAAAGTGTTGATAACTTTTGAAAAACACTTCAGACAGTTTAGATTTGATGTGCAACTACTAGAAAGACCCTTTCTGCTATAGTGGGAGGTTAAAATTTCATGTTCTGAAGCTTCCCTGAAAAGTTATGGCACAATGCACAAAAACGCTTTTCAGCCTGAGATAAGGTGGGTTTCGGAACGCCAAACATAAAAGTGTTAATAACTTTGGAAAAACACTTCAGACAGTTTAGATTTGATGTGTAACTACTAGAAAGACCCTTTCTGCTATAGTGGGAGGTTAAAATTTCATGTTCTGAAGCTTCCCTGAAAAGTTATGGCACAATGCACAAAAACGCTTTTCAGCCTGAGATAAGGAGGGTTTCGGAACGCCAAACATAAAAGTGTTAATAACTTTGGAAAAACACTTCAGACAGTTTAGATTTGATGTGCAACTACTAGAAAGACCCTTTCTGCTATAGTGGGAGGTTAAAATTTCATGTTCTGAAGCTTTCCTGAAAAGTTATGGCACAATGCACAAAAACGCTTTTCAGCCTGAGATAAGGTGGGTTTCGGAACGCCAAACATAAAAGTGTTGGTAACTTTCGAAAAACACTTCAGAGAGCTTAGATTTGATGTGCACCTACTAGAAAGACCCTTTCTGCTATAGTGGGAGGTTAAAATTTCATGTTCTGAAGCTTCCCTGAAAAGTTATGGCACAATGCGTAAAAACGCTTTTCTGCCTGAGATAAGGTGGGTTTCGGAACGCCAAACATAAAAGTGTTGATAACTTTGGAAAAACACTTCAGACAGTTTAGATTTGATGTGCAACTACTAGAAAGACCCTTTCTGCTATAGTGGGAGGTTAAAATTTCATGTTCTGAAGCTTTCCTGAAAAGTTATGGCACAATGCACAAAAACGCTTTTCAGCCTGAGATAAGGTGGGTTTCGGAACGCCAAACATAAAAGTGTTGATAACTTTTGAAAAACACTTCAGACAGCTTAGATTTGATGTGCAACTACTAGAAAGACCCTTTCTGCTATAGTGGGAGGTTAAAATTTCATGTTCTGATGCTTCCCTGAAAAGTTATGGCACAATGCACAAAAACGCTTTTCAGCCTGAGACAAGGTGGGTTTCGGAACGCCAAACATAAAAGTGTTGATAACTTTCGAAAAACACTTCAGAGAGCTTAGATTTGATGTGCACCTACTAGAAAGACCCTTTCTGCTATAGTGGGAGCTTAAAATTTCATGTTCTGAAGCTTCCCTGAAAAGTTATGGCACAATGCGTAAAAACGCTTTTCAGCCTGAGATAAGGTGGGTTTCGGAACGCCAAACATAAAAGTGTTGATAACTTTGGAAAAACACTTCAGACAGTTTAGATTTGATGTGCAACTACTAGAAAGACCCTTTCTGCTATAGTGGGAGGTTAAAATTTCATGTTCTGAAGCTTTCCTGAAAAGTTATGGCACAATGCACAAAAACGCTTTTCAGCCTGAGATAAGGTGGGTTTCGGAACGCCAAACATAAAAGTGTTGATAACTTTTGAAAAACACTTCAGACAGCTTAGATTTGATGTGCAACTACTAGAAAGACCCTTTCTGCTATAGTGGGAGGTTAAAATTTCATGTTCTGAAGCTTCCCTGAAAAGTTATGGCACAAAGCACAAAAACGCTTTTCAGCCTGAGATAAGGTGGGTTTCGGAACGCCAAACATAAAAGTGTTGATAACTTTTGAAAAACACTTCAGACAGCTTAGATTTGATGTGCACCTACTAGAAAGACCCTTTCTGCTATAGTGGGAGGTTAAAATTTCATGTTCTGAAGCTTCCCTGAAAAGTTATGGCACAATGCGTAAAAACGCTTTTCAGCCTGAGATAAGGTGGGTTTCGGAACGCCAAACATAAAAGTGTTGATAACTTTTGAAAAACACTTCAGACAGTTTAGATTTGATGTGCAACTACTAGAAAGACCCTTTCTGCTATAGTGGGAGGTTAAAATTTCATGTTCTGAAGCTTCCCTGAAAAGTTATGGCACAATGCACAAAAACGCTTTTCAGCCTGAGATAAGGTGGGTTTCGGAACGCCAAACATAAAAGTGTTAATAACTTTGGAAAAACACTTCAGACAGTTTAGATTTGATGTGCAACTACTAGAAAGACCCTTTCTGCTATAGTGGGAGGTTAAAATTTCATGTTCTGAAGCTTCCCTGAAAAGTTATGGCACAATGCACAAAAACGCTTTTCAGCCTGAGATAAGGTGGGTTTCGGAACGCCAAACATAAAAGTGTTAATAACTTTGGAAAAACACTTCAGACAGTTTAGATTTGATGTGCAACTACTAGAAAGACCCTTTCTGCTATAGTGGGAGGTTAAAATTTCATGTTCTGAAGCTTTCCTGAAAAGTTATGGCACAATGCACAAAAACGCTTTTCAGCCTGAGATAAGGTGGGTTTCGGAACGCCAAACATAAAAGTGTTGGTAACTTTCGAAAAACACTTCAGAGAGCTTAGATTTGATGTGCACCTACTAGAAAGACCCTTTCTGCTATAGTGGGAGGTTAAAATTTCATGTTCTGAAGCTTCCCTGAAAAGTTATGGCACAATGCGTAAAAACGCTTTTCTGCCTGAGATAAGGTGGGTTTCGGAACGCCAAACATAAAAGTGTTGATAACTTTGGAAAAACACTTCAGACAGTTTAGATTTGATGTGCAACTACTAGAAAGACCCTTTCTGCTATAGTGGGAGGTTAAAATTTCATGTTCTGAAGCTTTCCTGAAAAGTTATGGCACAATGCACAAAAACGCTTTTCAGCCTGAGATAAGGTGGGTTTCGGAACGCCAAACATAAAAGTGTTGATAACTTTTGAAAAACACTTCAGACAGCTTAGATTTGATGTGCAACTACTAGAAAGACCCTTTCTGCTATAGTGGGAGGTTAAAATTTCATGTTCTGAAGCTTCCCTGAAAAGTTATGGCACAATGCACAAAAACGCTTTTCAGCCTGAGATAAGGTGGGTTTCGGAACGCCAAACATAAAAGTGTTGATAACTTTGGAAAAACACTTCAGACAGTTTAGATTTGATGTGCAACTACTAGAAAGACCCTTTCTGCTATAGTGGGAGGTTAAAATTTCATGTTCTGAAGCTTCCCTGAAAAGTTATGGCACAATGCACAAAAACGCTTTTCAGCCTGAGATAAGGTGGGTTTCGGAACGCCAAACATAAAAGTGTTAATAACTTTGGAAAAACACTTCAGACAGTTTAGATTTGATGTGCAACTACTAGAAAGACCCTTTCTGCTATAGTGGGAGGTTAAAATTTCATGTTCTGAAGCTTCCCTGAAAAGTTATGGCACAATGCACAAAAACGCTTTTCAGCCTGAGATAAGGTGGGTTTCGGAACGCCAAACATAAAAGTGTTGATAACTTTCGAAAAACACTTCAGAGAGCTTAGATTTGATGTGCACCTACTAGAAAGACCCTTTCTGCTATAGTGGGAGGTTAAAATTTCATGTTCTGAAGCTTCCCTGAAAAGTTATGGCACAATGCGTAAAAACGCTTTTCAGCCTGAGATAAGGTGGGTTTCGGAACGCCAAACATAAAAGTGTTGATAACTTTGGAAAAACACTTCAGACAGCTTAGATTCGATGTGCAACTACTAGAAAGACCCTTTCTGCTATAGTGGGAGGTTAAAATTTCATGTTCTGAAGCTTCCCTGAAAAGTTATGGCACAATGCACAAAAACGCTTTTCAGCCTGAGATAAGGTGGGTTTCGGAACGCCAAACATAAAAGTGTTGATAACTTTCGAAAAACACTTCAGACAGCTTAGATTTGATGTGCACCTACTAGAAAGACCCTTTCTGCTATAGTGGGAGGTTAAAATTTCATGTTCTGAAGCTTCCCTGAAAAGTTATGGGACAATGCGTAAAAACGCTTTTCAGCCTGAGATAAGGTGGGTTTCGGAACGCCAAACATAAAAGTGTTGATAACTTTGGAAAAACACTTCAGACAGTTTAGATTTGATGTGCAACTACTAGAAAGACCCTTTCTGCTATAGTGGGAGGTTAAAATTTCATGTTCTGAAGCTTTCCTGAAAAGTTAAGGCACAATGCACAAAAACGCTTTTCAGCCTGAGATAAGGTGGGTTTCGGAACGCCAAACATAAAAGTGTTGGTAACTTTCGAAAAACACTTCAGAGAGCTTAGATTTGATGTGCACCTACTAGAAAGACCCTTTCTGCTATAGTGGGAGGTTAAAATTTCATGTTCTGAAGCTTCCCTGAAAAGTTATGGCACAATGCGTAAAAACGCTTTTCAGCCTGAGATAAGGTGGGTTTCGGAACGCCAAACATAAAAGTGTTGATAACTTTGGAAAAACACTTCAGACAGTTTAGATTTGATGTGCAACTACTAGAAAGACCCTTTCTGCTATAGTGGGAGGTTAAAATTTCATGTTCTGAAGCTTCCCTGAAAAGTTAAGGCACAATGCACAAAAACGCTTTTCAGCCTGAGATAAGGTGGGTTTCGGAACGCCAAACATAAAAGTGTTGATAACTTTTGAAAAACACTTCAGACAGCTTAGATTTGATGTGCAACTACTAGAAAGACCCTTTCTGCTATAGTGGGAGGTTAAAATTTCATGTTCTGAAGCTTCCCTGAAAAGTTATGGCACAATGCACAAAAACGCTTTTCAGCCTGAGATAAGGTGGGTTTCGGAACGCCAAACATAAAAGTGTTGATAACTTTGGAAAAACACTTCAGACAGTTTAGATTTGATGTGCAACTACTAGAAAGACCCTTTCTGCTATAGTGGGAGGTTAAAATTTCATGTTCTGAAGCTTTCCTGAAAAGTTATGGCACAATGCACAAAAACGCTTTTCAGCCTGAGATAAGGTGGGTTTCGGAACGCCAAACATAAAAGTGTTGATAACTTTTGAAAAACACTTCAGACAGCTTAGATTTGATGCGCAACTACTAGAAAGACCCTTTCTGCTATAGTGGGAGGTTAAAATTTCATGTTCTGAAGCTTCCCTGAAAAGTTATGGCACAATGCACAAAAACGCTTTTCAGCCTGAGATAAGGTGGGTTTCGGAACGCCAAACATAAAAGTGTTAATAACTTTGGAAAAACACTTCAGACAGTTTAGATTTGATGTGCAACTACTAGAAAGACCCTTTCTGCTATAGTGGGAGGTTAAAATTTCATGTTCTGAAGCTTCCCTGAAAAGTTATGGCACAATGCACAAAAACGCTTTTCAGCCTGAGATAAGGTGGGTTTCGGAACGCCAAACATAAAAGTGTTGATAACTTTGGAAAAACACTTCAGACAGTTTAGATTTGATGTGCAACTACTAGAAAGACCCTTTCTGCTATAGTGGGAGGTTAAAATTTCATGTTCTGATGCTTCCCTGAAAAGTTATGGCACAATGCACAAAAACGCTTTTCAGCCTGAGATAAGGTGGGTTTCGGAACGCCAAACATAAAAGTGTTGATAACTTTCGAAAAACACTTCAGAGAGCTTAGATTTGATGTGCACCTACTAGAAAGACCCTTTCTGCTATAGTGGGAGCTTAAAATTTCATGTTCTGAAGCTTCCCTGAAAAGTTATGGCACAATGCGTAAAAACGCTTTTCAGCCTGAGATAAGGTGGGTTTCGGAACGCCAAACATAAAAGTGTTGATAACTTTGGAAAAACACTTCAGACAGTTTAGATTTGATGTGCAACTACTAGAAAGACCCTTTCTGCTATAGTGGGAGGTTAAAATTTCATGTTCTGAAGCTTTCCTGAAAAGTTATGGCACAATGCACAAAAACGCTTTTCAGCCTGAGATAAGGTGGGTTTCGGAACGCCAAACATAAAAGTGTTGATAACTTTTGAAAAACACTTCAGACAGCTTAGATTTGATGTGCAACTACTAGAAAGACCCTTTCTGCTATAGTGGGAGGTTAAAATTTCATGTTCTGAAGCTTCCCTGAAAAGTTATGGCACAAAGCACAAAAACGCTTTTCAGCCTGAGATAAGGTGGGTTTCGGAACGCCAAACATAAAAGTGTTGATAACTTTCGAAAAACACTTCAGACAGCTTAGATTTGATGTGCAACTACTAGAAAGACCCTTTCTGCTATAGTGGGAGGTTAAAATTTCATGTTCTGAAGCTTCCCTGAAAAGTTATGGCACAAAGCACAAAAACGCTTTTCAGCCTGAGATAAGGTGGGTTTCGGAACGCCAAACATAAAAGTGTTGATAACTTTTGAAAAACACTTCAGACAGCTTAGATTTGATGTGCACCTACTAGAAAGACCCTTTCTGCTATAGTGGGAGGTTAAAATTTCATGTTCTGAAGCTTCCCTGAAAAGTTATGGCACAATGCGTAAAAACGCTTTTCAGCCTGAGATAAGGTGGGTTTCGGAACGCCAAACATAAAAGTGTTGATAACTTTTGAAAAACACTTCAGACAGTTTAGATTTGATGTGCAACTACTAGAAAGACCCTTTCTGCTATAGTGGGAGGTTAAAATTTCATGTTCTGAAGCTTCCCTGAAAAGTTATGGCACAATGCACAAAAACGCTTTTCAGCCTGAGATAAGGTGGGTTTCGGAACGCCAAACATAAAAGTGTTAATAACTTTGGAAAAACACTTCAGACAGTTTAGATTTGATGTGCAACTACTAGAAAGACCCTTTCTGCTATAGTGGGAGGTTAAAATTTCATGTTCTGAAGCTTCCCTGAAAAGTTATGGCACAATGCACAAAAACGCTTTTCAGCCTGAGATAAGGTGGGTTTCGGAACGCCAAACATAAAAGTGTTAATAACTTTGGAAAAACACTTCAGACAGTTTAGATTTGATGTGCAACTACTAGAAAGACCCTTTCTGCTATAGTGGGAGGTTAAAATTTCATGTTCTGAAGCTTTCCTGAAAAGTTATGGCACAATGCACAAAAACGCTTTTCAGCCTGAGATAAGGTGGGTTTCGGAACGCCAAACATAAAAGTGTTGGTAACTTTCGAAAAACACTTCAGAGAGCTTAGATTTGATGTGCACCTACTAGAAAGACCCTTTCTGCTATAGTGGGAGGTTAAAATTTCATGTTCTGAAGCTTCCCTGAAAAGTTATGGCACAATGCGTAAAAACGCTTTTCTGCCTGAGATAAGGTGGGTTTCGGAACGCCAAACATAAAAGTGTTGATAACTTTGGAAAAACACTTCAGACAGTTTAGATTTGATGTGCAACTACTAGAAAGACCCTTTCTGCTATAGTGGGAGGTTAAAATTTCATGTTCTGAAGCTTTCCTGAAAAGTTATGGCACAATGCACAAAAACGCTTTTCAGCCTGAGATAAGGTGGGTTTCGGAACGCCAAACATAAAAGTGTTGATAACTTTTGAAAAACACTTCAGACAGCTTAGATTTGATGTGCAACTACTAGAAAGACCCTTTCTGCTATAGTGGGAGGTTAAAATTTCATGTTCTGAAGCTTCCCTGAAAAGTTATGGCACAATGCACAAAAACGCTTTTCAGCCTGAGATAAGGTGGGTTTCGGAACGCCAAACATAAAAGTGTTGATAACTTTGGAAAAACACTTCAGACAGTTTAGATTTGATGTGCAACTACTAGAAAGACCCTTTCTGCTATAGTGGGAGGTTAAAATTTCATGTTCTGAAGCTTCCCTGAAAAGTTATGGCACAATGCACAAAAACGCTTTTCAGCCTGAGATAAGGTGGGTTTCGGAACGCCAAACATAAAAGTGTTAATAACTTTGGAAAAACACTTCAGACAGTTTAGATTTGATGTGCAACTACTAGAAAGACCCTTTCTGCTATAGTGGGAGGTTAAAATTTCATGTTCTGAAGCTTCCCTGAAAAGTTATGGCACAATGCACAAAAACGCTTTTCAGCCTGAGATAAGGTGGGTTTCGGAACGCCAAACATAAAAGTGTTGATAACTTTCGAAAAACACTTCAGAGAGCTTAGATTTGATGTGCACCTACTAGAAAGACCCTTTCTGCTATAGTGGGAGGTTAAAATTTCATGTTCTGAAGCTTCCCTGAAAAGTTATGGCACAATGCGTAAAAACGCTTTTCAGCCTGAGATAAGGTGGGTTTCGGAACGCCAAACATAAAAGTGTTGATAACTTTGGAAAAACACTTCAGACAGCTTAGATTCGATGTGCAACTACTAGAAAGACCCTTTCTGCTATAGTGGGAGGTTAAAATTTCATGTTCTGAAGCTTCCCTGAAAAGTTATGGCACAATGCACAAAAACGCTTTTCAGCCTGAGATAAGGTGGGTTTCGGAACGCCAAACATAAAAGTGTTGATAACTTTCGAAAAACACTTCAGACAGCTTAGATTTGATGTGCACCTACTAGAAAGACCCTTTCTGCTATAGTGGGAGGTTAAAATTTCATGTTCTGAAGCTTCCCTGAAAAGTTATGGGACAATGCGTAAAAACGCTTTTCAGCCTGAGATAAGGTGGGTTTCGGAACGCCAAACATAAAAGTGTTGATAACTTTGGAAAAACACTTCAGACAGTTTAGATTTGATGTGCAACTACTAGAAAGACCCTTTCTGCTATAGTGGGAGGTTAAAATTTCATGTTCTGAAGCTTTCCTGAAAAGTTAAGGCACAATGCACAAAAACGCTTTTCAGCCTGAGATAAGGTGGGTTTCGGAACGCCAAACATAAAAGTGTTGGTAACTTTCGAAAAACACTTCAGAGAGCTTAGATTTGATGTGCACCTACTAGAAAGACCCTTTCTGCTATAGTGGGAGGTTAAAATTTCATGTTCTGAAGCTTCCCTGAAAAGTTATGGCACAATGCGTAAAAACGCTTTTCAGCCTGAGATAAGGTGGGTTTCGGAACGCCAAACATAAAAGTGTTGATAACTTTGGAAAAACACTTCAGACAGTTTAGATTTGATGTGCAACTACTAGAAAGACCCTTTCTGCTATAGTGGGAGGTTAAAATTTCATGTTCTGAAGCTTCCCTGAAAAGTTAAGGCACAATGCACAAAAACGCTTTTCAGCCTGAGATAAGGTGGGTTTCGGAACGCCAAACATAAAAGTGTTGATAACTTTTGAAAAACACTTCAGACAGCTTAGATTTGATGTGCAACTACTAGAAAGACCCTTTCTGCTATAGTGGGAGGTTAAAATTTCATGTTCTGAAGCTTCCCTGAAAAGTTATGGCACAATGCACAAAAACGCTTTTCAGCCTGAGATAAGGTGGGTTTCGGAACGCCAAACATAAAAGTGTTGATAACTTTGGAAAAACACTTCAGACAGTTTAGATTTGATGTGCAACTACTAGAAAGACCCTTTCTGCTATAGTGGGAGGTTAAAATTTCATGTTCTGAAGCTTTCCTGAAAAGTTATGGCACAATGCACAAAAACGCTTTTCAGCCTGAGATAAGGTGGGTTTCGGAACGCCAAACATAAAAGTGTTGATAACTTTTGAAAAACACTTCAGACAGCTTAGATTTGATGCGCAACTACTAGAAAGACCCTTTCTGCTATAGTGGGAGGTTAAAATTTCATGTTCTGAAGCTTCCCTGAAAAGTTATGGCACAATGCACAAAAACGCTTTTCAGCCTGAGATAAGGTGGGTTTCGGAACGCCAAACATAAAAGTGTTAATAACTTTGGAAAAACACTTCAGACAGTTTAGATTTGATGTGCAACTACTAGAAAGACCCTTTCTGCTATAGTGGGAGGTTAAAATTTCATGTTCTGAAGCTTCCCTGAAAAGTTATGGCACAATGCACAAAAACGCTTTTCAGCCTGAGATAAGGTGGGTTTCGGAACGCCAAACATAAAAGTGTTGATAACTTTGGAAAAACACTTCAGACAGTTTAGATTTGATGTGCAACTACTAGAAAGACCCTTTCTGCTATAGTGGGAGGTTAAAATTTCATGTTCTGATGCTTCCCTGAAAAGTTATGGCACAATGCACAAAAACGCTTTTCAGCCTGAGATAAGGTGGGTTTCGGAACGCCAAACATAAAAGTGTTGATAACTTTCGAAAAACACTTCAGAGAGCTTAGATTTGATGTGCACCTACTAGAAAGACCCTTTCTGCTATAGTGGGAGCTTAAAATTTCATGTTCTGAAGCTTCCCTGAAAAGTTATGGCACGATGCGTAAAAACGCTTTTCAGCCTGAGATAAGGTGGGTTTCGGAACGCCAAACATAAAAGTGTTGATAACTTTGGAAAAACACTTCAGACAGTTTAGATTTGATGTGCAACTACTAGAAAGACCCTTTCTGCTATAGTGGGAGGTTAAAATTTCATGTTCTGAAGCTTTCCTGAAAAGTTATGGCACAATGCACAAAAACGCTTTTCAGCCTGAGATAAGGTGGGTTTCGGAACGCCAAACATAAAAGTGTTGATAACTTTTGAAAAACACTTCAGACAGCTTAGATTTGATGTGCAACTACTAGAAAGACCCTTTCTGCTATAGTGGGAGGTTAAAATTTCATGTTCTGAAGCTTCCCTGAAAAGTTATGGCACAAAGCACAAAAACGCTTTTCAGCCTGAGATAAGGTGGGTTTCGGAACGCCAAACATAAAAGTGTTGATAACTTTCGAAAAACACTTCAGACAGCTTAGATTTGATGTGCACCTACTAGAAAGACCCTTTCTGCTATAGTGGGAGGTGAAAATTTCATGTTCTGAAGCTTCCCTGAAAAGTTATGGCACAATGCACAAAAACGCTTTTCAGCCTGAGATAAGGTGGGTTTCGGAACGCCAAACATAAAAGTGTTAATAACTTTGGAAAAACACTTCAGACAGTTTAGATTTGATGTGCAACTACTAGAAAGACCCTTTCTGCTATAGTGGGAGGTTAAAATTTCATGTTCTGAAGCTTCCCTGAAAAGTTATGGCACAATGCACAAAAACGCTTTTCAGCCTGAGATAAGGTGGGTTTCGGAACGCCAAACATAAAAGTGTTAATAACTTTGGAAAAACACTTCAGACAGTTTAGATTTGATGTGCAACTACTAGAAAGACCCTTTCTGCTATAGTGGGAGGTTAAAATTTCATGTTCTGAAGCTTTCCTGAAAAGTTATGGCACAATGCACAAAAACGCTTTTCAGCCTGAGATAAGGTGGGTTTCGGAACGCCAAACATAAAAGTGTTGGTAACTTTCGAAAAACACTTCAGAGAGCTTAGATTTGATGTGCACCTACTAGAAAGACCCTTTCTGCTATAGTGGGAGGTTAAAATTTCATGTTCTGAAGCTTCCCTGAAAAGTTATGGCACAATGCGTAAAAACGCTTTTCAGCCTGAGATAAGGTGGGTTTCGGAACGCCAAACATAAAAGTGTTGATAACTTTGGAAAAACACTTCAGACAGTTTAGATTTGATGTGCAACTACTAGAAAGACCCTTTCTGCTATAGTGGGAGGTTAAAATTTCATGTTCTGAAGCTTTCCTGAAAAGTTATGGCACAATGCACAAAAACGCTTTTCAGCCTGAGATAAGGTGGGTTTCGGAACGCCAAACATAAAAGTGTTGATAACTTTTGAAAAACACTTCAGACAGCTTAGATTTGATGTGCAACTACTAGAAAGACCCTTTCTGCTATAGTGGGAGGTTAAAATTTCATGTTCTGAAGCTTCCCTGAAAAGTTATGGCACAATGCACAAAAACGCTTTTCAGCCTGAGATAAGGTGGGTTTCGGAACGCCAAACATAAAAGTGTTGATAACTTTGGAAAAACACTTCAGACAGTTTAGATTTGATGTGCAACTACTAGAAAGACCCTTTCTGCTATAGTGGGAGGTTAAAATTTCATGTTCTGAAGCTTCCCTGAAAAGTTATGGCTCAATGCACAAAAACGCTTTTAAGCCTGAGATAAGGTGGGTTTCGGAACGCCAAACATAAAAGTGTTAATAACTTTGGAAAAACACTTCAGACAGTTTAGATTTGATGTGCAACTACTAGAAAGACCCTTTCTGCTATAGTGGGAGGTTAAAATTTCATGTTCTGAAGCTTCCCTGAAAAGTTATGGCACAATGCACAAAAACGCTTTTCAGCCTGAGATAAGGTGGGTTTCGGAACGCCAAACATAAAAGTGTTGATAACTTTCGAAAAACACTTCAGAGAGCTTAGATTTGATGTGCACCTACTAGAAAGACCCTTTCTGCTATAGTGGGAGGTTAAAATTTCATGTTCTGAAGCTTCCCTGAAAAGTTATGGCACAATGCGTAAAAACGCTTTTCAGCCTGAGATAAGGTGGGTTTCGGAACGCCAAACATAAAAGTGTTGATAACTTTGGAAAAACACTTCAGACAGTTTAGATTTGATGTGCAACTACTAGAAAGACCCTTTCTGCTATAGTGGGAGGTTAAAATTTCATGTTCTGAAGCTTCCCTGAAAAGTTATGGCACAATGCACAAAAACGCTTTTCAGCCTGAGATAAGGTGGGTTTCGGAACGCCAAACATAAAAGTGTTGATAACTTTGGAAAAACACTTCAGACAGTTTAGATTTGATGTGCAACTACTAGAAAGACCCTTTCTGCTATAGTGGGAGGTTAAAATTTCATGTTCTGAAGCTTTCCTGAAAAGTTATGGCACAATGCACAAAAACGCTTTTCAGCCTGAGATAAGGTGGGTTTCGGAACGCCAAACATAAAAGTGTTGATAACTTTTGAAAAACACTTCAGAGAGCTTAGATTTGATGTGCACCTACTAGAAAGACCCTTTCTGCTATAGTGGGAGGTTAAAATTTCATGTTCTGAAGCTTCCCTGAAAAGTTATGGCACAATGCACAAAAACGCTTTTCAGCCTGAGATAAGGTGGGTTTCGGAACGCCAAACATAAAAGTGTTAATAACTTTGGAAAAACACTTCAGACAGTTTAGATTTGATGTGCAACTACTAGAAAGACCCTTTCTGCTATAGTGGGAGGTTAAAATTTCATGTTCTGAAGCTTCCCTGAAAAGTTATGGCACAATGCACAAAAACGCTTTTCAGCCTGAGATAAGGTGGGTTTCGGAACGCCAAACATAAAAGTGTTGATAACTTTGGAAAAACACTTCAGACAGTTTAGATTTGATGTGCAACTACTAGAAAGACCCTTTCTGCTATAGTGGGAGGTTAAAATTTCATGTTCTGATGCTTCCCTGAAAAGTTATGGCACAATGCACAAAAACGCTTTTCAGCCTGAGATAAGGTGGGTTTCGGAACGCCAAACATAAAAGTGTTGATAACTTTCGAAAAACACTTCAGAGAGCTTAGATTTGATGTGCACCTACTAGAAAGACCCTTTCTGCTATAGTGGGAGCTTAAAATTTCATGTTCTGACGCTTCCCTGAAAAGTTATGGCACAATGCGTAAAAACGCTTTTCAGCCTGAGATAAGGTGGGTTTCGGAACGCCAAACATAAAAGTGTTGATAACTTTGGAAAAACACTTCAGACAGTTTAGATTTGATGTGCAACTACTAGAAAGACCCTTTCTGCTATAGTGGGAGGTTAAAATTTCATGTTCTGAAGCTTCCCTGAAAAGTTATGGCACAATGCACTAAAACGCTTTTCAGCCTGAGATAAGGTGGGTTTCGGAACGCCAAACATAAAAGTGTTGATAACTTTCGAAAAACACTTCATAGAGCTTAGATTTGATGTGCACCTACTAGAAAGACCCTTTCTGCTATAGTGGGAGGTTAAAATTTCATGTTCTGAAGCTTCCCTGAAAAGTTATGGCACAATGCGTAAAAACGCTTTTCAGCCTGAGATAAGGTGGGTTTCGGAACGCCAAACATAAAAGTGTTGATAACTTTGGAAAAACACTTCAGACAGTTTAGATTTGATGTGCAACTACTAGAAAGACCCTTTCTGCTATAGTGGGAGGTTAAAATTTCATGTTCTGAAGCTTTCCTGAAAAGTTATGGCACAATGCACAAAAACGCTTTTCAGCCTGAGATAAGGTGGGTTTCGGAACGCCAAACATAAAAGTGTTGATAACTCTTGAAAAACACTTCAGACAGCTTAGATTTGATGTGCAACTACTAGAAAGACCCTTTCTGCTATAGTGGGAGGTTAAAATTTCATGTTCTGAAGCTTCCCTGAAAAGTTATGGCACAATGCGTAAAACGCTTTTCAGCCTGAGATAAGGTGGGTTTCGGAACGCCAAACATAAAAGTGTTGATAACTTTGGAAAAACACTTCAGACAGTTTAGATTTGATGTGCAACTACTAGAAAGACCCTTTCTGCTATAGTGGGAGGTTAAAATTTCATGTTCTGAAGCTTTCCTGAAAAGTTATGGCACAATGCACAAAAACGCTTTTCAGCCTGAGATAAGGTGGGTTTCGGAACGCCAAACATAAAAGTGTTGATAACTTTTGAAAAACACTTCAGACAGCTTAGATTTGATGTGCAACTACTAGAAAGACCCTTTCTGCTATAGTGGGAGGTTAAAATTTCATGTTCTGAAGCTTCCCTGAAAAGTTATGGCACAATGCACAAAAACTCTTTTCAGCCTGAGATAAGGTGGGTTTCGGAACGCCAAACATAAAAGTGTTGATAACTTTGGAAAAACACTTCAGACAGTTTAGATTTGATGTGCAACTACTAGAAAGACCCTTTCTGCTATAGTGGGAAGTTAAAATTTCATGTTCTGAAGCTTCCCTGAAAAGTTATGGCACAATGCACAAAAACGCTTTTCAGCCTGAGATAAGGTGGGTTTCGGAACGCCAAACATAAAAGTGTTGATAACTTTGGAAAAACACTTCAGACAGTTTAGATTTGATGTGCAACTACTAGAAAGACCCTTTCTGCTATAGTGGGAGGTTAAAATTTCATGTTCTGAAGCTTCCCTGAAAAGTTATGGCACAATGCACAAAAACGCTTTTCAGCCTGAGATAAGGTGGGTTTCGGAACGCCAAACATAAAAGTGTTGATAACTTTCGAAAAACACTTCAGAGAGCTTAGATTTGATGTGCACCTACTAGAAAGACCCTTTCTGCTATAGTGGGAGCTTAAAATTTCATGTTCTGAAGCTTCCCTGAAAAGTTATGGCACAATGCGTAAAAACGCTTTTCAGCCTGAGATAAGGTGGGTTTCGGAACGCCAAACATAAAAGTGTTGATAACTTTGGAAAAACACTTCAGACAGTATAGATTTGATGTGCAACTACTAGAAAGACCCTTTCTGCTATAGTGGGAGGTTAAAATTTCATGTTCTGAAGCTTTCCTGAAAAGTTATGGCACAATGCACAAAAACGCTTTTCAGCCTGAGATAAGGTGGGTTTCGGAACGCCAAACATAAAAGTGTTGATAACTTTTGAAAAACACTTCAGACAGCTTAGATTTGATGTGCAACTACTAGAAAGACCCTTTCTGCTATAGTGGGAGGTTAAAATTTCATGTTCTGAAGCTTCCCTGAAAAGTTATGGCACAATGCACAAAAACGCTTTTCAGCCTGAGATAAGGTGGGTTTCGGAACGCCAAACATAAAAGTGTTGATAACTTTCGAAAAACACTTCAGACAGCTTAGATTTGATGTGCACCTACTAGAAAGACCCTTTCTGCTATAGTGGGAGGTTAAAATTTCATGTTCTGAAGCTTCCCTGAAAAGTTATGGCACAATGCGTAAAAACGCTTTTCAGCCTGAGATAAGGTGGGTTTCGGAACGCCAAACATAAAAGTGTTAATAACTTTGGAAAAACACTTCAGACAGTTTAGATTTGATGTGCAACTACTAGAAAGACCCTTTCTGCTATAGTGGGAGGTTAAAATTTCATGTTCTGAAGCTTCCCTGAAAAGTTATGGCACAATGCACAAAAACGCTTTTCAGCCTGAGATAAGGTGGGTTTCGGAACGCCAAACATAAAAGTGTTAATAACTTTGGAAAAACACGTCAGACAGTTTAGATTTGATGTGCAACTACTAGAAATACCCTTTCTGCTATAGTGGGAGGTTAAAATTTCATGTTCTGAAGTTTTCCTGAAAAGTTATGGCACAATGCACTAAAACGCTTTTCAGCCTGAGATAAGGTGGGTTTCGGAACGCCAAACATAAAAGTGTTGATAACTTTTGAAAAACACTTCAGACAGCTTAGATTTGATGTGCAACTACTAGAAAGACCCTTTCTGCTATAGTGGGAGGTTAAAATTTCATGTTCTGAAGCTTCCCTGAAAAGTTATGGCACAATGCACAAAAACGCTTTTCAGCCTGAGATAAGGTGGGTTTCGGAACGCCAAACATAAAAGTGTTGATAACTTTCGAAAAACACTTCAGACAGCTTAGATTTGATGTGCACCTACTAGAAAGACCCTTTCTGCTATAGTGGGAGGTTAAAATTTCATGTTCTGAAGCTTCCCTGAAAAGTTATGGCACAATGCGTAAAAACGCTTTTCAGCCTGAGATAAGGTGGGTTTCGGAACGCCAAACATAAAAGTGTTGATAACTTTCGAAAAACACTTCAGAGATCTTAGATTTGATGTGCACCTACTAGAAAGACCCTTTCTGCTATAGTGGGAGGTTAAAATTTCATGTTCTGAAGCTTCCCTGAAAAGTTATGGCACAATGCGTAAAAACGCTTTTCAGCCTGAGATAAGGTGGGTTTCGGAACGCCAAACATAAAAGTGTTGATAACTTTGGAAAAACACTTCAGACAGTTTAGATTTGATGTGCAACTACTAGAAAGACCCTTTCTGCTATAGTGGGAGGTTAAAATTTCATGTTCTGAAGCTTTCCTGAAAAGTTATGGCACAATGCACAAAAACGCTTTTCAGCCTGAGATAAGGTGGGTTTCGGAATGCCAAACATAAAAGTGTTGATAACTTTTGAAAAACACTTCAGACAGCTTAGATTTGATGTGCAACTACTAGAAAGACCCTTTCTGCTATAGTGGGAGGTTAAAATTTCATGTTCTGAAGCTTTCCTGAAAAGTTATGGCACAATGCACAAAAACGCTTTTCAGCCTGAGATAAGGTGGGTTTCGGAACGCCAAACATAAAAGTGTTGATAACTTTTGAAAAACACTTCAGACAGCTTAGATTTGATTTGCAACTACGAGAAAGACCCTTTCTGCTATAGTGGGAGGTTAAAATTTCATGTTCTGAAGCTTCCCTGAAAAGTTATGGCACAATGCGTAAAACGCTTTTCAGCCTGAGATAAGGTGGGTTTCGGAACGCCAAACATAAAAGTGTTGATAACTTTTGAAAAACACTTCAGACAGCTTAGATTTGATGTGCAACTACTAGAAAGACCCTTTCTGCTATAGTGGGAGGTTAAAATTTCATGTTCTGAAGCTTCCCTGAAAAGTTATGGCACAATGCACAAAAACGCTTTTCAGCCTGAGATAAGGTGGGTTTCGGAACGCCAAACATAAAAGTGTTGATAACTTTGGAAAAACACTTCAGACAGTTTAGATTTGATGTGCAACTACTAGAAAGACCCTTTCTGCTATAGTGGGAGGTTAAAATTTCATGTTCTGAAGCTTCCCTGAAAAGTTATGGCACAATGCACAAAAACGCTTTTCAGCCTGAGATAAAGGTGGGTTTCGGAACGCCAAACATAAAAGTGTTGATAACTTTCGAAAAACACTTCAGAGAGCTTAGATTTGATGTGCACCTACTAGAAAGACCCTTTCTGCTATAGTGGGAGCTTAAAATTTCATGTTCTGAAGCTTCCCTGAAAAGTTATGGCACAATGCGTAAAAACGCTTTTCAGCCTGAGATAAGGTGGGTTTCGGAACGCCAAACATAAAAGTGTTGATAACTTTGGAAAAACACTTCAGACAGTTTAGATTTGATGTGCAACTACTAGAAAGACCCTTTCTGCTATAGTGGGAGGTTAAAATTTCATGTTCTGAAGCTTTCCTGAAAAGTTATGGCACAATGCACAAAAACGCTTTTCAGCCTGAGATAAGGTGGGTTTCGGAACGCCAAACATAAAAGTGTTGATAACTTTTGAAAAACACTTCAGACAGCTTAGATTTGATGTGCAACTACTAGAAAGACCCTTTCTGCTATAGTGGGAGGTTAAAATTTCATGTTCTGAAGCTTCCCTGAAAAGTTATGGCACAATGGACAAAAACGCTTTTCAGCCTGAGATAAGGTGGGTTTCGGAACGCCAAACATAAAAGTGTTGATAACTTTCGAAAAACACTTCAGACAGCTTAGATTTGATGTGCACCTACTAGAATGACCCTTTCTGCTATAGTGGGAGGTTAAAATTTCATGTTCTGAAGCTTCCCTGAAAAGTTATGGCACAATGCACAAAAACGCTTTTCAGCCTGAGATAAGGTGGGTTTCGGAACGCCAAACATAAAAAGTGTTGATAACTTTGGAAAAACACTTCAGACAGTTTAGATTTGATGTGCAACTACTAGAAAGACCCTTTCTGCTATAGTGGGAGGTTAAAATTTCATGTTCTGAAGCTTCCCTGAAAAGTTATGGCACAATGCACAAAAACGCTTTTCAGCCTGAGATAAAGGTGGGTTTCGGAACGCCAAACATAAAAGTGTTGATAACTTTCGAAAAACACTTCAGAGAGCTTAGATTTGATGTGCACCTACTAGAAAGACCCTTTCTGCTATAGTGGGAGCTTAAAATTTCATGTTCTGAAGCTTCCCTGAAAAGTTATGGCACAATGCGTAAAAACGCTTTTCAGCCTGAGATAAGGTGGGTTTCGGAACGCCAAACATAAAAGTGTTGATAACTTTGGAAAAACACTTCAGACAGTTTAGATTTGATGTGCAACTACTAGAAAGACCCTTTCTGCTATAGTGGGAGGTTAAAATTTCATGTTCTGAAGCTTTCCTGAAAAGTTATGGCACAATGCACAAAAACGCTTTTCAGCCTGAGATAAGGTGGGTTTCGGAACGCCAAACATAAAAGTGTTGATAACTTTTGAAAAACACTTCAGACAGCTTAGATTTGATGTGCAACTACTAGAAAGACCCTTTCTGCTATAGTGGGAGGTTAAAATTTCATGTTCTGAAGCTTCCCTGAAAAGTTATGGCACAATGGACAAAAACGCTTTTCAGCCTGAGATAAGGTGGGTTTCGGAACGCCAAACATAAAAGTGTTGATAACTTTCGAAAAACACTTCAGACAGCTTAGATTTGATGTGCACCTACTAGAATGACCCTTTCTGCTATAGTGGGAGGTTAAAATTTCATGTTCTGAAGCTTCCCTGAAAAGTTATGGCACAATGCACAAAAACGCTTTTCAGCCTGAGATAAGGTGGGTTTCGGAACGCCAAACATAAAAGTGTTGATAACTTTTGAAAAACACTTCAGACAGCTTAGATTTGATGTGCAACTACTAGAAAGACCCTTTCTGCTATAGTGGGAGGTTAAAATTTCATGTTCTGAAGCTTCCCTGAAAAGTTATGGCACAATGCACAAAAACGCTTTTCAGCCTGAGATAAGGTGGGTTTCGGAACGCCAAACATAAAAGTGTTGATAACTTTGGAAAAACACTTCAGACAGTTTAGATTTGATGTGCAACTACTAGAAAGACCCTTTCTGCTATAGTGGGAGGTTAAAATTTCATGTTCTGAAGCTTCCCTGAAAAGTTATGGCACAATGCACAAAAACGGTTTTCAGCCTGAGATAAGGTGGGTTTCGGAACGCCAAACATAAAAGTGTTGATAACTTTCGAAAAACACTTCAGAGAGCTTAGATTTGATGTGCACCTACTAGAAAGACCCTTTCTGCTATGGTGGGAGCTTAAAATTTCATGTTCTGAAGCTTCCCTGAAAAGTTATGGCACAATGCGTAAAAACGCTTTTCAGCCTGAGATAAGGTGGGTTTCGGAACGCCAAACATAAAAGTGTTGATAACTTTGGAAAAACACTTCAGACAGTTTAGATTTGATGTGCAACTACTAGAAAGACCCTTTCTGCTATAGTGGGAGGTTAAAATTTCATGTTCTGAAGCTTTCCTGAAAAGTTATGGCACAATGCACAAAAACGCTTTTCAGCCTGAAATAAGGTGGGTTTCGGAACGCCAAACATAAAAGTGTTGATAACTTTTGAAAAACACTTCAGACAGCTTAGATTTGATGTGCAACTACTAGAATGACCCTTTCTGCTATAGTGGGAGGTTAAAATTTCATGTTCTGAAGCTTCCCTGAAAAGTTATGGCACAATGCACAAAAACGCTTTTCAGCCTGAGATAAGGTGGGTTTCGGAACGCCAAACATAAAAGTGTTGATAACTTTCGAAAAACACTTCAGACAGCTTAGATTTGATGTGCACCTACTAGAAAGACCCTTTCTGCTATAGTGGGAGGTTAAAATTTCATGTTCTGAAGCTTCCCTGAAAAGTTATGGCACAATGCGTAAAAACGCTTTTCAGCCTGAGATAAGGTGGGTTTCGGAACGCCAAACATAAAAGTGTTAATAACTTTGGAAAAACACTTCAGACAGTTTAGATTTGATGTGCAACTACTAGAAAGACCCTTTCTGCTATAGTGGGAGGTTAAAATTTCATGTTCAGAAGCTTCCCTGAAAAGTTATGGCACAATGCACAAAAACGCTTTTCAGCCTGAGATAAGGTGGGTTTCGGAACGCCAAACATAAAAGTGTTAATAACTTTGGAAAAACACGTCAGACAGTTTAGATTTGATGTGCAACTACTAGAAATACCCTTTCTGCTATAGTGGGAGGTTAAAATTTCATGTTCTGAAGCTTTCCTGAAAAGTTATGGCACAATGCACAAAAACGCTTTTCAGCCTGAGATAAGGTGGGTTTCGGAACGCCAAACATAAAAGTGTTGATAACTTTTGAAAAACACTTCAGACAGCTTAGATTTGATGTGCAACTACTAGAAAGACCCTTTCTGCTATAGTGGGAGGTTAAAATTTCATGTTCTGAAGCTTCCCTGAAAAGTTATGGCACAATGCACAAAAACGCTTTTCAGCCTGAGATAAGGTGGGTTTCGGAACGCCAAACATAAAAGTGTTGATAACTTTCGAAAAACACTTCAGACAGCTTAGATTTGATGTGCACCTATTAGAAAGACCCTTTCTGCTATAGTGGGAGGTTAAAATTTCATGTTCTGAAGCTTCCCTGAAAAGTTATGGCACAATGCGTAAAAACGCTTTTCAGCCTGAGATAATGTGGGTTTCGGAACGCCAAACATAAAAGTGTTGATAACTTTCGAAAAACACTTCAGACAGCTTAGATTTGATTTGCAACTACTAGAAAGACCCTTTCTGCTATAGTGGGAGGTTAAAATTTCATGTTCTGAAGCTTCCCTGAAAAGTTATGGCACAATGCCTAAAACGCTTTTCAGCCTGAGATAAGGTGTTTTTCGGAACGCCAAACATAAAAGTGTTGATAACTTTTGAAAAACACTTCAGACAGCTTAGATTTGATGTGCAACTACTAGAAAGACCCTTTCTGCTATAGTGGGAGGTTAAAATTTCATGTTCTGAAGCTTCCCTGAAAAGTTATGGCACAATGCACAAAAACGCTTTTCAGCCTGAGATAAGGTGGGTTTCGGAACGCCAAACATAAAAGTGTTGATAACTTTGGAAAAACACTTCAGACAGTTTAGATTTGATGTGCAACTACTAGAAAGACCCTTTCTGCTATAGTGGGAGGTTAAAATTTCATGTTCTGAAGCTTCCCTGAAAAGTTATGGCACAATGCGTAAAAACGCTTTTCAGCCTGAGATAATGTGGGTTTCGGAACGCCAAACATAAAAGTGTTGATAACTTTCGAAAAACACTTCAGACAGCTTAGATTTGATTTGCAACTACTAGAAAGACCCTTTCTGCTATAGTGGGAGGTTAAAATTTCATGTTCTGAAGCTTCCCTGAAAAGTTATGGCACAATGCCTAAAACGCTTTTCAGCCTGAGATAAGGTGGGTTTCGGAACGCCAAACATAAAAGTGTTGATAACTTTGGAAAAACACTTCAGACAGCTTAGATTTGATGTGCAACTACTAGAAAGACCCTTTCTGCTATAGTGGGAGGTTAAAATTTCATGTTCTGAAGCTTCCCTGAAAAGTTATGGCACAATGCACAAAAACGCTTTTCAGCCTGAGATAAGGTGGGTTTCGGAACGCCAAACATAAAAGTGTTGATAACTTTGGAAAAACACTTCAGACAGTTTAGATTTGATGTGCAACTACTAGAAAGACCCTTTCTGCTATAGTGGGAGGTTAAAATTTCATGTTCTGAAGCTTCCCTGAAAAGTTATGGCACAATGCACAAAAACGCTTTTCAGCCTGAGATAAGGTGGGTTTCGGAACGCCAAACATAAAAGTGTTGATAACTTTGGAAAAACACTTCAGACAGTTTAGATTTGATGTGCAACTACTAGAAAGACCCTTTCTGCTATAGTGGGAGGTTAAAATTTCATGTTCTGAAGCTTCCCTGAAAAGTTATGGCACAATGCACAAAAACGCTTTTCAGCCTGAGATAAGGTGGGTTTCGGAACGCCAAACATAAAAGTGTTGATAACTTTCGAAAAACACTTCAGAGAGCTTAGATTTGATGTGCACCTACTAGAAAGACCCTTTCTGCTATAGTGGGAGGTTAAAATTTCATGTTCTGAAGCTTCCCTGAAAAGTTATGGCACAATGCACAAAAACGCTTTTCAGCCTGAGATAAGGTGGGTTTCGGAACGCCAAACATAAAAGTGTTGATAACTTTCGAAAAACACTTCAGACAGCTTAGATTTGATGTGCACCTACTAGAAAGACCCTTTCTGCTATAGTGGGAGGTTAAAATTTCATGTTCTGAAGCTTCCCTGAAAAGTTATGGCACAATGCACAAAAACGCTTTTCAGCCTGAGATAAGGTGGGTTTCGGAACGCCAAACATAAAAGTGTTAATAACTTTGGAAAAACACTTCAGACAGTTTAGATTTGATGTGCAACTACTAGAAAGACCCTTTCTGCTATAGTGGGAGGTTAAAATTTCATGTTCTGAAGCTTTCCTGAAAAGTTATGGCACAATGCACAAAAACGCTTTTCAGCCTGAGATAAGGTGGGTTTCGGAACGCCAAACATAAAAGTGTTGATAACTTTCGAAAAACACTTCAGAGAGCTTAGATTTGATGTGCACCTACTAGAAAGACCCTTTCTGCTATAGTGGGAGGTTAAAATTTCATGTTCTGAAGCCTCCCTGAAAAGTTATGGCACAATGCGTAAAAACGCTTTTCAGCCTGAGATAAGGTGGGTTTCGGAACGCCAAACATAAAAGGGTTGATAACTTTGGAAAAACACTTCAGACAGTTTAGATTTGATGTGCAACTACTAGAAAGACCCTTTCTGCTATAGTGGGAGGTTAAAATTTCATGTTCTGAAGCTTTCCTGAAAAGTTATGGCACAATGCACAAAAACGCTTTTCAGCCTGAGATAAGGTGGGTTTCGGAACGCCAAACATAAAAGTGTTGATAACTTTTGAAAAACACTTCAGACAGCTTAGATTTGATGTGCAACTACTAGAAAGACCCTTTCTGCTATAGTGGGAGGTTAAAATTTCATGTTCTGAAGCTTCCCTGAAAAGTTATGGCACAATGCACAAAAACGCTTTTCAGCCTGAGATAAGGTGGGTTTCGGAACGCCAAACATAAAAGTGTTGATAACTTTGGAAAAACACTTCAGACAGTTTAGATTTGATGTGCAACTACTAGAAAGACCCTTTCTGCTATAGTGGGAGGTTAAAATTTCATGTTCTGAAGCTTCCCTGAAAAGTTATGGCACAATGCACAAAAACGCTTTTCAGCCTGAGATAAGGTGGGTTTCGGAACGCCAAACATAAAAGTGTTAATAACTTTGGAAAAACACTTCAGACAGTTTAGATTTGATGTGCAACTACTAGAAAGACCCTTTCTGCTATAGTGGGAGGTTAAAATTTCATGTTCTGAAGCTTCCCTGAAAAGTTATGGCACAATGCACAAAAACGCTTTTCAGCCTGAGATAAGGTGGGTTTCGGAACGCCAAACATAAAAGTGTTGATAACTTTCGAAAAACACTTCAGAGAGCTTAGATTTGATGTGCACCTACTAGAAAGACCCTTTCTGCTATAGTGGGAGGTTAAAATTTCATGTTCTGAAGCTTCCCTGAAAAGTTATGGCACAATGCGTAAAAACGCTTTTCAGCCTGAGATAAGGTGGGTTTCGGAACGCCAAACATAAAAGTGTTGATAACTTTGGAAAAACACTTCAGACAGTTTAGATTTGATGTGCAACTACTAGAAAGACCCTTTCTGCTATAGTGGGAGGTTAAAATTTCATGTTCTGAAGCTTTCCTGAAAAGTTATGGCACAATGCACAAAAACGCTTTTCAGCCTGAGATAAGGTGGGTTTCGGAACGCCAAACATAAAAGTGTTGATAACTTTTGAAAAACACTTCAGACAGCTTAGATTTGATGTGCAACTACTAGAAAGACCCTTTCTGCTATAGTGGGAGGTAAAAATTTCATGTTCTGAAGCTTCCCTGAAAAGTTATGGCACAATGCACAAAAACGCTTTTCAGCCTGAGATAAGGTGGGTTTCGGAACGCCAAACATAAAAGTGTTGATAACTTTCGAAAAACACTTCAGACAGCTCAGATTTGATGTGCACCTACTAGAAAGACCCTTTCTGCTATAGTGGGAGGTTAAAATTTCATGTTCTGAAGCTTCCCTGAAAAGTTATGGCACAATGCGTAAAAACGCTTTTCAGCCTGAGATAAGGTGGGTTTCGGAACGCCAAACATAAAATTGTTGATAACTTTGGAAAAACACTTCAGACAGTTTAGATTTGATGTGCAACTACTAGAAAGACCCTTTCTGCTATAGTGGGAGGTTAAAATTTCATGTTCTGAAGCTTCCCTGAAAAGTTATGGCACAATGCACAAAAACGCTTTTCAGCCTGAGATAAGGTGGGTTTCGGAACGCCAAACATAAAAGTGTTAATAACTTTGGAAAAACACTTCAGACAGCTTAGATTTGATGTGCAACTACTAGAAAGACCCTTTCTGCTATAGTGGGAGGTTAAAATTTCATGTTCTGAAGCTTCCCTGAAAAGTTATGGCACAATGCACAAAAACGCTTTTCAGCCTGAGATAAGGTGGGTTTCGGAACGACAAACATAAAAGTGTTAATAACTTTGGAAAAACACTTCAGACAGTTTAGATTTGATGTGCAACTACTAGAAAGACCCTTTCTGCTATAGTGGGAGGTTAAAATTTCATATTCTGAAGCTTTCCTGAAAAGTTATGGCACAATGCATAAAAACGCTTTTCAGCCTGAGATAAGGTGGGTTTCGGAACGCCAAACATAAAAGTGTTGATAACTTTCGAAAAACACTTCAGAGAGCTTAGATTTGATGTGCACCTACTAGAAAGACCCTTTCTGCTATAGTGGGAGGTTAAAATTTCATGTTCTGAAGCTTCCCTGAAAAGTTATGGCACAATGCGTAAAAACGCTTTTCAGCCTGAGATAAAGTGGGTTTCGGAACGCCAAACATAAAAGTGTTGATAACTTTGGAAAAACACTTCAGACAGTTTAGATTTGATGTGCAACTACTAGAAAGACCCTTTCTGCTATAGTGGGAGGTTAAAATTTCATGTTCTGAAGCTTTCCTGAAAAGTTATGGCACAATGCACAAAAACGCTTTTCAGCCTGAGATAAGGTGGGTTTCGGAACGCCAAACATAAAAGTGTTGATAACTTTTGAAAAACACTTCAGACAGCTTAGATTTGATGTGCAACTACTAGAAAGACCCTTTCTGCTATAGTGGGAGGTTAAAATTTCATGTTCTGAAGCTTCCCTGAAAAGTTATGGCACAATGCACAAAAACGCTTTTCAGCCTGAGATAAGGTGGGTTTCGGACCGCCAAACATAAAAGTGTTGATAACTTTTGAAAAACACTTCAGACAGCTTAGATTTGATGTGCAACTACTAGAAAGACCCTTTCTGCTATAGTGGGAGGTTAAAATTTCATGTTCTGAAGCTTCCCTGAAAAGTTATGGCACAATGCACAAAAACGCTTTTCAGCCTGAGATAAGGTGGGTTTCGGAACGCCAAACATAAAAGTGTTGATAACTTTGGAAAAACACTTCAGACAGTTTAGATTTGATGTGCAACTACTAGAAAGACCCTTTCTGCTATAGTGGGAGGTTAAAATTTCATGTTCTGAAGCTTCCCTGAAAAGTTATGGCACAATGCGTAAAACGCTTTTCAGCCTGAGATAAGGTGGGTTTCGGAACGCCAAACATATAAGTGTTGATAACTTTGGAAAAACACTTCAGACAGTTTAGATTTGATGTGCAACTACTAGAAAGACCCTTTCTGCTATAGTGGGAGGTTAAAATTTCATGTTCTGAAGCTTTCCTGAAAAGTTATGGCACAATGCACAAAAACGCTTTTCAGTCTGAGATAAGGTGGGTTTCGGAACGCCAAACATAAAAGTGTTGATAACTTTCGAAAAACACTTCAGAGAGCTTAGATTTGATGTGCACCTACTAGAAAGACCCTTTCTGCTATAGTGGGAGGTTAAAATTTCATGTTCTGAAGCTTCCCTGAAAAGTTATGGCACAATGCGTAAAAACGCTTTTCAGCCTGAGATAAAGTGGGTTTCGGAACGCCAAACATAAAAGTGTTGATAACTTTGGAAAAACACTTCAGACAGTTTAGATTTGATGTGCAACTACTAGAAAGACCCTTTCTGCTATAGTGGGAGGTTAAAATTTCATGTTCTGAAGCTTTCCTGAAAAGTTATGGCACAATGCACAAAAACGCTTTTCAGCCTGAGATAAGGTGGGTTTCGGAACGCCAAACATAAAAGTGTTGATAACTTTTGAAAAACACTTCAGACAGCTTCGATTTGATGTGCAACTACTAGAAAGACCCTTTCTGCTATAGTGGGAGGTTAAAATTTCATGTTCTGAAGCTTCCCTGAAAAGTTATGGCACAATGCACAAAAACGCTTTTCAGCCTGAGATAAGGTGGGTTTCGGAACGCCAAACATAAAAGTGTTGATAACTTTTGAAAAACACTTCAGACAGCTTAGATTTGATGTGCAACTACTAGAAAGACCCTTTCTGCTATAGTGGGAGGTTAAAATTTCATGTTCTGAAGCTTCCCTGAAAAGTTATGGCACAATGCACAAAAACGCTTTTCAGCCTGAGATAAGGTGGGTTTCGGACCGCCAAACATAAAAGTGTTGATAACTTTTGAAAAACACTTCAGACAGCTTAGATTTGATGTGCAACTACTAGAAAGACCCTTTCTGCTATAGTGGGAGGTTAAAATTTCATGTTCTGAAGCTTCCCTGAAAAGTTATGGCACAATGCACAAAAACGCTTTTCAGCCTGAGATAAGGTGGGTTTCGGAACGCCAAACATAAAAGTGTTGATAACTTTGGAAAAACACTTCAGACAGTTTAGATTTGATGTGCAACTACTAGAAAGACCCTTTCTGCTATAGTGGGAGGTTAAAATTTCATGTTCTGAAGCTTCCCTGAAAAGTTATGGCACAATGCGTAAAACGCTTTTCAGCCTGAGATAAGGTGGGTTTCGGAACGCCAAACATAAAAGTGTTGATAACTTTGGAAAAACACTTCAGACAGTTTAGATTTGATGTGCAACTACTAGAAAGACCCTTTCTGCTATAGTGGGAGGTTAAAATTTCATGTTCTGAAGCTTTCCTGAAAAGTTATGGCACAATGCACAAAAACGCTTTTCAGTCTGAGATAAGGTGGGTTTCGGAACGCCAAACATAAAAGTGTTGATAACTTTTGAAAAACACTTCAGACAGCTTAGATTTGATGTGCAACTACTAGAAAGACCCTTTCTGCTATAGTGGGAGGTTAAAATTTCATGTTCTGAAGCTTCCCTGAAAAGTTATGGCACAATGCACAAAAACGCTTTTCAGCCTGAGATAAGGTGGGTTTCGGAACGCCAAACATAAAAGTGTTGATAACTTTGGAAAAACACTTCAGACAGTTTAGATTTGATGTGCACCTACTAGAAAGACCCTTTCTGCTATAGTGGGAGGTTAAAATTTCATGTTCTGAAGCTTCCCTGAAAAGTTATGGCACAATGCACAAAAACGCTTTTCAGCCTGAGATAAGGTGGGTTTCGGAACGCCAAACATAAAAGTGTTGATAACTTTGGAAAAACACTTCAGACAGTTTAGATTTGATGTGCAACTACTAGAAAGACCCTTTCTGCTATAGTGGGAGGTTAAAATTTCATGTTCTGAAGCTTCCCTGAAAAGTTATGGCACAATGCACAAAAACGCTTTTCAGCCTGAGATAAGGTGGGTTTCGGAACGCCAAACATAAAAGTGTTGATAACTTTCGAAAAACACTTCAGAGAGCTTTAGATTTGATGTGCACCTACTAGAAAGACCCTTTCTGCTATAGTGGGAGCTTAAAATTTCATGTTCTGAAGCTTCCCTGAAAAGTTATGGCACAATGCGTAAAAACGCTTTTCAGCCTGAGATAAGGTGGGTTTCGGAACGCCAAACATAAATGTGTTGATAACTTTGGAAAAACACTTCAGACAGTTTAGATTTGATGTGCAACTACTAGAAAGACCCTTTCTGCTATAGTGGGAGGTTAAAATTTCATGTTCTGAAGCTTTCCTGAAAAGTTATGGCACAATGCACAAAAACGCTTTTCAGCCTGAGATAAGGTGGGTTTCGGAACGCCAAACATAAAAGTGTTGATAACTTTTGAAAAACACTTCAGACAGCTTAGATTTGATGTGCAACTACTAGAAAGACCCTTTCTGCTATAGTGGGAGGTTAAAATTTCATGTTCTGAAGCTTCCCTGAAAAGTTATGGCACAATGCACAAAAACGCTTTTCAGCCTGAGATAAGGTGGGTTTCGGAACGCCAAACATAAGTGTTGATAACTTTCGAAAAACACTTCAGACAGCTTAGATTTGATGTGCACCTACTAGAAAGACCCTTTCTGCTATAGTGGGAGGTTAAAATTTCATGTTCTGAAGCTTCCCTGAAAAGTTATGGCACAATGCGTAAAAACGCTTTTCAGCCTGAGATAAGGTGGGTTTCGGAACGCCAAACATAAAAGTGTTGATAACTTTGGAAAAACACTTCAGACAGTTTAGATTTGATGTGCAACTACTAGAAAGACCCTTTCTGCTATAGTGGGAAGTTAAAATTTCATGTTCTGAAGCTTCCCTGAAAAGTTATGGCACAATGCACAAAAACGCTTTTCAGCCTGAGATAAGGTGGGTTTCGGAACGCCAAACATAAAAGTGTTAATAACTTTGGAAAAACACTTCAGACAGTTTAGATTTGATGTGCAACTACTAGAAAGACCCTTTCTGCTATAGTGGGAGGTTAAAATTTCATGTTCTGAAGCTTCCCTGAAAAGTTATGGCACAATGCACAAAAACGCTTTTCAGCCTGAGATAAGGTGGGTTTCGGAACGCCAAACATAAAAGTGTTAATAACTTTGGAAAAACACTTCAGACAGTTTAGATTTGATGTGCAACTACTAGAAAGACCCTTTCTGCTATAGTGGGAGGTTAAAATTTCATGTTCTGAAGCTTTCCTGAAAAGTTATGGCACAATGCACAAAAACGCTTTTCAGCCTGAGATAAGGTGGGTTTCGGAACGCCAAACATGAAAGTGTTGATAACTTCCGAAAAACACTTCAGAGAGCTTAGATTTGATGTGCACCTACTAGAAAGACCCTTTCTGCTATAGTGGGAGGTTAAAATTTCATGTTCTGAAGCTTCCCTGAAAAGTTATGGCACAATGCGTAAAAACGATTTTCAGCCTGAGATAAGGTGGGTTTCGGAACGCCAAACATAAAAGTGTTGATAACTTTGGAAAAACACTTCAGACAGTTTAGATTTGATGTGCAACTACTAGAAAGACCCTTTCTGCTATAGTGGGAGGTTAAAATTTCATGTTCTGAAGCTTTCCTGAAAAGTTATGGCACAATGCACAAAAACGCTTTTCTGCCTGAGATAAGGTGGGTTTCGCAACGCCAAACATAAAAGTGTTGATAACTTTTGAAAAACACTTCAGACAGCTTAGATTTGATGTGCAACTACTAGAAAGACCCTTTCTGCTATAGTGGGAGGTTAAAATTTCATGTTCTGAAGCCTCCCTGAAAAGTTATGGCACAATGCACAAAAACGCTTTTCAGCCTGAGATAAGGTGGGTTTCGGAACGCCAAACATAAAAGTGTTGATAACTTTGGAAAAACACTTCAGACAGTTTAGATTTGATGTGCAACTACTAGAAAGACCCTTTCTGCTATAGTGGGAGGTTAAAATTTCATGTTCTGAAGCTTCCCTGAAAAGTTATGGCACAATGCACAAAAACGCTTTTCAGCCTGAGATAAGGTGGGTTTCGGAACGCCAAACATAAAAGTGTTGATAACTTTGGAAAAACACTTCAGACAGTTTAGATTTGATGTGCAACTACTAGAAAGACCCTTTCTGCTATAGTGGGAGGTTAAAATTTCATGTTCTGAAGCTTTCCTGAAAAGTTATGGCACAATGCACAAAAACGCTTTTCAGCCTGAGATAAGGTGGGTTTCGGAACGCCAAACATAAAAGTGTTGATAACTTTTGAAAAACACTTCAGACAGCTTAGATTTGATGTGCAACTACTAGAAAGACCCTTTCTGCTATAGTGGGAGGTTAAAATTTCATGTTCTGAAGCTTCCCTGAAAAGTTATGGCACAATGCACAAAAACGCTTTTCAGCCTGAGATAAGGTGGGTTTCGGAACGCCAAACATAAAAGTGTTGATAACTTTCGAAAAACACTTCAGACAGCTTAGATTTGATGTGCACCTACTAGAAAGACCCTTTCTGCTATAGTGGGAGGTTAAAATTTCATGTTCTGAAGCTTCCCTGAAAAGTTATGGCACAATGCACAAAAACGCTTTTCAGCCTGAGATAAGGTGGGTTTCGGAACGCCAAACATAAAAGTGTTAATAACTTTGGAAAAACACTTCAGACAGTTTAGATTTGATGTGCAACTACTAGAAAGACCCTTTCTGCTATAGTGGGAGGTTAAAATTTCATGTTCTGAAGCTTTCCTGAAAAGTTATGGCACAATGCACAAAAACGCTTTTCAGCCTGAGATAAGGTGGGTTTCGGAACGCCAAACATGAAAGTGTTGATAACTTCCGAAAAACACTTCAGAGAGCTTAGATTTGATGTGCACCTTCTAGAAAGACCCTTTCTGCTATAGTGGGAGGTTAAAATTTCATGTTCTGAAGCTTCCCTGAAAAGTTATGGCACAATGCGTAAAAACGATTTTCAGCCTGAGATAAGGTGGGTTTCGGAACGCCAAACATAAAAGTGTTGATAACTTTGGAAAAACACTTCAGACAGTTTAGATTTGATGTGCAACTACTAGAAAGACCCTTTCTGCTATAGTGGGAGGTTAAAATTTCATGTTCTGAAGCTTTCCTGAAAAGTTATGGCACAATGCACAAAAACGCTTTTCTGCCTGAGATAAGGTGGGTTTCGCAACGCCAAACATAAAAGTGTTGATAACTTTTGAAAAACACTTCAGACAGCTTAGATTTGATGTGCAACTACTAGAAAGACCCTTTCTGCTATAGTGGGAGGTTAAAATTTCATGTTCTGAAGCCTCCCTGAAAAGTTATGGCACAATGCACAAAAACGCTTTTCAGCCTGAGATAAGGTGGGTTTCGGAACGCCAAACATAAAAGTGTTGATAACTTTGGAAAAACACTTCAGACAGTTTAGATTTGATGTGCAACTACTAGAAAGACCCTTTCTGCTATAGTGGGAGGTTAAAATTTCATGTTCTGAAGCTTCCCTGAAAAGTTATGGCACAATGCACAAAAACGCTTTTCAGCCTGAGATAAGGTGGGTTTCGGAACGCCAAACATAAAAGTGTTGATAACTTTGGAAAAACACTTCAGACAGTTTAGATTTGATGTGCAACTACTAGAAAGACCCTTTCTGCTATAGTGGGAGGTTAAAATTTCATGTTCTGAAGCTTCCCTGAAAAGTTATGGCACAATGCACAAAAACGCTTTTCAGCCTGAGATAAGGTGGGTTTCGGAACGCCAAACATAAAAGTGTTGATAACTTTGGAAAAACACTTCAGAGAGCTTAGATTTGATGTGCACCTACTAGAAAGACCCTTTCTGCTATAGTGGGAGGTTAAAATTTCATGTTCTGAAGCTTCCCTGAAAAGTTATGGCACAATGCACAAAAACGCTTTTCAGCCTGAGATAAGGTGGGTTTCGGAACGCCAAACATAAAAGTGTTGATAACTTTCGAAAAACACTTCAGACAGCTTAGATTTGATGTGCACCTACTAGAAAGACCCTTTCTGCTATTGTGGGAGGTTAAAATTTCATGTTCTGAAGCTTCCCTGAAAAGTTATGGCACAATGCACAAAAACGCTTTTCAGCCTGAGATAAGGTGGGTTTCGGAACGCCAAACATAAAAGTGTTAATAACTTTGGAAAAACACTTCAGACAGTTTAGATTTGATGTGCAACTACTAGAAAGACCCTTTCTGCTATAGTGGGAGGTTAAAATTTCATGTTCTGAAGCTTTCCTGAAAAGTTATGGCACAATGCACAAAAACGCTTTTCAGCCTGAGATAAGGTGGGTTTCGGAACGCCAAACATAAAAGTGTTGATAACTTTCGAAAAACACTTCAGAGAGCTTAGATTTGATGTGCACCTACTAGAAAGACCCTTTCTGCTATAGTGGGAGGTTAAAATTTCATGTTCTGAAGCTTCCCTGAAAAGTTATGGCACAATGCGTAAAAACGCTTTTCAGCCTGAGATAAGGTGGGTTTCGGAACGCCAAACATAAAAGGGTTGATAACTTTGGAAAAACACTTCAGACAGTTTAGATTTGATGTGCAACTACTAGAAAGACCCTTTCTGCTATAGTGGGAGGTTAAAATTTCATGTTCTGAAGCTTTCCTGAAAAGTTATGGCACAATGCACAAAAACGCTTTTCAGCCTGAGATAAGGTGGGTTTCGGAACGCCAAACATAAAAGTGTTGATAACTTTTGAAAAACACTTCAGACAGCTTAGATTTGATGTGCAACTACTAGAAAGACCCTTTCTGCTATAGTGGGAGGTTAAAATTTCATGTTCTGAAGCTTCCCTGAAAAGTTATGGCACAATGCACAAAAACGCTTTTCAGCCTGAGATAAGGTGGGTTTCGGAACGCCAAACATAAAAGTGTTGATAACTTTGGAAAAACACTTCAGACAGTTTAGATTTGATGTGCAACTACTAGAAAGACCCTTTCTGCTATAGTGGGAGGTTAAAATTTCATGTTCTGAAGCTTCCCTGAAAAGTTATGGCACAATGCACAAAAACGCTTTTCAGCCTGAGATAAGGTGGGTTTCGGAACGCCAAACATAAAAGTGTTGATAACTTTCGAAAAACACTTCAGAGAGCTTAGATTTGATGTGCACCTACTAGAAAGACCCTTTCTGCTATAGTGGGAGGTTAAAATTTCATGTTCTGAAGCTTCCCTGAAAAGTTATGGCACAATGCGTAAAAACGCTTTTCAGCCTGAGATAAGGTGGGTTTCGGAACGCCAAACATAAAAGTGTTGATAACTTTGGAAAAACACTTCAGACAGTTTAGATTTGATGTGCAACTACTAGAAAGACCCTTTCTGCTATAGTGGGAGGTTAAAATTTCATGTTCTGAAACTTCCCTGAAAAGTTATGGCACAATGCACAAAAACGCTTTTCAGCCTGAGATAAGGTGGGTTTCGGAACGCCAAACATAAAAGTGTTGATAACTTTCGAAAAACACTTCAGACAGCTTAGATTTGATGTGCACCTACTAGAAAGACCCTTTCTGCTATAGTGGGAGGTTAAAATTTCATGTTCTGAAGCTTCCCTGAAAAGTTATGGCACAATGCGTAAAAACGCTTTTCAGCCTGAGATAAGGTGGGTTTCGGGACGCCAAACATAAAAGTGTTGATAACTTTGGAAAAACACTTCAGACAGTTTAGATTTGATGTGCAACTACTAGAAAGACCCTTTCTGCTATAGTGGGAGGTTAAAATTTCATGTTCTGAAGCTTCCCTGAAAAGTTATGGCACAATGCACAAAAACGCTTTTCAGCCTGAGATAAGGTGGGTTTCGGAACGCCAAACATAAAAGTGTTGATAACTTTGGAAAAACACTTCAGACAGTTTAGATTTGATGTGCAACTACTAGAAAGACCCTTTCTGCTATAGTGGGAGGTTAAAATTTCATGTTCTGAAGCTTCCCTGAAAAGTTATGGCACAATGCACAAAAACGCTTTTCAGCCTGAGATAAGGTGGGTTTCGGAAAGCCAAACATAAAAGTGTTGATAACTTTGGAAAAACACTTCAGACAGTTTAGATTTGATGTGCAACTACTAGAAAGACCCTTTCTGCTATAGTGGGAGGTTAAAATTTCATGTTCTGAAGCTTCCCTGAAAAGTTATGGCACAATGCACAAAAACGCTTTTCAGCCTGAGATAAGGTGGGTTTCGGAACGCCAAACATAAAAGTGTTGATAACTTTGGAAAAACACTTCAGACAGTTTAGATTTGATGTGCAACTACTAGAAAGACCCTTTCTGCTATAGTGGGAGGTTAAAATTTCATGTTCTGAAGCTTCCCTGAAAAGTTATGGCACAATGCGTAAAAACGCTTTTCAGCCTGAGATAAGGTGGGTTTCGGAACGCCAAACATAAAAGTGTTGATAACTTTTGAAAAACACTTCAGACAGCTTAGATTTGATGTGCAACTACTAGAAAGACCCTTTCTGCTATAGTGGGAGGTTAAAATTTCATGTTCTGAAGCTTCCCTGAAAAGTTATGGCACAATGCACAAAAACGCTTTTCAGCCTGAGATAAGGTGGGTTTCGGAACGCCAAACATAAAAGTGTTGATAACTTTCGAAAAACACTTCAGACAGCTTAGATTTGATGTGAACCTACTAGAAAGACCCTTTCTGCTATAGTGGGAGGTTAAAATTTCATGTTCTGAAGCTTCCCTGAAAAGTTATGGCACAATGCGTAAAAACGCTTTTCAGCCTGAGATACGGTGGGTTTCGGAACGCCAAACATAAATGTGTTGATAACTTTGGAAAAACACTTCAGACAGTTTAGATTTGATGTGCAACTACTAGAAAGACCCTTTCTGCTATAGTGGGAGGTTAAAATTTCATGTTCTGAAGCTTCCCTGAAAAGTTATGGCACAATGCACAAAAACGCTTTTCAGCCTGAGATAAGGTGGGTTTCGGAAGGCCAAACATAAAAGTGTTAATAACTTTGGAAAAACACTTCAGACAGTTTAGATTTGATGTGCAACTACTAGAAAGACCCTTTCTGCTATAGTGGGAGGTTAAAATTTCATGTTCTGAAGCTTCCCTGAAAAGTTATAGCACAATGCACAAAAACGCTTTCCAGCCTGAGATAAGGTGGGTTTCGGAACGCCAAACATAAAAGTGTTGATAACTTTGGAAAAACACTTCAGACAGTTTAGATTTGATGTGCAACTACTAGAAAGACCCTTTCTGCTATAGTGGGAGGTTAAAATTTCATGTTCTGAAGCCTTCCTGAAAAGTTATGGCACAATGCACAAAAACGCTTTTCAGCCTGAGATAAGGTGGGTTTTGGAACGCCAAACATAAAAGTGTTGATAACTTTTGAAAAACACTTCAGACAGCTTAGATTTGATGTGCAACTACTAGAAAGACCCTTTCTGCTATAGTGGGAGGTTAAAATTTCATGTTCTGAAGCTTCCCTGAAAAGTTATGGCACAATGCACAAAAACGCTTTTCAGCCTGAGATAAGGTGGGTTTCGGAACGCCAAACATAAAAGTGTTGATAACTTTGGAAAAACACTTCAGACAGTTTAGATTTGATGTGCAACTACTAGAAAGACCCTTTCTGCTATAGTGGGAGGTTAAAATTTCATGTTCTGAAGCTTCCCTGAAAAGTTATGGCACAATGCACAAAAACGCTTTTCAGCCTGAGATAAGGTGGGTTTCGGAACGCCAAACATAAAAGTGTTAATAACTTTGGAAAAACACTTCAGACAGTTTAGATTTGATGTGCAACTACTAGAAAGACCCTTTCTGCTATAGTGGGAGGTTAAAATTTCATGTTCTGAAGCTTCCCTGAAAAGTTATGGCACAATGCACAAAAACGCTTTTCAGCCTGAGATAAGGTGGGTTTCGGAACGCCAAACATAAAAGTGTTGATAACTTTCGAAAAACACTTCAGAGAGCTTAGATTTGATGTGCACCTACTAGAAAGACCCTTTCTGCTATAGTGGGAGGTTAAAATTTCATGTTCTGAAGCTTCCCTGAAAAGTTATGGCACAATGCGTAAAAACGCTTTTCAGCCTGAGATAAGGTGGGTTTCGGAACGCCAAACATAAAAGTGTTGATAACTTTGGAAAAACACTTCAGACAGTTTAGATTTGATGTGCAACTACTAGAAAGACCCTTTCTGCTATAGTGGGAGGTTAAAATTTCATGTTCTGAAGCTTTCCTGAAAAGTTATGGCACAATGCACAAAAATGCTTTTCAGCCTGAGATAAGGTGGGTTTCGGAACGCCAAACATAAAAGTGTTGATAACTTTTGAAAAACACTTCAGACAGCTTAGATTTGATGTGCACCTACTAGAAAGACCCTTTCTGCTATAGTGGGAGGTTAAAATTTCATGTTCTGAAGCTTCCCTGAAAAGTTATGGCACAATGCGTAAAAACGCTTTTCAGCCTGAGATAAGGTGGGTTTCGGAACGCCAAACATAAAAGTGTTGATAACTTTGGAAAAACACTTCAGACAGTTTAGATTTGATGTGCAACTACTAGAAAGACCCTTTCTGCTATAGTGGGAGGTTAAAATTTCATGTTCTGAAGCTTACCTGAAAAGTTATGGCACAATGCACAAAAACGCTTTTCAGCCTGAGATAAGGTGGGTTTCGGAACGCCAAACATAAAAGTGTTGATAACTTTGGAAAAACACTTCAGACAGCTTAGATTTGATGTGCAACTACTAGAAAGACCCTTTCTGCTATAGTGGGAGGTTAAAATTTCATGTTCTGAAGCTTCCCTGAAAAGTTATGGCACAATGCACAAAAACGCTTTTCAGCCTGAGATAAGGTGGGTTTCGGAACGCCAAACATAAAAGTGTTGATAACTTTGGAAAAACACTTCAGACAGTTTAGATTTGATGTGCAACTACTAGAAAGACCCTTTCTGCTATAGTGGGAGGTTAAAATTTCATGTTCTGAAGCTTCCCTGAAAAGTTATGGCACAATGCACAAAAACGCTTTTCAGCCTGAGATAAGGTGGGTTTCGGAACGCCAAACATAAAAGTGTTAATAACTTTGGAAAAACACTTCAGACAGTTTAGATTTGATGTGCAACTACTAGAAAGACCCTTTCTGCTATAGTGGGAGGTTAAAATTTCATGTTCTGAAGCTTCCCTGAAAAGTTATGGCACAATGCACAAAAACGCTTTTCAGCCTGAGATAAGGTGGGTTTCGGAACGCCAAACATAAAAGTGTTGATAACTTTGGAAAAACACTTCAGAGAGCTTAGATTTGATCTGCACCTACTAGAAAGACCCTTTCTGCTATAGTGGGAGGTTAAAATTTCATGTTCTGAAGCTTCCCTGAAAAGTTATGGCACAATGCACAAAAACGCTTTTCAGCCAGAGATAAGGTGGGTTTCGGAACGCCAAACATAAAAGTGTTGATAACTTTCGAAAAACACTTCAGACAGCTTAGATTTGATGTGCACCTACTAGAAAGACCCTTTCTGCTATAGTGGGAGGTTAAAATTTCATGTTCTGAAGCTTCCCTGAAAAGTTATGGCACAATGCACAAAAACGCTTTTCAGCCTGAGATAAGGTGGGTTTCGGAACGCCAAACATAAAAGTGTTGATAACTTTGGAAAAACACTTCAGACAGTTTAGATTTGATGTGCAACTACTAGAAAGACCCTTTCTGCTATAGTGGGAGGTTAAAATTTCATGTTCTGAAGCTTCCCTGAAAAGTTATGGCACAATGCACAAAAACGCTTTTCAGCCTGAGATAAGGTGGGTTTCGGAACGCCAAACATAAAAGTGTTGATAACTTTGGAAAAACACTTCAGACAGTTTAGATTTGATGTGCAACTACTAGAAAGACCCTTTCTGCTATAGTGGGAGGTTAAAATTTCATGTTCTGAAGCTTTCCTGAAAAGTTATGGCACAATGCACAAAAACGCTTTTCAGCCTGAGATAAGGTGGGTTTCGGAACGCCAAACATAAAAGTGTTGATAACTTTTGAAAAACACTTCAGACAGCTTAGATTTGATGTGCAACTACTAGAAAGACCCTTTCTGCTATAGTGGGAGGTTAAAATTTCATGTTCTGAAGCTTTCCTGAAAAGTTATGGCACAATGCACAAAAACGCTTTTCAGCCTGAGATAAGGTGGGTTTCGGAACGCCAAACATAAAAGTGTTGATAACTTTCGAAAAACACTTCAGAGAGCTTAGATTTGATGTGCACCTACTAGAAAGACCCTTTCTGCTATAGTGGGAGGTTAAAATTTCATGTTCTGAAGCTTCCCTGAAAAGTTATGGCACAATGCGTAAAAACGCTTTTCAGCCTGAGATAAGGTGGGTTTCGGAACGCCAAACATAAAAGTGTTGATAACTTTGGAAAAACACTTCAGACAGTTTAGATTTGATGTGCAACTACTAGAAAGACCCTTTCTGCTATAGTGGGAGGTTAAAATTTCATGTTCTGAAGCTTTCCTGAAAAGTTATGGCACAATGCACAAAAACGCTTTTCAGCATGAGATAAGGTGGGTTTCGGAACGCCAAACATAAAAGTGTTGATAACTTTTGAAAAACACTTCAGACAGCTTAGATATGATGTGCAACTACTAGAAAGACCCTTTCTGCTATAGTGGGAGGTTAAAATTTCATGTTCTGAAGCTTCCCTGAAAAGTTATGGCACAATGCACAAAAACGCTTTTCAGCCTGAGATAAGGTGGGTTTCGGAACGCCAAACATAAAAGTGTTGATAACTTTGGAAAAACACTTCAGACAGTTTAGATTTGATGTGCAACTACTAGAAAGACCCTTTCTGCTATAGTGGGAGGTTAAAATTTCATGTTCTGAAGCTTTCCTGAAAAGTTATGGCACAATGCACAAAAACGCTTTTCAGCCTGAGATAAGGTGGGTTTCGGAACGCCAAACATAAAAGTGTTGATAACTTTCGAAAAACACTTCAGAGAGCTTAGATTTGATGTGCACCTACTAGAAAGACCCTTTCTGCTATAGTGGGAGGTTAAAATTTCATGTTCTGAAGCTTCCCTGAAAAGTTATGGCACAATGCGTAAAAACGCTTTTCAGCCTGAGATAAGGTGGGTTTCGGAACGCCAAACATAAAAGTGTTGATAACTTTGGAAAAACACTTCAGACAGTTTAGATTTGATGTGCAACTACTAGAAAGACCCTTTCTGCTATAGTGGGAGGTTAAAATTTCATGTTCTGAAGCTTTCCTGAAAAGTTATGGCACAATGCACAAAAACGCTTTTCAGCATGAGATAAGGTGGGTTTCGGAACGCCAAACATAAAAGTGTTGATAACTTTTGAAAAACACTTCAGACAGCTTAGATTTGATGTGCAACTACTAGAAAGACCCTTTCTGCTATAGTGGGAGGTTAAAATTTCATGTTCTGAAGCTTCCCTGAAAAGTTATGGCACAATGCACAAAAACGCTTTTCAGCCTGAGATAAGGTGGGTTACGGAACGCCAAACATAAAAGTGTTGATAACTTTGGAAAAACACTTCAGACAGTTTAGATTTGATGTGCAACTACTAGAAAGACCCTTTCTGCTATAGTGGGAGGTTAAAATTTCATGTTCTGAAGCTTTCCTGAAAAGTTATGGCACAATGCACAAAAACGCTTTTCAGCCTGAGATAAGGTGGGTTTCGGAACGCCAAACATAAAAGTGTTAATAACTTTGGAAAAACACTTCAGACAGTTTAGATTTGATGTGCAACTACTAGAAAGACCCTTTCTGCTATAGTGGGAGGTTAAAATTTCATGTTCTGAAGCTTCCCTGAAAAGTTATGGCACAATGCACAAAAACGCTTTTCAGCCTGAGATAAGGTGGGTTTCGGAACGCCAAACATAAAAGTGTTGATAACTTTCGAAAAACACTTCAGAGAGCTTAGATTTGATGTGCACCTACTAGAAAGACCCTTTCTGCTATAGTGGGAGGTTAAAATTTCATGTTCTGAAGCTTCCCTGAAAAGTTATGGCACAATGCACAAAAACGCTTTTCAGCCTGAGATAAGGTGGGTTTCGGAACGCCAAACATAAAAGTGTTGATAACTTTGGAAAAACACTTCAGACAGTTTAGATTTGATGTGCAACTACTAGAAAGACCCTTTCTGCTATAGTGGGAGGTTAAAATTTCATGTTCTGAAGCTTTCCTGAAAAGTTATGGCACAATGCACAAAAACGCTTTTCAGCCTGAGATAAGGTGGGTTTCGGAACGCCAAACATAAAAGTGTTGATAACTTTTGAAAAACACTTCAGACAGCTTAGATTTGATGTGCAACTACTAGAAAGACCCTTTCTGCTATAGTGGGAGGTTAAAATTTCATGTTCTGAAGCTTTCCTGAAAAGTTATGGCACAATGCACAAAAACGCTTTTCAGCCTGAGATAAGGTGGGTTTCGGAACGCCAAACATAAAAGTGTTGATAACTTTCGAAAAACACTTCAGAGAGCTTAGATTTGATGTGCACCTACTAGAAAGACCCTTTCTGCTATAGTGGGAGGTTAAAATTTCATGTTCTGAAGCTTCCCTGAAAAGTTATGGCACAATGCGTAAAAACGCTTTTCAGCCTGAGATAAGGTGGGTTTCGGAACGCCAAACATAAAAGTGTTGATAACTTTGGAAAAACACTTCAGACAGTTTAGATTTGATGTGCAACTACTAGAAAGACCCTTTCTGCTATAGTGGGAGGTTAAAATTTCATGTTCTGAAGCTTTCCTGAAAAGTTATGGCACAATGCACAAAAACGCTTTTCAGCATGAGATAAGGTGGGTTTCGGAACGCCAAACATAAAAGTGTTGATAACTTTTGAAAAACACTTCAGACAGCTTAGATTTGATGTGCAACTACTAGAAAGACCCTTTCTGCTATAGTGGGACGTTAAAATTTCATGTTCTGAAGCTTCCCTGAAAAGTTATGGCACAATGCACAAAAACGCTTTTCTGCCTGAGATAAGGTGGGTTTCGGAACGCCAAACATAAAAGTGTTGATAACTTTGGAAAAACACTTCAGACAGTTTAGATTTGATGTGCAACTACTAGAAAGACCCTTTCTGCTATAGTGGGAGGTTAAAATTTCATGTTCTGAAGCTTTCCTGAAAAGTTATGGCACAATGCACAAAAACGCTTTTCAGCCTGAGATAAGGTGGGTTTCGGAACGCCAAACATAAAAGTGTTAATAACTTTGGAAAAACACTTCAGACAGCTTAGATATGATGTGCAACTACTAGAAAGACCCTTTCTGCTATAGTGGGAGGTTAAAATTTCATGTTCTGAAGCTTCCCTGAAAAGTTATGGCACAATGCACAAAAACGCTTTTCAGCCTGAGATAAGGTGGGTTTCGGAACGCCAAACATAAAAGTGTTGATAACTTTGGAAAAACACTTCAGACAGTTTAGATTTGATGTGCAACTACTAGAAAGACCCTTTCTGCTATAGTGGGAGGTTAAAATTTCATGTTCTGAAGCTTTCCTGAAAAGTTATGGCACAATGCACAAAAACGCTTTTCAGCCTGAGATAAGGTGGGTTTCGGAACGCCAAACATAAAAGTGTTGATAACTTTCGAAAAACACTTCAGAGAGCTTAGATTTGATGTGCACCTACTAGAAAGACCCTTTCTGCTATAGTGGGAGGTTAAAATTTCATGTTCTGAAGCTTCCCTGAAAAGTTATGGCACAATGCACAAAAACGCTTTTCAGCCTGAGATAAGGTGGGTTTCGGAACGCCAAACATAAAAGTGTTGATAACTTTGGAAAAACACTTCAGACAGTTTAGATTTGATGTGCAACTACTAGAAAGACCCTTTCTGCTATAGTGGGAGGTTAAAATTTCATGTTCTGAAGCTTTCCTGAAAAGTTATGGCACAATGCACAAAAACGCTTTTCAGCCTGAGATAAGGTGGGTTTCGGAACGCCAAACATAAAAGTGTTGATAACTTTCGAAAAACACTTCAGAGAGCTTAGATTTGATGTGCACCTACTAGAAAGACCCTTTCTGCTATAGTGGGAGGTTAAAATTTCATGTTCTGAAGCTTCCCTGAAAAGTTATGGCACAATGCGTAAAAACGCTTTTCAGCCTGAGATAAGGTGGGTTTCGGAACGCCAAACATAAAAGTGTTGATAACTTTGGAAAAACACTTCAGACAGTTTAGATTTGATGTGCAACTACTAGAAAGACCCTTTCTGCTATAGTGGGAGGTTAAAATTTCATGTTCTGAAGCTTTCCTGAAAAGTTATGGCACAATGCACAAAAACGCTTTTCAGCATGAGATAAGGTGGGTTTCGGAACGCCAAACATAAAAGTGTTGATAACTTTTGAAAAACACTTCAGACAGCTTAGATTTGATGTGCAACTACTAGAAAGACCCTTTCTGCTATAGTGGGAGGTTAAAATTTCATGTTCTGAAGCTTCCCTGAAAAGTTATGGCACAATGCACAAAAACGCTTTTCAGCCTGAGATAAGGTGGGTTACGGAACGCCAAACATAAAAGTGTTGATAACTTTGGAAAAACACTTCAGACAGTTTAGATTTGATGTGCAACTACTAGAAAGACCCTTTCTGCTATAGTGGGAGGTTAAAATTTCATGTTCTGAAGCTTTCCTGAAAAGTTATGGCACAATGCACAAAAACGCTTTTCAGCCTGAGATAA
This sequence comes from Synchiropus splendidus, assembly GCF_027744825.2. NCBI lineage: Eukaryota > Metazoa > Chordata > Actinopteri > Syngnathiformes > Callionymidae > Synchiropus > Synchiropus splendidus. The sequence continues at coordinate 902,515 of NW_026527059.1, forward strand.
GGTGGGTTTCGGAACGCCAAACATAAAAGTGTTAATAACTTTGGAAAAACACTTCAGACAGTTTAGATTTGATGTGCAACTACTAGAAAGACCCTTTCTGCTATAGTGGGAGGTTAAAATTTCATGTTCTGAAGCTTCCCTGAAAAGTTATGGCACAATGCACAAAAACGCTTTTCAGCCTGAGATAAGGTGGGTTTCGGAACGCCAAACATAAAAGTGTTGATAACTTTCGAAAAACACTTCAGAGAGCTTAGATTTGATGTGCACCTACTAGAAAGACCCTTTCTGCTATAGTGGGAGGTTAAAATTTCATGTTCTGAAGCTTCCCTGAAAAGTTATGGCACAATGCACAAAAACGCTTTTCAGCCTGAGATAAGGTGGGTTTCGGAACGCCAAACATAAAAGTGTTGATAACTTTGGAAAAACACTTCAGACAGTTTAGATTTGATGTGCAACTACTAGAAAGACCCTTTCTGCTATAGTGGGAGGTTAAAATTTCATGTTCTGAAGCTTTCCTGAAAAGTTATGGCACAATGCACAAAAACGCTTTTCAGCCTGAGATAAGGTGGGTTTCGGAACGCCAAACATAAAAGTGTTGATAACTTTTGAAAAACACTTCAGACAGCTTAGATTTGATGTGCAACTACTAGAAAGACCCTTTCTGCTATAGTGGGAGGTTAAAATTTCATGTTCTGAAGCTTTCCTGAAAAGTTATGGCACAATGCACAAAAACGCTTTTCAGCCTGAGATAAGGTGGGTTTCGGAACGCCAAACATAAAAGTGTTGATAACTTTCGAAAAACACTTCAGAGAGCTTAGATTTGATGTGCACCTACTAGAAAGACCCTTTCTGCTATAGTGGGAGGTTAAAATTTCATGTTCTGAAGCTTCCCTGAAAAGTTATGGCACAATGCGTAAAAACGCTTTTCAGCCTGAGATAAGGTGGGTTTCGGAACGCCAAACATAAAAGTGTTGATAACTTTGGAAAAACACTTCAGACAGTTTAGATTTGATGTGCAACTACTAGAAAGACCCTTTCTGCTATAGTGGGAGGTTAAAATTTCATGTTCTGAAGCTTTCCTGAAAAGTTATGGCACAATGCACAAAAACGCTTTTCAGCATGAGATAAGGTGGGTTTCGGAACGCCAAACATAAAAGTGTTGATAACTTTTGAAAAACACTTCAGACAGCTTAGATTTGATGTGCAACTACTAGAAAGACCCTTTCTGCTATAGTGGGACGTTAAAATTTCATGTTCTGAAGCTTCCCTGAAAAGTTATGGCACAATGCACAAAAACGCTTTTCTGCCTGAGATAAGGTGGGTTTCGGAACGCCAAACATAAAAGTGTTGATAACTTTGGAAAAACACTTCAGACAGTTTAGATTTGATGTGCAACTACTAGAAAGACCCTTTCTGCTATAGTGGGAGGTTAAAATTTCATGTTCTGAAGCTTTCCTGAAAAGTTATGGCACAATGCACAAAAACGCTTTTCAGCCTGAGATAAGGTGGGTTTCGGAACGCCAAACATAAAAGTGTTAATAACTTTGGAAAAACACTTCAGACAGTTTAGATTTGATGTGCAACTACTAGAAAGACCCTTTCTGCTATAGTGGGAGGTTAAAATTTCATGTTCTGAAGCTTCCCTGAAAAGTTATGGCACAATGCACAAAAACGCTTTTCAGCCTGAGATAAGGTGGGTTTCGGAACGCCAAACATAAAAGTGTTGATAACTTTCGAAAAACACTTCAGAGAGCTTAGACTTGATGTGCACCTACTAGAAAGACCCTTTCTGCTATACTGGGAGGTTAAAATTTCATGTTCTGAAGCTTCCCTGAAAAGTTATGGCACAATGCACAAAAACGCTTTTCAGCCTGAGATAAGGTGGGTTTCGGAACGCCAAACATAAAAGTGTTGATAACTTTGGAAAAACACTTCAGACAGTTTAGATTTGATGTGCAACTACTAGAAAGACCCTTTCTGCTATAGTGGGAGGTTAAAATTTCATGTTCTGAAGCTTTCCTGAAAAGTTATGGCACAATGCACAAAAACGCTTTTCAGACTGAGATAAGGTGGGTTTCGGAACGCCAAACATAAAAGTGTTGATAACTTTTGAAAAACACTTCAGACAGCTTAGATTTGATGTGCAACTACTAGAAAGACCCTTTCTGCTATAGTGGGAGGTTAAAATTTCATGTTCTGAAGCTTTCCTGAAAAGTTATGGCACAATGCACAAAAACGCTTTTCAGCCTGAGATAAGGTGGGTTTCGGAACGCCAAACATAAAAGTGTTGATAACTTTCGAAAAACACTTCAGAGAGCTTAGATTTGATGTGCACCTACTAGAAAGACCCTTTCTGCTATAGTGGGAGGTTAAAATTTCATGTTCTGAAGCTTCCCTGAAAAGTTATGGCACAATGCGTAAAAACGCTTTTCAGCCTGAGATAAGGTGGGTTTCGGAACGCCAAACATAAAAGTGTTGATAACTTTGGAAAAACACTTCAGACAGTTTAGATTTGATGTGCAACTACTAGAAAGACCCTTTCTGCTATAGTGGGAGGTTAAAATTTCATGTTCTGAAGCTTTCCTGAAAAGTTATGGCACAATGCACAAAAACGCTTTTCAGCATGAGATAAGGTGGGTTTCGGAACGCCAAACATAAAAGTGTTGATAACTTTTGAAAAACACTTCAGACAGCTTAGATTTGATGTGCAACTACTAGAAAGACCCTTTCTGCTATAGTGGGAGGTTAAAATTTCATGTTCTGAAGCTTCCCTGAAAAGTTATGGCACAATGCACAAAAACGCTTTTCTGCCTGAGATAAGGTGGGTTTCGGAACGCCAAACATAAAAGTGTTGATAACTTTGGAAAAACACTTCAGACAGTTTAGATTTGATGTGCAACTACTAGAAAGACCCTTTCTGCTATAGTGGGAGGTTAAAATTTCATGTTCTGAAGCTTTCCTGAAAAGTTATGGCACAATGCACAAAAACGCTTTTCAGCCTGAGATAAGGTGGGTTTCGGAACGCCAAACATAAAAGTGTTAATAACTTTGGAAAAACACTTCAGACAGTTTAGATTTGATGTGCAACTACTAGAAAGACCCTTTCTGCTATAGTGGGAGGTTAAAATTTCATGTTCTGAAGCTTCCCTGAAAAGTTATGGCACAATGCACAAAAACGCTTTTCAGCCTGAGATAAGGTGGGTTTCGGAACGCCAAACATAAAAGTGTTGATAACTTTCGAAAAACACTTCAGAGAGCTTAGATTTGATGTGCACCTACTAGAAAGACCCTTTCTGCTATAGTGGGAGGTTAAAATTTCATGTTCTGAAGCTTCCCTGAAAAGTTATGGCACAATGCACAAAAACGCTTTTCAGCCTGAGATAAGGTGGGTTTCGGAACGCCAAACATAAAAGTGTTGATAACTTTGGAAAAACACTTCAGACAGTTTAGATTTGATGTGCAACTACTAGAAAGACCCTTTCTGCTATAGTGGGAGGTTAAAATTTCATGTTCTGAAGCTTTCCTGAAAAGTTATGGCACAATGCACAAAAACGCTTTTCAGCCTGAGATAAGGTGGGTTTCGGAACGCCAATCATAAAAGTGTTGATAACTTTTGAAAAACACTTCAGACAGCTTAGATTTGATGTGCAACTACTAGAAAGACCCTTTCTGCTATAGTGGGAGGTTAAAATTTCATGTTCTGAAGCTTCCCTGAAAAGTTATGGCACAATGCACAAAAACGCTTTTCAGCCTGAGATAAGGTGGGTTTCGGAACGCCAAACATAAAAGTGTTGATAACTTTCGAAAAACACTTCAGACAGCTTAGATTTGATGTGCACCTACTAGAAAGACCCTTTCTGCTATAGTGGGAGGTTAAAATTTCATGTTCTGAAGCTTCCCTGAAAAGTTATGGCACAATGCGTAAAAACGCTTTTCAGCCTGAGATAAGGTGGGTTTCGGAACGCCAAACATAAAAGTGTTGATAACTTTGGAAAAACACTTCAGACAGTTTAGATTTGATGTGCAACTACTAGAAAGACCCTTTCTGCTATAGTGGGAGGTTAAAATTTCATGTTCTGAAGCTTCCCTGAAAAGTTATGGCACAATGCACAAAAACGCTTTTCAGCCTGAGATAAGGTGGGTTTCGGAACGCCAAACATAAAAGTGTTGATAACTTTCGAAAAACACTTCAGAGAGCTTAGATTTGATGTGCACCTACTAGAAAGACCCTTTCTGCTATAGTGGGAGGTTAAAATTTCATGTTCTGAAGCTTCCCTGAAAAGTTATGGCACAATGCACAAAAACGCTTTTCAGCCTGAGATAAGGTGGGTTTCGGAACGCCAAACATAAAAGTGTTGATAACTTTGGAAAAACACTTCAGACAGTTTAGATTTGATGTGCAACTACTAGAAAGACCCTTTCTGCTATAGTGGGAGGTTAAAATTTCATGTTCTGAAGCTTCCCTGAAAAGTTATGGCACAATGCACAAAAACGCTTTTCAGCCTGAGATAAGGTGGGTTTTGGAACGCCAAACATAAAAGTGTTAATAACTTTGGAAAAACACTTCAGACAGTTTAGATTTGATGTGCAACTACTAGAAAGACCCTTTCTGCTATAGTGGGAGGTTAAAATTTCATGTTCTGAAGCTTCCCTGAAAAGTTATGGCACAATGCACAAAAACGCTTTTCAGCCTGAGATAAGGTGGGTTTCGGAACGCCAAACATAAAAGTGTTGATAACTTTCGAAAAACACTTCAGAGAGCTTAGATTTGATGTGCACCTACTAGAAAGACCCTTTCTGCTATAGTGGGAGGTTAAAATTTCATGTTCTGAAGCTTCCCTGAAAAGTTATGGCACAATGCGTAAAAACGCTTTTCAGCCTGAGATAAGGTGGGTTTCGGAACGCCAAACATAAAAGTGTTGATAACTTTGGAAAAACACTTCAGACAGTTTAGATTTGATGTGCAACTACTAGAAAGACCCTTTCTGCTATAGTGGGAGGTTAAAATTTCATGTTCTGAAGCTTTCCTGAAAAGTTATGGCACAATGCACAAAAACGCTTTTCAGCCTGAGATAAGGTGGGTTTCGGAACGCCAAACATAAAAGTGTTGATAACTTTTGAAAAACACTTCAGACAGCTTAGATTTGATGTGCAACTACTAGAAAGACCCTTTCTGCTATAGTGGGAGGTTAAAATTTCATGTTCTGAAGCTTCCCTGAAAAGTTATGGCACAATGCACAAAAACGCTTTTCAGCCTGAGATAAGGTGGGTTTCGGAACGCCAAACATAAAAGTGTTGATAACTTTGGAAAAACACTTCAGACAGTTTAGATTTGATGTGCAACTACTAGAAACACCCTTTCTGCTATAGTGGGAGGTTAAAATTTCATGTTCTGAAGCTTTCCTGAAAAGTTATGGCACAATGCACAAAAACGCTTTTCAGCCTGAGATAAGGTGGGTTTCGGAACGCCAAACATAAAAGTGTTGATAACTTTTGAAAAACACTTCAGACAGCTTAGATTTGATGTGCAACTACTAGAAAGACCCTTTCTGCTATAGTGGGAGGTTAAAATTTCATGTTCTGAAGCTTCCCTGAAAAGTTATGGCACAATGCACAAAAACGCTTTTCAGCCTGAGATAAGGTGGGTTTCGGAACGCCAAACATAAAAGTGTTGATAACTTTCGAAAAACACTTCAGACAGCTTAGATTTGATGTGCACCTACTAGAAAGACCCTTTCTGCTATAGTGGGAGGTTAAAATTTCATGTTCTGAAGCTTCCCTGAAAAGTTATGGCACAATGCGTAAAAACGCTTTTCAGCCTGAGATAAGGTGGGTTTCGGAACGCCAAACATAAAAGTGTTGATAACTTTGGAAAAACACTTCAGACAGTTTAGATTTGATGTGCAACTACTAGAAAGACCCTTTCTGCTATAGTGGGAGGTTAAAATTTCATGTTCTGAAGCTTCCCTGAAAAGTTATGGCACAATGCACAAAAACGCTTTTCAGCCTGAGATAAGGTGGGTTTCGGAACGCCAAACATAAAAGTGTTAATAACTTTGGAAAAACACTTCAGACAGTTTAGATTTGATGTGCAACTACTAGAAAGACCCTTTCTGCTATAGTGGGAGGTTAAAATTTCATGTTCTGAAGCTTCCCTGAAAAGTTATGGCACAATGCACAAAAACGCTTTTCAGCCTGAGATAAGGTGGGTTTCGGAAAGCCAAACATAAAAGTGTTGATAACTTTGGAAAAACACTTCAGACAGTTTAGATTTGATGTGCAACTACTAGAAAGACCCTTTCTGCTATAGTGGGAGGTTAAAATTTCATGTTCTGAAGCTTCCCTGAAAAGTTATGGCACAATGCACAAAAACGCTTTTCAGCCTGAGATAAGGTGGGTTTCGGAACGCCAAACATAAAAGTGTTGATAACTTTGGAAAAACACTTCAGACAGCTTAGATTTGATGTGCAACTACTAGAAAGACCCTTTCTGCTATAGTGGGAGGTTAAAATTTCATGTTCTGAAGCTTCCCTGAAAAGTTATGGCACAATGCGTAAAAACGCTTTTCAGCCTGAGATAAGGTGGGTTTCGGAACGCCAAACATAAAAGTGTTGATAACTTTTGAAAAACACTTCAGACAGCTTAGATTTGATGTGCAACTACTAGAAAGACCCTTTCTGCTATAGTGGGAGGTTAAAATTTCATGTTCTGAAGCTTCCCTGAAAAGTTATGGCACAATGCACAAAAACGCTTTTCAGCCTGAGATAAGGTGGGTTTCGGAACGCCAAACATAAAAGTGTTGATAACTTTCGAAAAACACTTCAGACAGCTTAGATTTGATGTGCACCTACTAGAAAGACCCTTTCTGCTATAGTGGGAGGTTAAAATTTCATGTTCTGAAGCTTCCCTGAAAAGTTATGGCACAATGCGTAAAAACGCTTTTCAGCCTGAGATACGGTGGGTTTCGGAACGCCAAACATAAATGTGTTGATAACTTTGGAAAAACACTTCAGACAGTTTAGATTTGATGTGCAACTACTAGAAAGACCCTTTCTGCTATAGTGGGAGGTTAAAATTTCATGTTCTGAAGCTTCGCTGAAAAGTTATGGCACAATGCACAAAAACGCTTTTCAGCCTGAGATAAGGTGGGTTTCGGAACGCCAAACATAAAAGTGTTAATAACTTTGGAAAAACACTTCAGACAGTTTAGATTTGATGTGCAACTACTAGAAAGACCCTTTCTGCTATAGTGGGAGGTTAAAATTTCATGTTCTGAAGCTTCCCTGAAAAGTTATGGCACAATGCACAAAAACGCTTTCCAGCCTGAGATAAGGTGGGTTTCGGAACGCCAAACATAAAAGTGTTGATAACTTTGGAAAAACACTTCAGACAGTTTAGATTTGATGTGCAACTACTAGAAAGACCCTTTCTGCTATAGTGGGAGGTTAAAATTTCATGTTCTGAAGCCTTCCTGAAAAGTTATGGCACAATGCACAAAAACGCTTTCCAGCCTGAGATAAGGTGGGTTTCGGAACGCCAAACATAAAAGTGTTGATAACTTTGGAAAAACACTTCAGACAGTTTAGATTTGATGTGCAACTACTAGAAAGACCCTTTCTGCTATAGTGGGAGGTTAAAATTTCATGTTCTGAAGCCTTCCTGAAAAGTTATGGCACAATGCACAAAAACGCTTTTCAGCCTGAGATAAGGTGGGTTTTGGAACGCCAAACATAAAAGTGTTGATAACTTTTGAAAAACACTTCAGACAGCTTAGATTTGATGTGCAACTACTAGAAAGACCCTTTCTGCTATAGTGGGAGGTTAAAATTTCATGTTCTGAAGCTTCCCTGAAAAGTTATGGCACAATGCACAAAAACGCTTTTCAGCCTGAGATAAGGTGGGTTTCGGAACGCCAAACATAAAAGTGTTGATAACTTTGGAAAAACACTTCAGACAGTTTAGATTTGATGTGCAACTACTAGAAAGACCCTTTCTGCTATAGTGGGAGGTTAAAATTTCATGTTCTGAAGCTTCCCTGAAAAGTTATGGCACAATGCACAAAAACGCTTTTCAGCCTGAGATAAGGTGGGTTTCGGAACGCCAAACATAAAAGTGTTAATAACTTTGGAAAAACACTTCAGACAGTTTAGATTTGATGTGCAACTACTAGAAAGACCCTTTCTGCTATAGTAGGAGGTTAAAATTTCATGTTCTGAAGCTTCCCTGAAAAGTTATGGCACAATGCACAAAAACGCTTTTCAGCCTGAGATAAGGTGGGTTTCGGAACGCCAAACATAAAAGTGTTGATAACTTTTGAAAAACACTTCAGACAGCTTAGATTTGATGTGCAACTACTAGAAAGACCCTTTCTGCTATAGTGGGAGGTTAAAATTTCATGTTCTGAAGTTTTCCTGAAAAGTTATGGCACAATGCACAAAAACGCTTTTCAGCCTGAGATAAGGTGGGTTTCGGAACGCCAAAGATAAAAGTGTTGATAACTTTCGAAAAACACTTCAGAGAGCTTAGATTTGATGTGCACCTACTAGAAAGACGCTTTCTGCTATAGTGGGAGGTTAAAATTTCATGTTCTGAAGCTTCCCTGAAAAGTTATGGCACAATGCGTAAAAACGCTTTTCAGCCTGAGATAAGGTGGGTTTCGGAACGCCAAACATAAAAGTGTTGATAACTTTGGAAAAACACTTCAGACAGTTTAGATTTGATGTGCAACTACTAGAAAGACCCTTTCTGCTATAGTGGGAGGTTAAAATTTCATGTTCTGAAGCTTACCTGAAAAGTTATGGCACAATGCACAAAAACGCTTTTCAGCCTGAGATAAGGTGGGTTTCGGAACGCCAAACATAAAAGTGTTGATAACTTTGGAAAAACACTTCAGACAGCTTAGATTTGATGTGCAACTACTAGAAAGACCCTTTCTGCTATAGTGGGAGGTTAAAATTTCATGTTCTGAAGCTTCCCTGAAAAGTTATGGCACAATGCACAAAAACGCTTTTCAGCCTGAGATAAGGTGGGTTTCGGAACGCCAAACATAAAAGTGTTGATAACTTTGGAAAAACACTTCAGACAGTTTAGATTTGATGTGCACCTACTAGAAAGACCCTTTCTGCTATAGTGGGAGGTTAAAATTTCATGTTCTGAAGCTTCCCTGAAAAGTTATGGCACAATGCACAAAAACGCTTTTCAGCCTGAGATAAGGTGGGTTTCGGAACGCCAAACATAAAAGTGTTGATAACTTTGGAAAAACACTTCAGACAGCTTAGATTTGATGTGCAACTACTAGAAAGACCCTTTCTGCTATAGTGGGAGGTTAAAATTTCATGTTCTGAAGCTTCCCTGAAAAGTTATGGCACAATGCACAAAAACGCTTTTCAGCCTGAGATAAGGTGGGTTTCGGAACGCCAAACATAAAAGTGTTGATAACTTTGGAAAAACACTTCAGACAGTTTAGATTTGATGTGCAACTACTAGAAAGACCCTTTCTGCTATAGTGGGAGGTTAAAATTTCATGTTCTGAAGCTTCCCTGAAAAGTTATGGCACAATGCACAAAAACGCTTTTCAGCCTGAGATAAGGTGGGTTTCGGAACGCCAAACATAAAAGTGTTAATAACTTTGGAAAAACACTTCAGACAGTTTAGATTTGATGTGCAACTACTAGAAAGACCCTTTCTGCTATAGTGGGAGGTTAAAATTTCATGTTCTGAAGCTTCCCTGAAAAGTTATGGCACAATGCACAAAAACGCTTTTCAGCCTGAGATAAGGTGGGTTTCGGAACGCCAAACATAAAAGTGTTGATAACTTTCGAAAAACACTTCAGACAGCTTAGATTTGATGTGCACCTACTAGAAAGACCCTTTCTGCTATAGTGGGAGGTTAAAATTTCATGTTCTGAAGCTTCCCTGAAAAGTTATGGCACAATGCACAAAAACGCTTTTCAGCCTGAGATAAGGTGGGTTTCGGAACGCCAAACATAAAAGTGTTGATAACTTTGGAAAAACACTTCAGACAGTTTAGATTTGATGTGCAACTACTAGAAAGACCCTTTCTGCTATAGTGGGAGGTTAAAATGTCATGTTCTGAAGCTTCCCTGAAAAGTTATGGCACAATGCACAAAAACGCTTTTCAGCCTGAGATAAGGTGGGTTTCGGAACGCCAAACATAAAAGTGTTAATAACTTTGGAAAAACACTTCAGACAGTTTAGATTTGATGTGCAACTACTAGAAAGACCCTTTCTGCTATAGCGGGAGGTTAAAATTTCATGTTCTGAAGCTTTCCTGAAAAGTTATGGCACAATGCACAAAAAGGCTTTTCAGCCTGAGATAAGGTGGGTTTCGGAACGCCAAACATAAAAGTGTTGATAACTTTCGAAAAACACTTCAGAGAGCTTAGATTTGATGTGCACCTACTAGAAAGACCCTTTCTGCTATAGTGGGAGGTTAAAATTTCATGTTCTGAAGCTTCCCTGAAAAGTTATGGCACAATGCGTAAAAACGCTTTTCAGCCTGAGATAAGGTGGGTTTCGGAACGCCAAACATAAAAGTGTTGATAACTTTGGAAAAACACTTCAGACAATTTAGATTTGATGTGCAACTACTAGAAAGACCCTTTCTGCTATAGTGGGAGGTTAAAATTTCATGTTCTGAAGCTTTCCTGAAAAGTTATGGCACAATGCACAAAAACGCTTTTCAGCCTGAGATAAGGTGGGTTTCGGAACGCCAAACATAAAAGTGTTGATAACTTTTGAAAAACACTTCAGACAGCTTAGATTTGATGTGCAACTACTAGAAAGACCCTTTCTGCTATAGTGGGAGGTTAAAATTTCATGTTCTGAAGCTTCCCTGAAAAGTTATGGCACAATGCACAAAAACGCTTTTCAGCCTGAGATAAGGTGGGTTTCGGAACGCCAAACATAAAAGTGTTGATAACTTTGGAAAAACACTTCAGACAGTTTAGATTTGATGTGCAACTACTAGAAAGACCCTTTCTGCTATAGTGGGAGGTTAAAATTTCATGTTCTGAAGCTTCCCTGAAAAGTTATGGCACAATGCACAAAAACGCTTTTCAGCCTGAGATAAGGTGGGTTTCGGAACGCCAAACATAAAAGTGTTAATAACTTTGGAAAAACACTTCAGACAGTTTAGATTTGATGTGCAACTACTAGAAAGACCCTTTCTGCTATAGTGGGAGGTTAAAATTTCATGTTCTGAAGCTTCCCTGAAAAGTTATGGCACAATGCGTAAAAACGCTTTTCAGCCTGAGATATGGTGGGTTTCGGAACGCCAAACATAAATGTGTTGATAACTTTGGAAAAACACTTCAGACAGTTTAGATTTGATGTGCAACTACTAGAAAGACCCTTTCTGCTATAGTGGGAGGTTAAAATTTCATGTTCTGAAGCTTCCCTGAAAAGTTATGGCACAATGCACAAAAACGCTTTTCAGCCTGAGATAAGGTGGGTTTCGGAACGCCAAACATAAAAGTGTTAATAACTTTGGAAAAACACTTCAGACAGTTTAGATTTGATGTGCAACTACTAGAAAGACCCTTTCTGCTATAGTGGGAGGTTAAAATTTCATGTTCTGAAGCTTCCCTGAAAAGTTATGGCACAATGCACAAAAACGCTTTTCAGCCTGAGATAAGGTGGGTTTCGGAACGCCAAACATAAAAGTGTTAATAACTTTGGAAAAACACTTCAGACAGTTTAGATTTGATGTGCAACTACTGGAAAGACCCTTTCTGCGATAGTGGGAGGTTAAAATTTCATGTTCTGAAGCTTTCCTGAAAAGTTATGGCACAATGCACAAAAACGCTTTTCAGCCTGAGATAAGGTGGGTTTCGGAACGCCAAACATAAAAGTGTTGATAACTTTCGAAAAACACTTCAGAGAGCTTAGATTTGATGTGCACCTACTAGAAAGACCCTTTCTGCTATAGTGGGAGGTTAAAATTTCATGTTCTGAAGCTTCCCTGAAAAGTTATGGCACAATGCGTAAAAACGCTTTTCAGCCTGAGATAAGGTGGGTTTCGGAACGCCAAACATAAAAGTGTTGATAACTTTGGAAAAACACTTCAGACAGTTTAGATTTGATGTGCAACTACTAGAAAGACCCTTTCTGCTATAGTGGGAGGTTAAAATTTCATGTTCTGAAGCTTTCCTGAAAAGTTATGGCACAATGCACAAAAACGCTTTTCAGCCTGAGATAAGGTGGGTTTCGGAACGCCAAACATAAAAGTGTTGATAACTTTTGAAAAACACTTCAGACAGCTTAGATTTGATGTGCAACTACTAGAAAGACCCTTTCTGCTATAGTGGGAGGTTAAAATTTCATGTTCTGAAGCTTCCCTGAAAAGTTATGGCACAATGCACAAAAACGCTTTTCAGCCTGAGATAAGGTGGGTGTCGGAACGCCAAACATAAAAGTGTTGATAACTTTCGAAAAACACTTCAGAGAGCTAAGATTTGATGTGCACCTACTAGAAAGACCCTTTCTGCTATAGTGGGAGGTTAAAATTTCATGTTCTGAAGCTTCCCTGAAAAGTTATGGCACAATGCACAAAAACGCTTTTCAGCCTGAGATAAGGTGGGTTTCGGAACGCCAAACATAAAAGTGTTAATAACTTTGGAAAAACACTTCAGACAGTTTAGATTTGATGTGCAACTAGTAGAAAGACCCTTTCTGCTATAGTGGGAGGTTAAAATTTCATGTTCTGAAGCTTCCCTGAAAAGTTATGGCACAATGCGTAAAAACGCTTTTCAGCCTGAGATAAGGTGGGTTTCGGAACGCCAAACATAAAAGTGTTGATAGCTTTGGAAAAACACTTCAGACAGTTTAGATTTGATGTGCAACTACGAGAAAGACCCTTTCTGCTATAGTAGGAGGTTAAAATTTCATGTTCTGAAGCTTTCCTGAAAAGTTATGGCACAATGCACAAAAACGCTTTTCAGCCTGAGATAAGGTGGGTTTCGGAACGCCAAACATAAAAGTGTTGATAACTTTTGAAAAACACTTCAGACAGCTTAGAATTAATGTGCAACTACTAGAAAGACCCTTTCTGCTATAGTGGGAGGTTAAAATTTCATGTTCTGAAGCTTCCCTGAAAAGTTATGGCACAATGCGTAAAAACGCTTTTCAGCCTGAGATAAGGTGGGTTTCGGAACGCCAAACATAAAAGTGTTGATAACTTTGGAAAAACACTTCAGACAGTTTAGATTTGATGTGCAACTACTAGAAAGACCCTTTCTGCTATAGTGGGAGGTTAAAATTTCATGTTCTGAAGCTTCCCTGAAAAGTTATGGCACAATGCACAAAAACGCTTTTCAGCCTGAGATAAGGTGGGTTTCGGAACGCCAAAAAAAAAAGTGTTAATAACTTTGGAAAAACACTTCAGACAGTTTAGATTTGACGTGCAACTACTAGAAAGACCCTTTCTGCTATAGTGGGAGGTTAAAATTTCATGTTCTGAAGCTTCCCTGAAAAGTTATGGCACAATGCACAAAAACGCTTTTCAGCCTGAGATAAGGTGGGTTTCGGAACGCCAAACATAAAGGTGTTAATAACTTTGGAAAAACACTTCAGACAGTTTAGATTTGATGTGCAACTAGTAGAAAGACCCTTTCTGCTATAGTGGGAGGTTAAAATTTCATGTTCTGAAGCTTCCCTGAAAAGTTATGGCACAATGCACAAAAACGCTTTTCAGCCTGAGATAAAGTGGGTTTCGGAACGCCAAACATAAAAGTGTTGATAACTTTCGAAAAACACTTCAGACAGCTTAGATTTGATGTGCACCTACTAGAAAGACCCTTTCTGCTATAGTGGGAGGTTAAAAATTCATGTTCTGAAGCTTCCCTGAAAAGTTATGGCACAATGCGTAAAAACGCTTTTCAGCCTGAGATAAGGTGGGTTTCGGAACGCCAAACATAAAAGTGTTGATAGCTTTGGAAAAACACTTCAGACAGTTTAGATTTGATGTGCAACTACGAGAAAGACCCTTTCTGCTATAGTAGGAGGTTAAAATTTCATGTTCTGAAGCTTTCCTGAAAAGTTATGGCACAATGCACAAAAACGCTTTTCAGCCTGAGATAAGGTGGGTTTCGGAACGCCAAACATAAAAGTGTTGATAACTTTTGAAAAACACTTCAGACAGCTTAGATTTGATGTGCAACTACTAGAAAGACCCTTTCTGCTATAGTGGGAGGTTAAAATTTCATGTTCTGAAGCTTCCCTGAAAAGTTATGGCACAATGCGTAAAAACGCTTTTCAGCCTGAGATAACGTGGGTTTCGGAACGCCAAACATAAAAGTGTTGATAACTTTTGAAAAACACTTCAGCCAGCTGAGATTTGATGTGCAACTACTAGAAAGACCCTTTCTGCTATAGTGGGAGGTTAAAATTTCATGTTCTGAAGCTTCCCTGAAAAGTTATGGCACAATGCACAAAAACGCTTTTCAGCCTGAGATAAGGTGGGTTTCGGAACGCCAAACATAAAAGTGTTAATAACTTTGGAAAAACACTTCAGACAGTTTAGATTTGATGTGCAACTACTAGAAAGACCCTTTCTGCTATAGTGGGAGGTTAAAATTTCATGTTCTGAAGCTTCCCTGAAAAGTTATGGCACAATGCACAAAAACGCTTTTCAGCCTGAGATAAGGTGGGTTTCGGAACGCCAAACATAAAAGTGTTGATAACTTTCGAAAAACACTTCAGACAGTTTAGATTTGATGTGCAACTACTAGAAAGACCCTTTCTGCTATAGTGGGAGGTTAAAATTTAATGTTCTGAAGCTTCCCTGAAAAGTTATGGCACAATGCACAAAAACACTTTTCAGCCTGAGATAAGGTGGGTTTCGGAACGCCAAACATAAAAGTGTTAATAACTTTGGAAAAACACTTCAGACAGTTTAGATTTGATGTGCAACTACTAGAAAGACCCTTTCTGCTATAGTGGGAGGTTAAAATTTCATGTTCTGAAGCTTCCCTGAAAAGTTATGGCACAATGCACAAAATCGCTTTTCAGCCTGAGATAAGGTGGGTTTGGGAACGCCAAACATAAAAGTGTTGATAACTTTCGAAAAACACTTCAGACAGCTTAGATTTGATGTGCAACTACTAGAAAGACCCTTTCTGCTATAGTGGGAGGTTAAAATTTCATGTTCTGAAGCTTCCCTGAAAAGTTATGGCACAATGCACAAAAACGCTTTTCAGCCTGAGATAAGGTGGGTTTCGGAACGCCAAACATAAAAGTGTTAATAACTTTGGAAAAACACTTCAGACAGTTTAGATTTGATGCGCAACTACTAGAAAGACCCTTTCTGCTATAGTGGGAGGTTAAAATTTCATGTTCTGAAGCTTCCCTGAAAAGTTATGGCACAATGCACAAAAACGTTTTTCAGCCAGAGATAAGGTGGGTTTCGGAACGCCAAACATAAAAGTGTTGATAACTTTCGAAAAACACTTCAGAGAGCTTAGATTTGATGTGCACCTACTAGAAAGACCCTTTCTGCTATAATGGGAGGTTAAAATTTCATGTTCTGAAGCTTCCCTGAAAAGTTATGGCACAATGCGTAAAAACGCTTTTCAGCCTGAGATAAGGTGGGTTTCGGAACGCCAAACATAAAAGTGTTGATAACTTTGGAAAAACACTTCAGACAGTTTAGATTTGATGTGCAACTACTAGAAAGACCCTTTCTGCTATAGTGGGAGGTTAAAATTTCATGTTCTGAAGCTTCCCTGAAAAGTTATGGCACAATGCACAAAAACGCTTTTCAGCCTGAGATAAGGTGGGTTTCGGAACGCCAAACATAAAAGTGTTAATAACTTTGGAAAAACACTTCAGACAGTTTAGATTTGATGTGCAACTACTAGAAAGACCCTTTCTGCTATAGTGGGAGGTTAAAATTTCATGTTCTGAAGCTTCCCTGAAAAGTTATGGCACAATGCAAAAAAACGCTTTTCAGCCTGAGATAAGGTGGGTTTCGGAACGCCAAACATAAAAGTGTTGATAACTTTCGAAAAACACTTCAGACAGCTTAGATTTGATGTGCACCTACTAGAAAGACCCTTTCTGCTATAGTGGGAGGTTAAAATTTCATGTTCTGAAGCTTCCCTGAAAAGTTATGGCACAATGCGTAAAAACGCTTTTCAGCCTGAGATAAGGTGGGTTTCGGAACGCCAAACATAAAAGTGTTGATAGCTTTGGAAAAACACTTCAGACAGTTTAGATTTGATGTGCAACTACGAGAAAGACCCTTTCTGCTATAGTAGGAGGTTAAAATTTCATGTTCTGATGCTTTCCTGAAAAGTTATGGCACAATGCACAAAAACGCTTTTCAGCCTGAGATAAGGTGGGTTTCGGAACGCCAAACATAAAAGTGTTGATAACTTTTGAAAAACACTTCAGACAGCTTAGATTTGATGTGCAACTACTAGAAAGACCCTTTCTGCTATAGTGGGAGGTTAAAATTTCATGTTCTGAAGCTTCCCTGAAAAGTTATGGCACAATGCGTAAAAACGCTTTTCAGCCTGAGATAAGGTGGGTTTCGGAACGCCAAACATAAAAGTGTTGATAACTTTGGAAAAACACTTCAGACAGTTTAGATTTGATGTGCAACTACTAGAAAGACCCTTTCTGCTATAGTGGGAGGTTAAAATTTCATGTTCTGAAGCTTCCCTGAAAAGTTATGGCACAATGCACAAAAACGCTTTTCAGCCTGAGATAAGGTGGGTTTCGGAACGCCAAACAAAAAAGTGTTAATAACTTTGGAAAAACACTTCAGACAGTTTAGATTTGATGTGCAACTACTAGAAAGACCCTTTCTGCTATAGTGGGAGGTTAAAATTTCATGTTCTGAAGCTTCCCTGAAAAGTTATGGCACAATGCACAAAAACGCTTTTCAGCCTGAGATAAGGTGGGTTTCGGAACGCCAAACATAAAAGTGTTAATAACTTTGGAAAAACACTTCAGACAGTTTAGATTTGATGTGCAACTAGTAGAAAGACCCTTTCTGCTATAGTGGGAGGTTAAAATTTCATGTTCTGAAGCTTCCCTGAAAAGTTATGGCACAATGCACAAAAACGCTTTTCAGCCTGAGATAAAGTGGGTTTCGGAACGCCAAACATAAAAGTGTTGATAACTTTCGAAAAACACTTCAGACAGCTTAGATTTGATGTGCACCTACTAGAAAGACCCTTTCTGCTATAGTGGGAGGTTAAAAATTCATGTTCTGAAGCTTCCCTGAAAAGTTATGGCACAATGCGTAAAAACGCTTTTCAGCCTGAGATAAGGTGGGTTTCGGAACGCCAAACATAAAAGTGTTGATAGCTTTGGAAAAACACTTCAGACAGTTTAGATTTGATGTGCAACTACGAGAAAGACCCTTTCTGCTATAGTAGGAGGTTAAAATTTCATGTTCTGAAGCTTTCCTGAAAAGTTATGGCACAATGCACAAAAACGCTTTTCAGCCTGAGATAAGGTGGGTTTCGGAACGCCAAACATAAAAGTGTTGATAACTTTTGAAAAACACTTCAGACAGCTTAGATTTGATGTGCAACTACTAGAAAGACCCTTTCTGCTATAGTGGGAGGTTAAAATTTCATGTTCTGAAGCTTCCCTGAAAAGTTATGGCACAATGCGTAAAAACGCTTTTCAGCCTGAGATAACGTGGGTTTCGGAACGCCAAACATAAAAGTGTTGATAACTTTTGAAAAACACTTCAGCCAGCTGAGATTTGATGTGCAACTACTAGAAAGACCCTTTCTGCTATAGTGGGAGGTTAAAATTTCATGTTCTGAAGCTTCCCTGAAAAGTTATGGCACAATGCTCAAAAACGCTTTTCAGCCTGAGATAAGGTGGGTTTCGGAACGCCAAACATAAAAGTGTTAATAACTTTGGAAAAACACTTCAGACAGTTTAGATTTGATGTGCAACTACTAGAAAGACCCTTTCTGCTATAGTGGGAGGTTAAAATTTCATGTTCTGAAGCTTCCCTGAAAAGTTATGGCACAATCCACAAAAACGCTTTTCAGCCTGAGATAAGGTGGGTTTCGGAACGCCAAACATAAAAGTGTTGATAACTTTCGAAAAACACTTCAGACAGTTTAGATTTGATGTGCAACTACTAGAAAGACCCTTTCTGCAATAGTGGGAGGTTAAAATTTCATGTTCTGAAGCTTCCCTGAAAAGTTATGGCACAATGCACAAAAACACTTTTCAGCCTGAGATAAGGTGGGTTTCGGAACGCCAAACATAAAAGTGTTAATAACTTTGGAAAAACACTTCAGACAGTTTAGATTTGATGTGCAACTACTAGAAAGACCCTTTCTGCTATAGTGGGAGGTTAAAATTTCATGTTCTGAAGCTTCCCTGAAAAGTTATGGCACAATGCACAAAAACGCTTTTCAGCCTGAGATAAGGTGGGTTTGGGAACGCCAAACATAAAAGTGTTGATAACTTTCGAAAAACACTTCAGACAGCTTAGATTTGATGTGCACCTACTAGAAAGACCCTTTCTGCTACAGTGGGAGGTTAAAATTTCATGTTCTGAAGCTTCCCTGAAAAGTTATGGCACAATGCACAAAAACGCTTTTCAGCCTGAGATAAGGTGGGTTTCGGAACGCCAAACATAAAAGTGTTAATAACTTTGGAAAAACACTTCAGACAGTTTAGATTTGATGCGCAACTACTAGAAAGACCCTTTCTGCTATAGTGGGAGGTTAAAATTTCATGTTCTGAAGCTTCCCTGAAAAGTTATGGCACAATGCACAAAAACGCTTTTCAGCCAGAGATAAGGTGGGTTTCGGAACGCCAAACATAAAAGTGTTGATAACTTTCGAAAAACACTTCAGAGAGCTTAGATTTGATGTGCACCTACTAGAAAGACCCTTTCTGCTATAGTGGGAGGTTAAAATTTCATGTTCTGAAGCTTCCCTGAAAAGTTATGGCACAATGCGTAAAAACGCTTTTCAGCCTGAGATAAGGTGGGTTTCGGAACGCCAAACATAAAAGTGTTGATAACTTTGGAAAAACACTTCAGACAGTTTAGATTTGATGTGCAACTTCTAGAAAAACCCTTTCTGCTATAGCGGGAGGTTAAAATTTCATGTTCTGAAGCTTCCCTGAAAAGTTATGGCACAATGCACAAAAACGCTTTTCAGCCTGAGATAAGGTGGGTTTCGGAACGCCAAACATAAAAGTGTTAATAACTTTGGAAAAACACTTCAGACAGTTTAGATTTGATGTGCAACTACTAGAAAGACCCTTTCTGCTATAGTGGGAGGTTAAAATTTCATGTTCTGAAGCTTCCCTGAAAAGTTATGGCACAATGCACAAAAACGCTTTTCAGCCTGAGATAAGGTGGGTTTCGGAACGCCAAACATAAAAGTGTTGATAACTTTCGAAAAACACTTCAGACAGCTTAGATTTGATGTGCACCTACTAGAAAGACCCTTTCTGCTATAGTGGGAGGTTAAAATTTCATGTTCTGAAGCTTCCCTGAAAAGTTATGGCACAATGCGTAAAAACGCTTTTCAGCCTGAGATAAGGTGGGTTTCGGAACGCCAAACATAAAAGTGTTGATAACTTTGGAAAAACACTTCAGACAGTTTAGATTTGATGTGCAACTACTAGAAAGACCCTTTCTGCTATAGTGGGAGGTTAAAATTTCATGTTCTGAAGCTTCCCTGAAAAGTTATGGCACAATGCGTTAAAACGCTTTTCAGCCTGAGATAAGGTGGGTTTCGGAACGCCAAACATAAAAGTGTTGATAACTTTCGAAAAACACTTCAGACAGCTTAGATTTGATGTGCACCTACTAGAAAGACCCTTTCTGCTATAGTGGGAGGTTAAAATTTCATGTTCTGAAGCTTCCCTGAAAAGTTATGGCACAATGCACAAAAACGCTTTTCAGCCTGAGATAAGGTGGGTTTCGCAACGCCAAACATAAAAGTGTTAATAACTTTGGAAAAACACTTCAGACAGTTTAGATTTGATGTGCAACTACTAGAAAGACCCTTTCTGCTATAGTGGGAGGTTAAAATTTCATGTTCTGAAGCTTCCCTGAAAAGTTATGGCACAATGCACAAAAACGCTTTTCAGCCTGAGATAAGGTGGGTTTCGGAACGCCAAACATAAAAGTGTTGATAACTTTGGAAAAACACTTCAGACAGTTTAGATTTGATGTGCAACTACTAGAAAGACCCTTTCTGCTATAGTGGGAGGTTAAAATTTCATGTTCTGAAGCTTCCCTGAAAAGTTATGGCACAATGCGTAAAAACGCTTTTCAGCCTGAGATAAGGTGGGTTTCGGAACGCCAAACATAAAAGTGTTGATAACTTTGGAAAAACACTTCAGACAGTTTAGATTTGATGTGCAACTACTAGAAAGACCCTTTCTGCTATAGTGGAAGGTTAAAATTTCATGTTCTGAAGCTTCCCTGAAAAGTTATGGCACAATGCACAAAAACGCTTTTCAGCCTGAGATAAGGTGGGTTTCGGAACGCCAAACATAAAAGTGTTGATAACTTTTGAAAAACACTTCAGACAGCTTAGATTTGATGTGCAACTACTAGAAAGACCCTTTCTGCTATAGTGGGAGGTTAAAATTTCATTTTCTGAAGCTTCCCTGAAAAGTTATGGCACAATGCACAAAAACGCTTTTCAGCCTGAGATAAGGTGGGTTTCGGAACGCCAAACATAAAAGTGTTGATAACTTTCGAAAAACACTTCAGACAGCTTAGATTTGATGTGCACCTACTAGAAAGACCCTTTCTGCTATAGTGGGAGGTTAAAATTTCATGTTCTGAAGCTTCCCTGAAAAGTTATGGCACAATGCACAAAAACGCTTTTCAGCCTGAGATAAGGTGGGTTTCGGAACGCCAAACATAAAAGTGTTAATAACTTTGGAAAAACACTTCAGACAGTTTAGATTTGATGTGCAACTACTAGAAAGACCCTTTCTGCTATAGTGGGAGCTTAAAATTTCATGTTCTGAAGCTTCCCTGAAAAGTTATGGCACAATGCACAAAAACGCTTTTCAGCCTGAGATAAGGTGGGTTTCGGAACGCCAAACATAAAAGTGTTGATAACTTTGGAAAAACACTTCAGACAGTTTAGATTTGATGTGCAACTACTAGAAAGACCCTTTCTGCTATAGTGGGAGGTTAAAATTTCATGTTCTGAAGCTTCCCTGAAAAGTTATGGCACAATGCGTAAAAACGCTTTTCAGCCTGAGATAAGGTGGGTTTCGGAACGCCAAACATAAAAGTGTTGATAACTTTGGAAAAACACTTCAGACAGTTTAGATTTGATGTGCAACTACTAGAAAGACCCTTTCTGCTATAGTGGAAGGTTAAAATTTCATGTTCTGAAGCTTCCCTGAAAAGTTATGGCACAATGCACAAAAACGCTTTTCAGCCTGAGATAAGGTGGGTTTCGGAACGCCAAACATAAAAGTGTTGATAACTTTTGAAAAACACTTCAGACAGCTTAGATTTGATGTGCAACTACTAGAAAGACCCTTTCTGCTATAGTGGGAGGTTAAAATTTCATTTTCTGAAGCTTCCCTGAAAAGTTATGGCACAATGCACAAAAACGCTTTTCAGCCTGAGATAAGGTGGGTTTCGGAACGCCAAACATAAAAGTGTTGATAACTTTCGAAAAACACTTCAGACAGCTTAGATTTGATGTGCACCTACTAGAAAGACCCTTTCTGCTATAGTGGGAGGTTAAAATTTCATGTTCTGAAGCTTCCCTGAAAAGTTATGGCACAATGCACAAAAACGCTTTTCAGCCTGAGATAAGGTGGGTTTCGGAACGCCAAACATAAAAGTGTTAATAACTTTGGAAAAACACTTCAGACAGTTTAGATTTGATGTGCAACTACTAGAAAGACCCTTTCTGCTATAGTGGGAGCTTAAAATTTCATGTTCTGAAGCTTCCCTGAAAAGTTATGGCACAATGCACAAAAACGCTTTTCAGCCTGAGATAAGGTGGGTTTCGGAACGCCAAACATAAAAGTGTTAATAACTTTGGAAAAACACTTCAGACAGTTTAGATTTGATGTGCAACTACTAGAAAGACCCTTTCTGCTATAGTGGGAGGTTAAAATTTCATGTTCTGAAGCTTCCCTGAAAAGTTATGGCACAATGCACAAAAACGCTTTTCAGCCTGAGATAAGGTGGGTTTCGGAACGCCAAACATAAAAGTGTTGATAACTTTGGAAAAACACTTCAGACAGTTTAGATTTGATGTGCAACTACTAGAAAGACCCTTTCTGCTTTAGTGGGAGGTTAAAATTTCATGTTCTGAAGCTTCCCTGAAAAGTTATGGCACAATGCAGAAAAACGCTTTTCAGCCTGAGATAAGGTGGGTTTCGGAACGCCAAACATAAAAGTGTTGATAACTTTCGAAAAACACTTCAGACAGCTTAGATTTGATGTGCAACTACTAGAAAGACCCTTTCTGCTATAGTGGGAGGTTAAAATTTCATGTTCTGAAGCTTCCCTGAAAAGTTATGGCACAATGCACAAAAACGCTTTTCAGCCTGAGATAAGGTGGGTTTCGGAACGCCAAACATAAAAGTGTTGATAACTTTGGAAAAACACTTCAGACAGCTTAGATTTGATGTGCACCTACTAGAAAGACCCTTTCTGCAATAGTGGGTGGTTAAAATTTCATGTTCTGAAGCTTCCCTGAAAAGTTATGGCACAATGCGTAAAAACGCTTTTCAGCCTGAGATAAGGTGGGTTTCGGAACGCCAAACATAAAAGTGTTGATAACTTTGGAAAAACACTTCAGACAGTTTAGATTTGATGTGCAACTACTAGAAAGACCCTTTCTGCTATAGTGGGAGGTTAAAATTTCATGTTCTGAAGCTTTCCTGAAAAGTTATGGCACAATGCACAAAAACGCTTTTCAGCCTGAGATAAGGTGGGTTTCGGAACGCCAAACATAAAAGTGTTGATAACTTTTGAAAAACACTTCAGACAGCTTAGATTTGATGTGCAACTACTAGAAAGACCCTTTCTGCTATAGTGGGAGGTTAAAATTTCATGTTCTGAACCTTCCCTGAAAAGTTATGGCACAATGCACAAAAACGCTTTTCAGCCTGAGATAAGGTGGGTTTCGGAACGCCAAACATAAAAGTGTTGATAACTTTCGAAAAACACTTCAGACAGCTTAGATTTGATGTGCACATACTAGAAAGACCCTTTCTGCTATAGTGGGAGGTTAAAATTTCATGTTCTGAAGCTTCCCTGAAAAGTTATGGCACAATGCGTAAAAATGCTTTTCAGCCTGACATAAGGTGGGTTTCGGAACGCCAAACATAAAAGTGTTGATAACTTTGGAAAAACACTTCAGACAGTTTAGATTTGATGTGCAACTACTAGAAAGACCCTTTCCGCTATAGTGGGAGGTTAAAATTTCATGTTCTGAAGCTTCCCTGAAAAGTTATGGCACAATGCACAAAAACGCTTTTCAGCCTGAGATAAGGTGGGTTTCGGAACGCCAAACATAAAAGTGTTAATAACTTTGGAAAAACACTTCAGACAGTTTAGATTTGATGTGCAACTACTAGAAAGACCCTTTCTGCTATAGTGGGAGGTTAAAATTTCATGTTCTGAAGCTTCCCTGAAAAGTTATGGCACAATGCACAAAAACGCTTTTCAGCCTGAGATAAGGTGGGTTTCGGACCGCCAAACATAAAAGTGTTGATAACTTTGGAAAAACACTTCAGACAGTTTAGATTTGATGTGCAACTACTAGAAAGACCCTTTCTGCTATAGTGGGAGGTTAAAATTTCATGTTCTGAAGCTTCCCTGAAAAGTTATGGCACAATGCGTAAAAATGCTTTTCAGCCTGACATAAGGTGGGTTTCGGAACGCCAAACATAAAAGTGTTGATAACTTTGGAAAAACACTTCAGACAGTTTAGATTTGATGTGCAACTACTAGAAACACCCTTTCCGCTATAGTGGGAGGTTAAAATTTCATGTTCTGAAGCTTCCCTGAAAAGTTATGGCACAATGCACAAAAACGCTTTTCAGCCTGAGATAAGGTGGGTTTCGGAACGCCAAACATAAAAGTGTTAATAACTTTGGAAAAACACTTCAGACAGTTTAGATTTGATGTGCAACTACTAGAAAGACCCTTTCTGCTATAGTGGGAGGTTAAAATTTCATGTTCTGAAGCTTCCCTGAAAAGTTATGGCACAATGCGTAAGAACGCTTTTCAGCCTGAGATAAGGTGGGTTTCGGACCGCCAAACATAAAAGTGTTGATAACTTTGGAAAAACACTTCAGACAGTTTAGATTTGATGTGCAACTACTAGAAAGACCCTTTCTGCTATAGTGGGAGGTTAAAATTTCATGTTCTGAAGCTTCCCTGAAAAGTTATGGCACAATGCACAAAAACGCTTTTCAGCCTGAGATAAGGTGGGTTTCGGAACGCCAAACATAAAAGTGTTAATAACTTTGGAAAAACACTTCAGACAGTTTAGATTTGATGCGCAACTACTAGAAAGACCCTTTCTGCTATAGTGGGAGGTTAAAATTTCATGTTCTGAAGCTTCCCTGAAAAGTTATGGCACAATGCACAAAAACGCTTTTCAGCCTGAGATAAGGTGGGTTTCGCAACGCCAAACATAAAAGTGTTAATAACTTTGGAAAAACACTTCAGACAGTTTAGATTTGATGTGCAACTACTAGAAAGACCCTTTCTGCTATAGTGGGAGCTTAAAATTTCATGTTCTGAAGCTTCCCTGAAAAGTTATGGCACAATGCACAAAAACGCTTTTCAGCCTGAGATAAGGTGGGTTTCGGAACGCCAAACATAAAAGTGTTGATAACTTTGGAAAAACACTTCAGACAGTTTAGATTTGATGTGCAACTACTAGAAAGACCCTTTCTG
Source organism: Synchiropus splendidus (assembly GCF_027744825.2). Lineage (NCBI taxonomy): Eukaryota > Metazoa > Chordata > Actinopteri > Syngnathiformes > Callionymidae > Synchiropus > Synchiropus splendidus. Next base: position 927,431 of record NW_026527059.1, read on the forward strand.
CTATAGTGGGAGGTTAAAATTTCATGTTCTGAAGCTTCCCTGAAAAGTTATGGCACAATGCGTAAAAACGCTTTTCAGCCTGAGATAAGGTGGGTTTCGGAACGCCAAACATAAAAGTGTTGATAACTTTGGAAAAACACTTCAGACAGTTTAGATTTGATGTGCAACTACTAGAAAGACCCTTTCTGCTATAGTGGAAGGTTAAAATTTCATGTTCTGAAGCTTCCCTGAAAAGTTATGGCACAATGCACAAAAACGCTTTTCAGCCTGAGATAAGGTGGGTTTCGGAACGCCAAACATAAAAGTGTTGATAACTTTTGAAAAACACTTCAGACAGCTTAGATTTGATGTGCAACTACTAGAAAGACCCTTTCTGCTATAGTGGGAGGTTAAAATTTCATTTTCTGAAGCTTCCCTGAAAAGTTATGGCACAATGCACAAAAACGCTTTTCAGCCTGAGATAAGGTGGGTTTCGGAACGCCAAACATAAAAGTGTTGATAACTTTCGAAAAACACTTCAGACAGCTTAGATTTGATGTGCACCTACTAGAAAGACCCTTTCTGCTATAGTGGGAGGTTAAAATTTCATGTTCTGAAGCTTCCCTGAAAAGTTATGGCACAATGCACAAAAACGCTTTTCAGCCTGAGATAAGGTGGGTTTCGGAACGCCAAACATAAAAGTGTTAATAACTTTGGAAAAACACTTCAGACAGTTTAGATTTGATGTGCAACTACTAGAAAGACCCTTTCTGCTATAGTGGGAGCTTAAAATTTCATGTTCTGAAGCTTCCCTGAAAAGTTATGGCACAATGCACAAAAACGCTTTTCAGCCTGAGATAAGGTGGGTTTCGGAACGCCAAACATAAAAGTGTTAATAACTTTGGAAAAACACTTCAGACAGTTTAGATTTGATGTGCAACTACTAGAAAGACCCTTTCTGCTATAGTGGGAGGTTAAAATTTCATGTTCTGAAGCTTCCCTGAAAAGTTATGGCACAATGCACAAAAACGCTTTTCAGCCTGAGATAAGGTGGGTTTCGGAACGCCAAACATAAAAGTGTTGATAACTTTGGAAAAACACTTCAGACAGTTTAGATTTGATGTGCAACTACTAGAAAGACCCTTTCTGCTTTAGTGGGAGGTTAAAATTTCATGTTCTGAAGCTTCCCTGAAAAGTTATGGCACAATGCAGAAAAACGCTTTTCAGCCTGAGATAAGGTGGGTTTCGGAACGCCAAACATAAAAGTGTTGATAACTTTCGAAAAACACTTCAGACAGCTTAGATTTGATGTGCAACTACTAGAAAGACCCTTTCTGCTATAGTGGGAGGTTAAAATTTCATGTTCTGAAGCTTCCCTGAAAAGTTATGGCACAATGCACAAAAACGCTTTTCAGCCTGAGATAAGGTGGGTTTCGGAACGCCAAACATAAAAGTGTTGATAACTTTGGAAAAACACTTCAGACAGCTTAGATTTGATGTGCACCTACTAGAAAGACCCTTTCTGCAATAGTGGGTGGTTAAAATTTCATGTTCTGAAGCTTCCCTGAAAAGTTATGGCACAATGCGTAAAAACGCTTTTCAGCCTGAGATAAGGTGGGTTTCGGAACGCCAAACATAAAAGTGTTGATAACTTTGGAAAAACACTTCAGACAGTTTAGATTTGATGTGCAACTACTAGAAAGACCCTTTCTGCTATAGTGGGAGGTTAAAATTTCATGTTCTGAAGCTTTCCTGAAAAGTTATGGCACAATGCACAAAAACGCTTTTCAGCCTGAGATAAGGTGGGTTTCGGAACGCCAAACATAAAAGTGTTGATAACTTTTGAAAAACACTTCAGACAGCTTAGATTTGATGTGCAACTACTAGAAAGACCCTTTCTGCTATAGTGGGAGGTTAAAATTTCATGTTCTGAACCTTCCCTGAAAAGTTATGGCACAATGCACAAAAACGCTTTTCAGCCTGAGATAAGGTGGGTTTCGGAACGCCAAACATAAAAGTGTTGATAACTTTCGAAAAACACTTCAGACAGCTTAGATTTGATGTGCACATACTAGAAAGACCCTTTCTGCTATAGTGGGAGGTTAAAATTTCATGTTCTGAAGCTTCCCTGAAAAGTTATGGCACAATGCGTAAAAATGCTTTTCAGCCTGACATAAGGTGGGTTTCGGAACGCCAAACATAAAAGTGTTGATAACTTTGGAAAAACACTTCAGACAGTTTAGATTTGATGTGCAACTACTAGAAAGACCCTTTCCGCTATAGTGGGAGGTTAAAATTTCATGTTCTGAAGCTTCCCTGAAAAGTTATGGCACAATGCACAAAAACGCTTTTCAGCCTGAGATAAGGTGGGTTTCGGAACGCCAAACATAAAAGTGTTAATAACTTTGGAAAAACACTTCAGACAGTTTAGATTTGATGTGCAACTACTAGAAAGACCCTTTCTGCTATAGTGGGAGGTTAAAATTTCATGTTCTGAAGCTTCCCTGAAAAGTTATGGCACAATGCACAAAAACGCTTTTCAGCCTGAGATAAGGTGGGTTTCGGAACGCCAAACATAAAAGTGTTAATAACTTTGGAAAAACACTTCAGACAGTTTAGATTTGATGTGCAACTACTAGAAAGACCCTTTCTGCTATAGAGGGAGGTTAAAATTTCATGTTCTGAAGCTTCCCTGAAAAGTTATGGCACAATGCGTAAGAACGCTTTTCAGCCTGAGATAAGGTGGGTTTCGGACCGCCAAACATAAAAGTGTTGATAACTTTGGAAAAACACTTCAGACAGTTTAGATTTGATGTGCAACTACTAGAAAGACCCTTTCTGCTATAGTGGGAGGTTAAAATTTCATGTTCTGAAGCTTCCCTGAAAAGTTATGGCACAATGCACAAAAACGCTTTTCAGCCTGAGATAAGGTGGGTTTCGGAACGCCAAACATAAAAGTGTTAATAACTTTGGAAAAACACTTCAGACAGTTTAGATTTGATGCGCAACTACTAGAAAGACCCTTTCTGCTATAGTGGGAGGTTAAAATTTCATGTTCTGAAGCTTCCCTGAAAAGTTATGGCACAATGCACAAAAACGCTTTTCAGCCTGAGATAAGGTGGGTTTCGGAACGCCAAACATAAAAGTGTTGATAACTTTCGAAAAACACTTCAGACAGCTTAGATTTGATGTGCACCTACTAGAAAGACCCTTTCTGCTATAGTGGGAGGTTAAAATTTCATGTTCTGAAGCTTCCCTGAAAAGTTATGGCACAATGCGTAAAAACGCTTTTCAGCCTGAGATAAGGTGGGTTTCGGAACGCCAAACATAAAAGTGTTGATAACTTTGGAAAAACACTTCAGACAGCTTAGATTTGATGTGCACCTACTAGAAAGACCCTTTCTGCTATAGTGGGAGGTTAAAATTTCATGTTCTGAAGCTTCCCTGAAAAGTTATGGCACAATGCACAAAAACGCTTTTCAGCCTGAGATAAGGTGGGTTTCGGAACGCCAAACATAAAAGTGTTAATAACTTTGGAAAAACACTTCAGACAGTTTAGATTTGATGTGCAACTACTAGAAAGACCCTTTCTGCTATAGTGGGAGGTTAAAATTTCATGTTCTGAAGCTTCCCTGAAAAGTTATGGCACAATGCACAAAAACGCTTTTCAGCCTGAGATAAGGTGGGTTTCGGAACGCCAAACATAAAAGTGTTGATAACTTTGGAAAAACACTTCAGACAGTTTAGATTTGATGTGCAACTACTAGAAAGACCCTTTCTGCTATAGTGGGAGGTTAAAATTTCATGTTCTGAAGCTTCCCTGAAAAGTTATGGCACAATGCACAAAAACGCTTTTCAGCCTGAGATAAGGTGGGTTTCGGAACGCCAAACATAAAAGTGTTGATAACTTTTGAAAAACACTTCAGACAGCTTAGATTTGATGTGCAACTACTAGAAAGACCCTTTCTGCTATAGTGGGAGGTTAAAATTTCATGTTCTGAAGCTTCCCTGAAAAGTTATGGCACAATGCACAAAAACGCTTTTCAGCCTGAGATAAGGTGGGTTTCGGAACGCCAAACATAAAAGTGTTGATAACTTTCGAAAAACACTTCAGACAGCTTAGATTTGATGTGCACCTACTACAAAGACCCTTTCTGCTATAGTGGGAGGTTAAAATTTCATGTTCTGAAGCTTCCCTGAAAAGTTATGGCACAATGCACAAAAACGCTTTTCAGCCTGAGATAAGGTGGGTTTCGGAACGCCAAACATAAAAGTGTTAATAACTTTGGAAAAACACTTCAGACAGTTTAGATTTGATGTGCAACTACTAGAAAGACCCTTTCTGCTATAGTGGGAGGTTAAAATTTCATGTTCTGAAGCTTCCCTGAAAAGTTATGGCACAATGCACAAAAACGCTTTTCAGCCTGAGATAAGGTGGGTTTCGCAACGCCAAACATAAAAGTGTTAATAACTTTGGAAAAACACTTCAGACAGTTTAGATTTGATGTGCAACTACTAGAAAGACCCTTTCTGCTATAGTGGGAGGTTAAAATTTCATGTTCTGAAGCTTCCCTGAAAAGTTATGGCACAATGCACAAAAACGCTTTTCAGCCTGAGATAAAATGGGTTTCGGAACGCCAAACATAAAAGTGTTAATAACTTTGGAAAAACACTTCAGACAGTTTAGATTTGATGTGCAACTACTAGAAAGACCCTTTCTGCTATAGTGGGAGGTTAAAATTTCATGTTCTGAAGCTTCCCTGAAAAGTTATGGCACAATGCACAAAAACGCTTTTCAGCCTGAGATAAGGTGGGTTTCGGAACGCCAAACATAAAAGTGTTGATAACTTTCGAAAAACACTTCAGACAGCTTAGATTTGATGTGCACCTACTAGAAAGACCCTTTCTGCTATAGTGGGAGGTTAAAATTTCATGTTCTGAAGCTTCCCTGAAAAGTTATGGCACAATGCGTAAAAACGCTTTTCAGCCTGAGATAAGGTGGGTTTCGGAACGCCAAACATAAAAGTGTTGATAACTTTGGAAAAACACTTCAGACAGCTTAGATTTGATGTGCACCTACTAGAAAGACCCTTTCTGCTATAGTGGGAGGTTAAAATTTCATGTTCTGAAGCTTCCCTGAAAAGTTATGGCACAATGCACAAAAACGCTTTTCAGCCTGAGATAAGGTGGGTTTCGGAACGCCAAACATAAAAGTGTTAATAACTTTGGAAAAACACTTCAGACAGTTTAGATTTGATGTGCAACTACTAGAAAGACCCTTTCTGCTATAGTGGGAGGTTAAAATTTCATGTTCTGAAGCTTCCCTGAAAAGTTATGGCACAATGCACAAAAACGCTTTTCAGCCTGAGATAAGGTGGGTTTCGGAACGCCAAACATAAAAGTGTTGATAACTTTGGAAAAACACTTCAGACAGTTTAGATTTGATGTGCAACTACTAGAAAGACCCTTTCTGCTATAGTGGGAGGTTAAAATTTCATGTTCTGAAGCTTCCCTGAAAAGTTATGGCACAATGCACAAAAACGCTTTTCAGCCTGAGATAAGGTGGGTTTCGGAACGCCAAACATAAAAGTGTTGATAACTTTTGAAAAACACTTCAGACAGCTTAGATTTGATGTGCAACTACTAGAAAGACCCTTTCTGCTATAGTGGGAGGTTAAAATTTCATGTTCTGAAGCTTCCCTGAAAAGTTATGGCACAATGCACAAAAACGCTTTTCAGCCTGAGATAAGGTGGGTTTCGGAACGCCAAACATAAAAGTGTTGATAACTTTCGAAAAACACTTCAGACAGCTTAGATTTGATGTGCACCTACTACAAAGACCCTTTCTGCTATAGTGGGAGGTTAAAATTTCATGTTCTGAAGCTTCCCTGAAAAGTTATGGCTCAATGCACAAAAACGCTTTTCAGCCTGAGATAAGGTGGGTTTCGGAACGCCAAACATAAAAGTGTTAATAACTTTGGAAAAACACTTCAGACAGTTTAGATTTGATGTGCAACTACTAGAAAGACCCTTTCTGCTATAGTGGGAGGTTAAAATTTCATGTTCTGAAGCTTCCCTGAAAAGTTATGGCACAATGCACAAAAACGCTTTTCAGCCTGAGATAAGGTGGGTTTCGCAACGCCAAACATAAAAGTGTTAATAACTTTGGAAAAACACTTCAGACAGTTTAGATTTGATGTGCAACTACTAGAAAGACCCTTTCTGCTATAGTGGGAGGTTAAAATTTCATGTTCTGAAGCTTCCCTGAAAAGTTATGGCACAATGCACAAAAACGCTTTTCAGCCTGAGATAAGGTGGGTTTCGGGACGCCAAACATAAAAGTGTTGATAACTTTGGAAAAACACTTCAGACAGTTTAGATTTGATGTGCAACTACTAGAAAGACCCTTTCTGCTATAGTGGGAGGTTAAAATTTCATGTTCTGAAGCTTCCCTGAAAAGTTATGGCACAATGCGTAAAAACGCTTTTCAGCCTGAGATAAGGTGGGTTTCGGAACGCCAAACATAAAAGTGTTGATAACTTTGGAAAAACACTTCAGACAGTTTAGATTTGATGTGCAACTACTAGAAAGACCCTTTCTGCTATAGTGGAAGGTTAAAATTTCATGTTCTGAAGCTTCCCTGAAAAGTTATGGCACAATGCACAAAAACGCTTTTCAGCCTGAGATAAGGTGGGTTTCGGAACGCCAAACATAAAAGTGTTGATAACTTTTGAAAAACACTTCAGACAGCTTAGATTTGATGTGCAACTACTAGAAAGACCCTTTCTGCTATAGTGGGAGGTTAAAATTTCATGTTCTGAAGCTTCCCTGAAAAGTTATGGCACAATGCACAAAAACGCTTTTCAGCCTGAGATAAGGTGGGTTTCGGAACGCCAAACATAAAAGTGTTGATAACTTTCGAAAAACACTTCAGACAGCTTAGATTTGATGTGCACCTACTAGAAAGACCCTTTCTGCTATAGTGGGAGGTTAAAATTTCATGTTCTGAAGCTTCCCTGAAAAGTTATGGCACAATGCACAAAAACGCTTTTCAGCCTGAGATAAGGTGGGTTTCGGAACGCCAAACATAAAAATGTTAATAACTTTGGAAAAACACTTCAGACAGTTTAGATTTGATGTGCAACTACTAGAAAGACCCTTTCTGCTATAGTGGGAGGTTAAAATTTCATGTTCTGAAGCTTCCCTGAAAAGTTATGGCACAATGCACAAAAACGCTTTTCAGCCTGAGATAAGGTGGGTTTCGGAACGCCAAACATAAAAGTGTTAATAACTTTGGAAAAACACTTCAGACAGTTTAGATTTGATGTGCAACTACTAGAAAGACCCTTTCAGCTATAGTGGGAGGTTAAAATTTCATGTTCTGAAGCTTCCCTGAAAAGTTATGGCACAATGCACAAAAACGCTTTTCAGCCTGAGATAAGGTGGGTTTCGGAACGCCAAACATAAAAGTGTTGATAACTTTGGAAAAACACTTCAGACAGTTTAGATTTGATGTGCAACTACTAGAAAGACCCTTTCTGCTTTAGCGGGAGGTTAAAATTTCATGTTCTGAAGCTTCCCTGAAAAGTTATGGCACAATGCAGAAAAACGCTTTTCAGCCTGAGATAAGGTGGGTTTCGGAACGCCAAACATAAAAGTGTTGATAACTTTGGAAAAACACTTCAGACAGCTTAGATTTGATGTGCAACTACTAGAAAGACCCTTTCTGCTATAGTGGGAGGTTAAAATTTCATGTTCTGAAGCTTCCCTGAAAAGTTATGGCACAATGCACAAAAACGCTTTTCAGCCTGAGATAAGGTGGGTTTCGGAACGCCAAACATAAAAGTGTTGATAACTTTGGAAAAACACTTCAGACAGCTTAGATTTGATGTGCACCTACTAGAAAGACCCTTTCTGCAATAGTGGGAGGTTAAAATTTCATGTTCTGAAGCTTCCCTGAAAAGTTATGGCACAATGCGTAAAAACGCTTTTCAGCCTGAGATAAGGTGGGTTTCGGAACGCCAAACATAAAAGTGTTGATAACTTTGGAAAAACACTTCAGACAGTTTAGATTTGATGTGCAACTACTAGAAAGACCCTTTCTGCTATAGTGGGAGGTTAAAATTTCATGTTCTGAAGCTTTCCTGAAAAGTTATGGCACAATGCACAAAAACGCTTTTCAGCCTGAGATAAGGTGGGTTTCGGAACGCCAAACATAAAAGTGTTGATAACTTTTGAAAAACACTTCAGACAGCTTAGATTTGATGTGCAACTACTAGAAAGACCCTTTCTGCTATAGTGGGAGGTTAAAATTTCATGTTCTGAACCTTCCCTGAAAAGTTATGGCACAATGCACAAAAACGCTTTTCAGCCTGAGATAAGGTGGGTTTCGGAACGCCAAACATAAAAGTGTTGATAACTTTCGAAAAACACTTCAGACAGCTTAGATTTGATGTGCACATACTAGAAAGACCCTTTCTGCTATAGTGGGAGGTTAAAATTTCATGTTCTGAAGCTTCCCTGAAAAGTTATGGCACAATGCGTAAAAATGCTTTTCAGCCTGACATAAGGTGGGTTTCGGAACGCCAAACATAAAAGTGTTGATAACTTTGGAAAAACACTTCAGACAGTTTAGATTTGATGTGCAACTACTAGAAAGACCCTTTCCGCTATAGTGGGAGGTTAAAATTTCATGTTCTGAAGCTTCCCTGAAAAGTTATGGCACAATACACAAAAACGCTTTTCAGCCTGAGATAAGGTGGGTTTCGGAACGCCAAACATAAAAGTGTTAATAACTTTGGAAAAACACTTCAGACAGTTTAGATTTGATGTGCAACTACTAGAAAGACCCTTTCTGCTATAGTGGGAGGTTAAAATTTCATGTTCTGAAGCTTCCCTGAAAAGTTATGGCACAATGCACAAAAACGCTTTTCAGCCTGAGATAAGGTGGGTTTCGGAACGCCAAACATAAAAGTGTTAATAACTTTGGAAAAACACTTCAGACAGTTTAGATTTGATGTGCAACTACTAGAAAGACCCTTTCTGCTATAGAGGGAGGTTAAAATTTCATGTTCTGAAGCTTCCCTGAAAAGTTATGGCACAATGCGTAAGAACGCTTTTCAGCCTGAGATAAGGTGGGTTTCGGACCGCCAAACATAAAAGTGTTGATAACTTTGGAAAAACACTTCAGACAGTTTAGATTTGATGTGCAACTACTAGAAAGACCCTTTCTGCTATAGTGGGAGGTTAAAATTTCATGTTCTGAAGCTTCCCTGAAAAGTTATGGCACAATGCACAAAAACGCTTTTCAGCCTGAGATAAGGTGGGTTTCGGAACGCCAAACATAAAAGTGTTAATAACTTTGGAAAAACACTTCAGACAGTTTAGATTTGATGCGCAACTACTAGAAAGACCCTTTCTGCTATAGTGGGAGGTTAAAATTTCATGTTCTGAAGCTTCCCTGAAAAGTTATGGCACAATGCACAAAAACGCTTTTCAGCCTGAGATAAGGTGGGTTTCGGAACACCAAACATAAAAGTGTTGATAACTTTCGAAAAACGCTTCAGAGAGCTTAGATTTGATGTGCACCTACTAGAAAGACCCTTTCTGCTATAGTGGGAGGTTAAAATTTCATGTTCTGAAGCTTCCCTGAAAAGTTATGGCACAATGCGTAAAAACGCTTTTCAGCCTGAGATAAGGTGGGTTTCGGAACGCCAAACATAAAAGTGTTGATAACTTTGGAAAAACACTTCAGACAGTTTAGATTTGATGTGCAACTACTAGAAAGACCCTTTCTGCTATAGTGGGAGGTTAAAATTTCATGTTCTGAAGCTTCCCTGAAAAGTTATGGCACAATGCACAAAAACGCTTTTCAGCCTGAGATAAGGTGGGTTTCGGAACGCCAAACATAAAAGTGTTAATAACTTTGGAAAAACACTTCAGACAATTTAGATTTGATGTGCAACTACTACAAAGACCCTTTCTGCTATAGTGGGAGGTTAAAATTTCATGTTCTGAAGCTTCCCTGAAAAGTTATGGCACAATGCACAAAAACGCTTTTCAGCCTGAGATAAAATGGGTTTCGGAACGCCAAACATAAAAGTGTTAATAACTTTGGAAAAACACTTCAGACAGTTTAGATTTGATGTGCAACTACTAGAAAGACCCTTTCTGCTATAGTGGGAGGTTAAAATTTCATGTTATGAAGCTTCCCTGAAAAGTTATGGCACAATGCACAAAAACGCTTTTCAGCCTGAGATAAGGTGGGTTTCGGAACGCCAAACATAAAAGTGTTGATAACTTTCGAAAAACACTTCAGACAGCTTAGATTTGATGTGCACCTACTAGAAAGACCCTTTCTGCTATAGTGGGAGGTTAAAATTTCATGTTCTGAAGCTTCCCTGAAAAGTTATGGCACAATGCGTAAAAACGCTTTTCAGCCTGAGATAAGGTGGGTTTCGGAACGCCAAACATAAAAGTGTTGATAACTTTGGAAAAACACTTCAGACAGCTTAGATTTGATGTGCACCTTCTAGAAAGACCCTTTCTGCTATAGTGGGAGGTTAAAATTTCATGTTCTGAAGCTTCCCTAAAAAGTTATGGCACAATGCACAAAAACGCTTTTCAGCCTGAGATAAGGTGGGTTTCGGAACGCCAAACATAAAAGTGTTAATAACTTTGGAAAAACACTTCAGACAGTTTAGATTTGATGTGCAACTACTAGAAAGACCCTTTCTGCCATAGTGGGAGGTTAAAATTTCATGTTCTGAAGCTTCCCTGAAAAGTTATGGCACAATGCACAAAAACGCTTTTCAGCCTGAGATAAGGTGGGTTTCGGAACGCCAAACATAAAAGTGTTGATAACTTTGGAAAAACACTTCAGACAGTTTAGATTTGATGTGCAACTACTAGAAAGACCCTTTCTGCTATAGTGGGAGGTTAAAATTTCATGTTCTGAAGCTTCCCTGAAAAGTTATGGCACAATGCACAAAAACGCTTTTCAGCCTGAGATAAGGTGGGTTTCGGAACGCCAAACATAAAAGTGTTGATAACTTTTGAAAAACACTTCAGACAGCTTAGATTTGATGTGCAACTACTAGAAAGACCCTTTCTGCTATAGTGGGAGGTTAAAATTTCATGTTCTGAAGCTTCCCTGAAAAGTTATGGCACAATGCACAAAAACGCTTTTCAGCCTGAGATAAGGTGGGTTTCGGAACGCCAAACATAAAAGTGTTGATAACTTTCGAAAAACACTTCAGACAGCTTAGATTTGATGTGCACCTACTACAAAGACCCTTTCTGCTATAGTGGGAGGTTAAAATTTCATGTTCTGAAGCTTCCCTGAAAAGTTATGGCACAATGCACAAAAACGCTTTTCAGCCTGAGATAAGGTGGGTTTCGGAACGCCAAACATAAAAGTGTTAATAACTTTGGAAAAACACTTCAGACAGTTTAGATTTGATGTGCAACTACTAGAAAGACCCTTTCTGCTATAGTGGGAGCTTAAAATTTCATGTTCTGAAGCTTCCCTGAAAAGTTATGGCACAATGCACAAAAACGCTTTTCAGCCTGAGATAAGGTGGGTTTCGGAACGCCAAACATAAAAGTTTTAATAACTTTGGAAAAACACTTCAGACAGTTTAGATTTGATGTGCAACTACTAGAAAGACCCTTTCTGCTATAGTGGGAGGTTAAAATTTCATGTTCTGAAGCTTCCCTGAAAAGTTATGGCACAATGCACAAAAACGCTTTTCAGCCTGAGATAAGGTGGGTTTCGGAACGCCAAACATAAAAGTGTTGATAACTTTGGAAAAACACTTCAGACAGTTTAGATTTGATGTGCAACTACTAGAAAGACCCTTTCTGCTATAGTGGGAGGTTAAAATTTCATGTTCTGAAGCTTCCCTGAAAAGTTATGGCACAATGCACAAAAACGCTTTTCAGCCTGAGATAAGGTGGGTTTCGGAACGCCAAACATAAAAGTGTTGATAACTTTCGAAAAACACTTCAGACAGCTTAGATCTGATGTGCACCTACTAGAAAGACCCTTTCTGCTATAGTGGGAGGTTAAAATTTCATGTTCTGAAGCTTCCCTGAAAAGTTATGGCACAATGCGTAAAAATGCTTTTCAGCCTGACATAAGGTGGGTTTCGGAACGCCAAACATAAAAGTGTTGATAACTTTGGAAAAACACTTCAGACAGTTTAGATTTGATGTGCAACTACTAGAAAGACCCTTTCTGCTATAGTGGGAGGTTAAAATTTCATGTTCTAAAGCTTCCCTGAAAAGTTATGGCACAATGCACAAAAACGCTTTTCAGCGTGAGATAAGGTGGGTTTCGGAACGCCAAACATAAAAGTGTTAATAACTTTGGAAAAACACTTCAGACAGTTTAGATTTGATGTGCAACTACTAGAAAGACCCTTTCTGCTATAGAGGGAGGTTAAAATTTCATGTTCTGAAGCTTCCCTGAAAAGTTATGGCACAATGCGTAAGAACGCTTTTCAGCCTGAGATAAGGTGGGTTTCGGACCGCCAAACATAAAAGTGTTGATAACTTTGGAAAAACACTTCAGACAGTTTAGATTTGATGTGCAACTACTAGAAAGACCCTTTCTGCTATAGTGGGAGGTTAAAATTTCATGTTCTGAAGCTTCCCTGAAAAGTTATGGCACAATGCACAAAAACGCTTTTCAGCCTGAGATAAGGTGGGTTTCGGAACGCCAAACATAAAAGTGTTAATAACTTTGGAAAAACACTTCAGACAGTTTAGATTTGATGCGCAACTACTAGAAAGACCCTTTCTGCTATAGTGGGAGGTTAAAATTTCATGTTCTGAAGCTTCCCTGAAAAGTTATGGCACAATGCACAAAAACGCTTTTCAGCCTGAGATAAGGTGGGTTTCGGAACGCCAAACATAAAAGTGTTGATAACTTTCGAAAAACGCTTCAGAGAGCTTAGATTTGATGTGCACCTACTAGAAAGACCCTTTCTGCTATAGTGGGAGGTTAAAATTTCATGTTCTGAAGCTTCCCTGAAAAGTTATGGCACAATGCGTAAAAACGCTTTTCAGCCTGAGATAAGGTGGGTTTCGGAACGCCAAACATAAAAGTGTTGATAACTTTGGAAAAACACTTCAGACAGTTTAGATTTGATGTGCAACTACTAGAAAGACCCTTTCTGCTATAGTGGGAGGTTAAAATTTCATGTTCTGAAGCTTCCCTGAAAAGTTATGGCACAATGCACAAAAACGCTTTTCAGCCTGAGATAAGGTGGGTTTCGGAACGCCAAACATAAAAGTGTTAATAACTTTGGAAAAACACTTCAGACAATTTAGATTTGATGTGCAACTACTACAAAGACCCTTTCTGCTATAGTGGGAGGTTAAAATTTCATGTTCTGAAGCTTCCCTGAAAAGTTATGGCACAATGCACAAAAACGCTTTTCAGCCTGAGATAAAATGGGTTTCGGAACGCCAAACATAAAAGTGTTAATAACTTTGGAAAAACACTTCAGACAGTTTAGATTTGATGTGCAACTACTAGAAAGACCCTTTCTGCTATAGTGGGAGGTTAAAATTTCATGTTCTGAAGCTTCCCTGAAAAGTTATGGCACAATGCACAAAAACGCTTTTCAGCCTGAGATAAGGTGGGTTTCGGAACGCCAAACATAAAAGTGTTGATAACTTTCGAAAAACACTTCAGACAGCTTAGATTTGATGTGCACCTACTAGAAAGACCCTTTCTGCTATAGTGGGAGGTTAAAATTTCATGTTCTGAAGCTTCCCTGAAAAGTTATGGCACAATGCGTAAAAACGCTTTTCAGCCTGAGATAAGGTGGGTTTCGGAACGCCAAACATAAAAGTGTTGATAACTTTGGAAAAACACTTCAGACAGCTTAGATTTGATGTGCACCTTCTAGAAAGACCCTTTCTGCTATAGTGGGAGGTTAAAATTTCATGTTCTGAAGCTTCCCTGAAAAGTTATGGCACAATGCACAAAAACGCTTTTCAGCCTGAGATAAGGTGGGTTTCGGAACGCCAAACATAAAAGTGTTAATAACTTTGGAAAAACACTTCAGACAGTTTAGATTTGATGTGCAACTACTAGAAAGACCCTTTCTGCCATAGTGGGAGGTTAAAATTTCATGTTCTGAAGCTTCCCTGAAAAGTTATGGCACAATGCACAAAAACGCTTTTCAGCCTGAGATAAGGTGGGTTTCGGAACGCCAAACATAAAAGTGTTGATAACTTTGGAAAAACACTTCAGACAGTTTAGATTTGATGTGCAACTACTAGAAAGACCCTTTCTGCTATAGTGGGAGGTTAAAATTTCATGTTCTGAAGCTTCCCTGAAAAGTTATGGCACAATGCACAAAAACGCTTTTCAGCCTGAGATAAGGTGGGTTTCGGAACGCCAAACATAAAAGTGTTGATAACTTTTGAAAAACACTTCAGACAGCTTAGATTTGATGTGCAACTACTAGAAAGACCCTTTCTGCTATAGTGGGAGGTTAAAATTTCATGTTCTGAAGCTTCCCTGAAAAGTTATGGCACAATGCACAAAAACGCTTTTCAGCCTGAGATAAGGTGGGTTTCGGAACGCCAAACATAAAAGTGTTGATAACTTTCGAAAAACACTTCAGACAGCTTAGATTTGATGTGCACCTACTACAAAGACCCTTTCTGCTATAGTGGGAGGTTAAAATTTCATGTTCTGAAGCTTCCCTGAAAAGTTATGGCACAATGCACAAAAACGCTTTTCAGCCTGAGATAAGGTGGGTTTCGGAACGCCAAACATAAAAGTGTTAATAACTTTGGAAAAACACTTCAGACAGTTTAGATTTGATGTGCAACTACTAGAAAGACCCTTTCTGCTATAGTGGGAGCTTAAAATTTCATGTTCTGAAGCTTCCCTGAAAAGTTATGGCACAATGCACAAAAACGCTTTTCAGCCTGAGATAAGGTGGGTTTCGGAACGCCAAACATAAAAGTTTTAATAACTTTGGAAAAACACTTCAGACAGTTTAGATTTGATGTGCAACTACTAGAAAGACCCTTTCTGCTATAGTGGGAGGTTAAAATTTCATGTTCTGAAGCTTCCCTGAAAAGTTATGGCACAATGCACAAAAACGCTTTTCAGCCTGAGATAAGGTGGGTTTCGGAACGCCAAACATAAAAGTGTTGATAACTTTGGAAAAACACTTCAGACAGTTTAGATTTGATGTGCAACTACTAGAAAGACCCTTTCTGCTATAGTGGGAGGTTAAAATTTCATGTTCTGAAGCTTCCCTGAAAAGTTATGGCACAATGCACAAAAACGCTTTTCAGCCTGAGATAAGGTGGGTTTCGGAACGCCAAACATAAAAGTGTTGATAACTTTGGAAAAACACTTCAGACAGCTTAGATTTGATGTGCACCTACTAGAAAGACCCTTTCTGCTATAGTGGGAGGTTAAAATTTCATGTTCTGAAGCTTCCCTGAAAAGTTATGGCACAATGCGTAAAAACGCTTTTCAGCCTGACATAAGGTGGGTTTCGGAACGCCAAACATAAAAGTGTTGATAACTTTGGAAAAACACTTCAGACAGTTTAGATTTGATGTGGAACTACTAGAAAGACCCTTTCTGCTATAGTGGGAGGTTAAAATTTCATGTTCTGAAGCTTCCCTGAAAAGTTATGGCACAATGCACAAAAACGCTTTTCAGCCTGAGATAAGGTGGGTTTCGGAACGCCAAACATAAAAGTGTTAATAACTTTGGAAAAACACTTCAGACAGTTTAGATTTGATGTGCAACTACTAGAAAGACCCTTTCTGCTATAGTGGGAGGTTAAAATTTCATGTTCTGAAGCTTCCCTGAAAAGTTATGGCACAATGCACAAAAACGCTTTTCAGCCTGAGATAAGGTGGGTTTCGGAACGCCAAACATAAAAGTGTTGATAACTTTTGAAAAACACTTCAGACAGCTTAGATTTGATGTGCAACTACTAGAAAGACCCTTTCTGCTATAGTGGGAGGTTAAAATTTCATGTTCTGAAGCTTCCCTGAAAAGTTATGGCACAATGCACAAAAACGCTTTTCAGCCTGAGATAAGGTGGGTTTCGGAACGCCAAACATAAAAGTGTTGATAACTTTCGAAAAACACTTCAGACAGCTTAGATTTGATGTGCACCTACTACAAAGACCCTTTCTGCTATAGTGGGAGGTTAAAATTTCATGTTCTGAAGCTTCCCTGAAAAGTTATGGCACAATGCACAAAAACGCTTTTCAGCCTGAGATAAGGTGGGTTTCGGAACGCCAAACATAAAAGTGTTAATAACTTTGGAAAAACACTTCAGACAGTTTAGATTTGATGTGCAACTACTAGAAAGACCCTTTCTGCTATAGTGGGAGCTTAAAATTTCATGTTCTGAAGCTTCCCTGAAAAGTTATGGCACAATGCACAAAAACGCTTTTCAGCCTGAGATAAGGTGGGTTTCGGAACGCCAAACATAAAAGTTTTAATAACTTTGGAAAAACACTTCAGACAGTTTAGATTTGATGTGCAACTACTAGAAAGACCCTTTCTGCTATAGTGGGAGGTTAAAATTTCATGTTCTGAAGCTTCCCTGAAAAGTTATGGCACAATGCACAAAAACGCTTTTCAGCCTGAGATAAGGTGGGTTTCGGAACGCCAAACATAAAAGTGTTGATAACTTTGGAAAAACACTTCAGACAGTTTAGATTTGATGTGCAACTACTAGAAAGACCCTTTCTGCTATAGTGGGAGGTTAAAATTTCATGTTCTGAAGCTTCCCTGAAAAGTTATGGCACAATGCACAAAAACGCTTTTCAGCCTGAGATAAGGTGGGTTTCGGAACGCCAAACATAAAAGTGTTGATAACTTTCGAAAAACACTTCAGACAGCTTAGATTTGATGTGCACCTACTAGAAAGACCCTTTCTGCTATAGTGGGAGGTTAAAATTTCATGTTCTGAAGCTTCCCTGAAAAGTTATGGCACAATGCGTAAAAACGCTTTTCAGCCTGACATAAGGTGGGTTTCGGAACGCCAAACATAAAAGTGTTGATAACTTTGGAAAAACACTTCAGACAGTTTAGATTTGATGTGGAACTACTAGAAAGACCCTTTCTGCTATAGTGGGAGGTTAAAATTTCATGTTCTGAAGCTTCCCTGAAAAGTTATGGCACAATGCACAAAAACGCTTTTCAGCCTGAGATAAGGTGGGTTTCGGAACGCCAAACATAAAAGTGTTAATAACTTTGGAAAAACACTTCAGACAGTTTTGATTTGATGTGCAACTACTAGAAAGACCCTTTCTGCTATAGTGGGAGGTTAAAATTTCATGTTCTGAAGCTTCCCTGAAAAGTTATGGCACAATGCACAAAAACGCTTTTCAGCCTGAGATAAGGTGGGTTTCGGAACGCCAAACATAAAAGTGTTGATATCTTTGGAAAAACACTTCAGACAGTTTAGATTTGATGTGCAACTACTAGAAAGACCCTTTCTGCTATAGTGGGAGGTTAAAATTTCATGTTCTGAAGCTTCCCTGAAAAGTTATGGCACAATGCACAAAAACGCTTTTCAGCCTGAGATAAGGTGGGTTTCGGAACGCCAAACATAAAAGTGTTAATAACTTTGGAAAAACACTTCAGACAGTTTAGATTTGATGTGCAACTACTAGAAAGACCCTTTCTGCTATAGTGGGAGGTTAAAATTTCATGTTCTGAAGCTTCCCTGAAAAGTTATGGCACAATGCACAAAAACGCTTTTCAGCCTGAGATAAGGTGGGTTTCGGAACGCCAATCATAAAAGTGTTAATAACTTTGGAAAAACACTTCAGACAGTTTAGATTTGATGTGCAACTACTAGAAAGACCCTTTCTGCTATAGTGGAAGGTTAAAATTTCATGTTCTGAAGCTTCCCTGAAAAGTTATGGCACAATGCACAAAAACGCTTTTCAGCCTGAGATAAGGTGGGTTTCGGAACGCCAAACATAAAAGTGTTGATAACTTTGGAAAAACACTTCAGACAGTTTAGATTTGATGTGCAACTACTAGAAAGACCCTTTCTGCTATAGTGGGAGGTTAAAATTTCATGTTCTGAAGCTTCCCTGAAAAGTTATGGCACAATGCACAAAAACGCTTTTCAGCCTGAGATAAGGTGGGTTTCGGAACGCCAATCATAAAAGTGTTAATAACTTTGGAAAAACACTTCAGACAGTTTAGATTTGATGTGCAACTACTAGAAAGACCCTTTCTGCTATAGTGGGAGGTTAAAATTTCATGTTCTGAAGCTTTCCTGAAAAGTTATGGCACAATGCACAAAAACGCTTTTCAGCCTGAGATAAGGTGGGTTTCGGAACGCCAAACATAAAAGTGTTGATAACTTTTGAAAAACACTTCAGACAGCTTAGATTTGATGTGCAACTACTAGAAAGACCCTTTCTGCTATAGTGGGAGGTTAAAATTTCATGTTCTGAACCTTCCCTGAAAAGTTATGGCACAATGCACAAAAACGCTTTTCAGCCTGAGATAAGGTGGGTTTCGGAACGCCAAACATAAAAGTGTTGATAACTTTCGAAAAACACTTCAGACAGCTTAGATTTGATGTGCACCTACTACAAAGACCCTTTCTGCTATAGTGGGAGGTTAAAATTTCATGTTCTGAAGCTTCCCTGAAAAGTTATGGCACAATGCACAAAAACGCTTTTCAGCCTGAGATAAGGTGGGTTTCGGAACGCCAAACATAAAAGTGTTAATAACTTTGGAAAAACACTTCAGACAGTTTAGATTTGATGTGCAACTACTAGAAAGACCCTTTCTGCTATAGTGGGAGCTTAAAATTTCATGTTCTGAAGCTTCCCTGAAAAGTTATGGCACAATGCACAAAAACGCTTTTCAGCCTGAGATAAGGTGGGTTTCGGAACGCCAAACATAAAAGTTTTAATAACTTTGGAAAAACACTTCAGACAGTTTAGATTTGATGTGCAACTACTAGAAAGACCCTTTCTGCTATAGTGGGAGGTTAAAATTTCATGTTCTGAAGCTTCCCTGAAAAGTTATGGCACAATGCACAAAAACGCTTTTCAGCCTGAGATAAGGTGGGTTTCGGAACGCCAAACATAAAAGTGTTGATAACTTTGGAAAAACACTTCAGACAGTTTAGATTTGATGTGCAACTACGAGAAAGACCCTTTCTGCTATAGTGGGAGGTTAAAATTTCATGTTCTGAAGCTTCCCTGAAAAGTTATGGCACAATGCACAAAAACGCTTTTCAGCCTGAGATAAGGTGGGTTTCGGAACGCCAAACATAAAAGTGTTGATAACTTTCGAAAAACACTTCAGACAGCTTAGATTTGATGTGCACCTACTAGAAAGACCCTTTCTGCTATAGTGGGAGGTTAAAATTTCATGTTCTGAAGCTTCCCTGAAAAGTTATGGCACAATGCGTAAAAACGCTTTTCAGCCTGACATAAGGTGGGTTTCGGAACGCCAAACATAAAAGTGTTGATAACTTTGGAAAAACACTTCAGACAGTTTAGATTTGATGTGGAACTACTAGAAAGACCCTTTCTGCTATAGTGGGAGGTTAAAATTTCATGTTCTGAAGCTTCCCTGAAAAGTTATGGCACAATGCACAAAAACGCTTTTCAGCCTGAGATAAGGTGGGTTTCGGAACGCCAAACATAAAAGTGTTAATAACTTTGGAAAAACACTTCAGACAGTTTAGATTTGATGTGCAACTACTAGAAAGACCCTTTCTGCTACAGTGGGAGGTTAAAATTTCATGTTCTGAAGCTTCCCTGAAAAGTTATGGCACAATGCACAAAAACGCTTTTCAGCCTGAGATAAGGTGGGTTTCGGAACGCCAAACATAAAAGTGTTGATATCTTTGGAAAAACACTTCAGACAGTTTAGATTTGATGTGCAACTACTAGAAAGACCCTTTCTGCTATAGTGGGAGGTTAAAATTTCATGTTCTGAAGCTTCCCTGAAAAGTTATGGCACAATGCACAAAAACGCTTTTCAGCCTGAGATAAGGTGGGTTTCGGAACGCCAAACATAAAAGTGTTAATAACTTTGGAAAAACACTTCAGACAGTTTAGATTTGATGTGCAACTACTAGAAAGACCCTTTCTGCTATAGTGGGAGGTTAAAATTTCATGTTCTGAAGCTTCCCTGAAAAGTTATGGCACAATGCACAAAAACGCTTTTCAGCCTGAGATAAGGTGGGTTTCGGAACGCCAATCATAAAAGTGTTAATAACTTTGGAAAAACACTTCAGACAGTTTAGATTTGATGTGCAACTACTAGAAAGACCCTTTCTGCTATAGTGGAAGGTTAAAATTTCATGTTCTGAAGCTTCCCTGAAAAGTTATGGCACAATGCACAAAAACGCTTTTCAGCCTGAGATAAGGTGGGTTTCGGAACGCCAAACATAAAAGTGTTGATAACTTTGGAAAAACACTTCAGACAGTTTAGATTTGATGTGCAACTACTAGAAAGACCCTTTCTGCTATAGTGGGAGGTTAAAATTTCATGTTCTGAAGCTTCCCTGAAAAGTTATGGCACAATGCACAAAAACGCTTTTCAGCCTGAGATAAGGTGGGTTTCGGAACGCCAAACATAAAAGTGTTAATAACTTTGGAAAAACACTTCAGACAGTTTAGATTTGATGTGCAACTACTAGAAAGACCCTTTCTGCTATGGTGGGAGGTTAAAATTTCATGTTCTGAAGCTTCCCTGAAAAGTTATGGCACAATGCACAAAAACGCTTTTCAGCCTGAGATAAGGTGGGTTTTGGAACGCCAATCATAAAAGTGTTAATAACTTTGGAAAAACACTTCAGACAGTTTAGATTTGATGTGCAACTACTAGAAAGACCCTTTCTGCTATAGTGGGAGGTTAAAATTTCATGTTCTGAAGCTTTCCTGAAAAGTTATGGCACAATGCACAAAAACGCTTTTCAGCCTGAGATAAGGTGGGTTTCGGAACGCCAAACATAAAAGTGTTGATAACTTTTGAAAAACACTTCAGACAGCTTAGATTTGATGTGCAACTACTAGAAAGACCCTTTCTGCTATAGTGGGAGGTTAAAATTTCATGTTCTGAACCTTCCCTGAAAAGTTATGGCACAATGCACAAAAACGCTTTTCAGCCTGAGATAAGGTGGGTTTCGGAACGCCAAACATAAAAGTGTTGATAACTTTCGAAAAACACTTCAGACAGCTTAGATTTGATGTGCACCTACTAGAAAGACCCTTTCTGCTATAGTGGGAGGTTAAAATTTCATGTTCTGAAGCTTCCCTGAAAAGTTATGGCACAATGCGTAAAAACGCTTTTCAGCCTGACATAAGGTGGGTTTCGGAACGCCAAACATAAAAGTGTTGATAACTTTGGAAAAACACTTCAGACAGTTTAGATTTGATGTGCAACTACTAGAAAGACCCTTTCTGCTATAGTGGGAGGTTAAAATTTCATGTTCTGAAGCTTCCCTGAAAAGTTATGGCACAATGCACAAAAACGCTTTTCAGCCTGAGATAAGGTGGGTTTCGGAACGCCAAACAAAAAAGTGTTGATAACTTTTGAAAAACACTTCAGACAGCTTAGATTTGATGTGCAACCACTAGAAAGACCCTTTCTGCTATAGTGGGAGGTTAAAATTTCATGTTCTGAAGCTTCCCTGAAAAGTTATGGCACAATTCACAAAAACGCTTTTCAGCCTGAGATAAGGTGGGTTTCGGAACGCCAAACATAAAAGTGTTGATAACTTTCGAAAAACACTTCAGACAGTTTACATTTGATGTGCACCTACTAGAAAGACCCTTTCTGCTATAGTGGGAGGTTAAAATTTCATGTTCTGAAGCTTCCCTGAAAAGTTATGGCACAATGCGTAAAAACGCTTTTCAGCATGAGATAAGGTGGGTTTCGGAACGCCAAACATAAAAGTGTTAATAACTTTGGAAAAACACTTCAGACAGTTTAGATTTGATGTGCAACTACTAGAAAGACCCTTTCTGCTATAGTGGGAGGTTAAAATTTCATGTTCTGAAGCTTCCCTGAAAAGTTATGGCACAATGCGTAAAAACGCTTTTCAGCCTGAGATAAGGTGGGTTTCGGAACGCCAAACATAAAAGTGTTGATAACTTTGGAAAAACACTTCAGACAGTTTAGATTTGATGTGCAACTACTAGAAAGACCCTTTCTGCTATAGTGGGAGGTTAAAATTTCATGTTCTGAAGCTTCCCTGAAAAGTTATGGCACAATGCACAAAAACGCTTTTCAGCCTGAGATAAGGTGGGTTTCGGAACGCCAAACATAAAAGTGTTGATAACTTTTGAAAAACACTTCAGACAGCTTAGATTTGATGTGCAACTAAGAGAAAGACCCTTTCTGCTATAGTGGGAGGTTAAAATTTCATGTTCTGAACCTTCCCTGAAAAGTTATGGCACAATGCACAAAAACGCTTTTCAGCCTGAGATAAGGTGGGTTTCGGAACGCCAAACATAAAAGTGTTGATAACTTTCGAAAAACACTTCAGACAGCTTAGATTTGATGTGCACCTACTAGAAAGACCCTTTCTGCTATAGTGGGAGGTTAAAATTTCATGTTCTGAAGCTTCCCTGAAAAGTTATGGCACAATGCGTAAAAACGCTTTTCAGCCTGACATAAGGTGGGTTTCGGAACGCCAAACATAAAAGTGTTGATAACTTTGGAAAAACACTTCAGACAGTTTAGATTTGATGTGCAACTACTAGAAAGACCCTTTCCGCTATAGTGGGAGGTTAAAATTTCATGTTCTGAAGCTTCCCTGAAAAGTTATGGCACAATGCACAAAAACGCTTTTCAGCCTGAGATAAGGTGGGTTTCGGAACGCCAAATATAAAAGTGTTAATAACTTTGGAAAAACACTTCAGACAGTTTAGATTTGATGTGCACCTACAAGAAAGACCCTTTCCGCTACAGTGGGAGGTTAAAATTTCATGTTCTGAAGCTTCCCTGAAAAGTTATGGCACAATGCACAAAAACGCTTTTCAGCCTGAGATAAGGTGGGTTTCGGAACGCCAAACATAAAAGTGTTAATAACTTTGGAAAAACACTTCAGACAGTTTAGATTTGATGTGCAACTACTAGAAAGACCCTTTCTGCTATAGTGGGAGGTTAAAATTTCATGTTCTGAAGCTTCCCTGAAAAGTTATGGCACAATGCGTAAAAACGCTTTTCAGCCTGAGATAACGTGGGTTTCGGAACGCCAAACATAAAAGTGTTGATAACTTTGAAAAAACACTTCAGACAGTTTAGATTTGATGTGCAACTACTAGAAAGACCCTTTCTGCTATAGTGGGAGGTTAAAATTTCATGTTCTGAAGCTTCCCTGAAAAGTTATGGCACAATGCGTAAAAATGCTTTTCAGCCTGACATAAGGTGGGTTTCGGAACGCCAAACATAAAAGTGTTGATAACTTTGGAAAAACACTTCAGACAGTTTAGATTTGATGTGCAACTACTAGAAAGACCCTTTCCGCTATAGTGGGAGGTTAAAATTTCATGTTCTGAAGCTTCCCTGAAAAGTTATGGCACAATGCACAAAAACGCTTTTCAGCCTGAGATAAGGTGGGTTTCGGAACGCCAAACATAAAAGTGTTAATAACTTTGGAAAAACACTTCAGACAGTTTAGATTTGATGTGCAACTACTAGAAAGACCCTTTCTGCTATAGTGGGAGGTTAAAATTTCATGTTCTGAAGCTTCCCTGAAAAGTTATGGCACAATGCACAAAAACGCTTTTCAGCCTGAGATAAGGTGGGTTTCGGAACGCCAAACATAAAAGTGTTAATAACTTTGGAAAAACACTTCAGACAGTTTAGATTTGATGTGCAACTACTAGAAAGACCCTTTCTGCTATAGAGGGAGGTTAAAATTTCATGTTCTGAAGCTTCCCTGAAAAGTTATGGCACAATGCACAAAAACGCTTTTCAGCCTGAGATAAGGTGGGTTTCGGAACGCCAAACATAAAAGTGTTGATAACTTTCGAAAAACACTTCAGACAGCTTAGATTTGATGTGCACCTACTAGAAAGACCCTTTCTGCTATAGTGGGAGGTTAAAATTTCATGTTCTGAAGCTTCCCTGAAAAGTTATGGCACAATGCGTAAGAACGCTTTTCAGCCTGAGATAAGGTGGGTTTCGGACCGCCAAACATAAAAGTGTTGATAACTTTGGAAAAACACTTCAGACAGTTTAGATTTGATGTGCAACTACTAGAAAGACCCTTTCTGCTATAGTGGGAGGTTAAAATTTCATGTTCTGAAGCTTCCCTGAAAAGTTATGGCACAATGCACAAAAACGCTTTTCAGCCTGAGATAAGGTGGGTTTCGGAACGCCAAACATAAAAGTGTTAATAACTTTGGAAAAACACTTCAGACAGTTTAGATTTGATGCGCAACTACTAGAAAGACCCTTTCTGCTATAGTGGGAGGTTAAAATTTCATGTTCTGAAGCTTCCCTGAAAAGTTATGGCACAATGCACAAAAACGCTTTTCAGCCTGAGATAAGGTGTGTTTCGGAACGCCAAACATAAAAGTGTTAATAACTTTGGAAAAACACTTCAGACAGTTTAGATTTGATGTGCAACTACTAGAAAGACCCTTTCTGCTAGAGTGGGAGGTTAAAATTTCATGTTCTGAAGCTTCCCTGAAAAGTTATGGCACAATGCACAAAAACGCTTTTCAGCCTGAGATAAGGTGGGTTTCGGAACGCCAAACATAAAAGTGTTAATAACTTTGGAAAAACACTTCAGACAGTTTAGATTTGATGTGCAACTACTAGAAAGACCCTTTCTGCTATAGTGGGAGGTTAAAATTTCATGTTCTGAAGCTTCCCTGAAAAGTTATGGCACAATGCACAAAAACGCTTTTCAGCCTGAGATAAGGTGGGTTTCGGAACGCCAAACATAAAAGTGTTGATAACTTTCGAAAAACACTTCAGACAGCTTAGATTTGATGTGCACCTACTAGAAAGACCCTTTCTGCTATAGAGGGAGGTTAAAATTTCATGTTCTGAAGCTTCCCTGAAAAGTTATGGCACAATGCACAAAAACGCTTTTCAGCCTGAGATAAGGTGGGTTTCGGAACGCCAAACATAAAAGTGTTAATAACTTTGGAAAAACACTTCAGACAGTTTAGATTTGATGTGCAACTACGAGAAAGACCCTTTCTGCTATAGAGGGAGGTTAAAATTTCATGTTCTGAAGCTTCCCTGAAAAGTTATGGCACAATGCACAAAAACGCTTTTCAGCCTGAGATAAGGTGGGTTTCGGAACGCCAAACATAAAAGTGTTGATAACTTTCGAAAAACACTTCAGACAGCTTAGATTTGATGTGCACCTACTAGAAAGACCCTTTCTGCTATAGTGGGAGGTTAAAATTTCATGTTCTGAAGCTTCCCTGAAAAGTTATGGCACAATGCGTAAGAACGCTTTTCAGCCTGAGATAAGGTGGGTTTCGGACCGCCAAACATAAAAGTGTTGATAACTTTGGAAAAACACTTCAGACAGTTTAGATTTGATGTGCAACTACTAGAAAGACCCTTTCTGCTATAGTGGGAGGTTAAAATTTCATGTTCTGAAGCTTCCCTGAAAAGTTATGGCACAATGCACAAAAACGCTTTTCAGCCTGAGATAAGGTGGGTTTCGGAACGCCAAACATAAAAGTGTTAATAACTTTGGAAAAACACTTCAGACAGTTTAGATTTGATGCGCAACTACTAGAAAGACCCTTTCTGCTATAGTGGGAGGTTAAAATTTCATGTTCTGAAGCTTCCCTGAAAAGTTATGGCACAATGCGTAAAAACGCTTTTCAGCCTGAGATAAGGTGGGTTTCGGAACGCCAAACATAAAAGTGTTCATAACTTTGGAAAAACACTTCAGACAGTTTAGATTTGATGTGCAACTACTAGAAAGACCCTTTCTGCTATAGTGGGAGGTTAAAATTTCATGTTCTGAAGCTTCCCTGAAAAGTTATGGCACAATGCACAAAAACGCTTTTCAGCCTGAGATAAGGTGTGTTTCGGAACGCCAAACATAAAAGTGTTAATAACTTTGGAAAAACACTTCAGACAGTTTAGATTTGATGTGCAACTACTAGAAAGACCCTTTCTGCTAGAGTGGGAGGTTAAAATTTCATGTTCTGAAGCTTCCCTGAAAAGTTATGGCACAATGCACAAAAACGCTTTTCAGCCTGAGATAAGGTGGGTTTCGGAACGCCAAACATAAAAGTGTTAATAACTTTGGAAAAACACTTCAGACAGTTTAGATTTGATGTGCAACTACTAGAAAGACCCTTTCTGCTATAGTGGGAGGTTAAAATTTCATGTTCTGAAGCTTCCCTGAAAAGTTATGGCACAATGCACAAAAACGCTTTTCAGCCTGAGATAAGGTGGGTTTCGGAACGCCAAACATAAAAGTGTTGATAACTTTCGAAAAACACTTCAGACAGCTTAGATTTGATGTGCACCTACTAGAAAGACCCTTTCTGCTATAGTGGGAGGTTAAAATTTCATGTTCTGAAGCTTCCCTGAAAAGTTATGGCACAATGCGTAAAAACGCTTTTCAGCCTGAGATAAGGTGGGTTTCGGAACGCCAAACATAAAAGTGTTGATAACTTTGGAAAAACACTTCAGACAGCTTAGATTTGATGTGCACCTACTAGAAAGACCCTTTCTGCTATAGTGGGAGGTTAAAATTTCATGTTCTGAAGCTTCCCTGAAAAGTTATGGCACAATGCACAAAAACGCTTTTCAGCCTGAGATAAGGTGGGTTTCGGAACGCCAAACATAAAAGTGTTAATAACTTTGGAAAAACACTTCAGACAGTTTAGATTTGATGTGCAACTACTAGAAAGACCCTTTCTGCTATAGTGGGAGGTAAAAATTTCATGTTCTGAAGCTTCCCTGAAAAGTTATGGCACAATGCACAAAAACGCTTTTCAGCCTGAGATAAGGTGGGTTTCGGAACGCCAAACATAAAAGTGTTGATAACTTTGGAAAAACACTTCAGACAGTTTAGATTTGATGTGCAACTACTAGAAAGACCCTTTCTGCTATAGTGGGAGGTTAAAATTTCATGTTCTGAAGCTTCCCTGAAAAGTTATGGCACAATGCACAAAAACGCTTTTCAGCCTGAGATAAGGTGGGTTTCGGAACGCCAAACATAAAAGTGTTGATAACTTTGGAAAAACACTTCAGACAGTTTAGATTTGATGTGCAACTACTAGAAAGACCCTTTCTGCTATAGTGGGAGGTTAAAATTTCATGTTCTGAAGCTTCCCTGAAAAGTTATGGCACAATGCACAAAAACGCTTTTCAGCCTGAGATAAGGTGGGTTTCGGAACGCCAAACATAAAAGTGTTGATAACTTTCGAAAAACACTTCAGACAGCTTAGATTTGATGTGCACCTACTAGAAAGACCCTTTCTGCTATAGTGGGAGGTTAAAATTTCATGTTCTGAAGCTTCCCTGAAAAGTTATGGCACAATGCGTAAAAACGCTTTTCAGCCTGAGATAAGGTGGGTTTCGGAACGCCAAACATAAAAGTGTTGATAACTTTGGAAAAACACTTCAGACAGTTTAGATTTGATGTGGAACTACTAGAAAGACCCTTTCTGCTATAGTGGGAGGTTAAAATTTCATGTTCTGAAGCTTCCCTGAAAAGTTATGGCACAATGCACAAAAACGCTTTTCAGCCTGAGATAAGGTGGGTTTCGGAACGCCAAACATAAAAGTGTTAATAACTTTGGAAAAACACTTCAGACAGTTTAGATTTGATGTGCAACTACTAGAAAGACCCTTTCTGCTATAGTGGGAGGTTAAAATTTCATGTTCTGAAGCTTCCCTGAAAAGTTATGGCACAATGCACAAAAACGCTTTTCAGCCTGAGATAAGGTGGGTTTCGGAACGCCAAACATAAAAGTGTTGATAACTTTGGAAAAACACTTCAGACAGTTTAGATTTGATGTGCAACTACTAGAAAGACCCTTTCTGCTATAGTGGGAGGTTAAAATTTCATGTTCTGAAGCTTCCCTGAAAAGTTATGGCACAATGCACAAAAACGCTTTTCAGCCTGAGATAAGGTGGGTTTCGGAACGCCAAACATAAAAGTGTTAATAACTTTGGAAAAACACTTCAGACAGTTTAGATTTGATGTGCAACTACTAGAAAGACCCTTTCTGCTATAGTGGGAGGTTAAAATTTCATGTTCTGAAGCTTCCCTGAAAAGTTATGGCACAATGCACAAAAACGCTTTTCAGCCTGAGATAAGGTGGGTTTCGGAACGCCAATCATAAAAGTGTTAATAACTTTGGAAAAACACTTCAGACAGTTTAGATTTGATGTGCAACTACTAGAAAGACCCTTTCTGCTATAGTGGGAGGTTAAAATTTCATGTTCTGAAGCTTCCCTGAAAAGTTATGGCACAATACACAAAAACGCTTTTCAGCCTGAGATAAGGTGGGTTTCGGAACGCCAAACATAAAAGTGTTGATAACTTTCGAAAAACACTTCAGACAGCTTAGATTTGATGTGCACCTACTAGAAAGACCCTTTCTGCAATAGTGGGAGGTTAAAATTTCATGTTCTGAAGCTTCCCTGAAAAGTTATGGCACAATGCGTAAAAACGCTTTTCAGCCTGAGATAAGGTGGGTTTCGGAACGCCAAACATAAAAGTGTTGATAACTTTGGAAAAACACTTCAGACAGTTTAGATTTGATGTGCAACTACTAGAAAGACCCTTTCTGCTATAGTGGGAGGTTAAAATTTCATGTTCTGAAGCTTCCCTGAAAAGTTATGGCACAATGCACAAAAACGCTTTTCAGCCTGAGATAAGGTGGGTTTCGGAACGCCAAACATAAAAGTGTTAATAACTTTGGAAAAACACTTCAGACAGTTTAGATTTGATGTGCAACTACTAGAAAGACCCTTTCTGCTATAGTGGGAGGTTAAAATTTCATGTTCTGAAGCTTCCCTGAAAAGTTATGGCACAATGCACAAAAACGCTTTTCAGCCTGAGATAAGGGGGGTTTCGGAACGCCAATCATAAAAGTGTTAATAACTTTGGAAAAACACTTCAGACAGTTTAGATTTGATGTGCAACTACTAGAAAGACCCTTTCTGCTATAGTGGGAGGTTAAAATTTCATGTTCTGAAGCTTCCCTGAAAAGTTATGGCACAATACACAAAAACGCTTTTCAGCCTGAGATAAGGTGGGTTTCGGAACGCCAAACATAAAAGTGTTGATAACTTTCGAAAAACACTTCAGACAGCTTAGATTTGATGTGCACCTACTAGAAAGACCCTTTCTGCAATAGTGGGAGGTTAAAATTTCATGTTCTGAAGCTTCCCTGAAAAGTTATGGCACAATGCGTAAAAACGCTTTTCAGCCTGAGATAAGGTGGGTTTCGGAACGCCAAACATAAAAGTGTTGATAACTTTGGAAAAACACTTCAGACAGTTTAGATTTGATGTGCAACTACTAGAAAGACCCTTTCTGCTATAGTGGGAGGTTAAAATTTCATGTTCTGAAGCTTTCCTGAAAAGTTATGGCACAATGCACAAAAACGCTTTTCAGCCTGAGATAAGGTGGGTTTCGGAACGCCAAACATAAAAGTGTTGATAACTTTTGAAAAACACTTCAGACAGCTTAGATTTGATGTGCAACTACTAGAAAGACCCTTTCTGCTATAGTGGGAGGTTCAAATTTCATGTTCTGAACCTTCCCTGAAAAGTTATGGCACAATGCACAAAAACGCTTTTCAGCCTGAGATAAGGTGGGTTTCGGAACGCCAAACATAAAAGTGTTGATAACTTTCGAAAAACACTTCAGACAGCTTAGATTTGATGTGCACCTACTAGAAAGACCCTTTCTGCTATAGTGGGAGGTTAAAATTTCATGTTCTGAAGCTTCCCTGAAAAGTTATGGCACAATGCGTAAAAACGCTTTTCAGCCTGACATAAGGTGGGTTTCGGAACGCCAAACATAAAAGTGTTGATAACTTTGGAAAAACACTTCAGACAGTTTAGATTTGATGTGCAACTACTAGAAAGACCCTTTCTGCTATAGTGGGAGGTTAAAATTTCATGTTCTGAAGCTTCCCTGAAAAGTTATGGCACAATGCACAAAAACGCTTTTCAGCCTGAGATAAGGTGGGTTTCGGAACGCCAAACATAAAAGTGTTAATAACTTTGGAAAAACACTTCAGACAGTTTAGATTTGATGTGCAACTACTAGAAAGACCCTTTCTGCTATAGTGGGAGGTTAAAATTTCATGTTCTGAAGCTTCCCTGAAAAGTTATGGCACAATGCACAAAAACGCTTTTCAGCCTGAGATAAGGTGGGTTTCGGAACGCCAAACATAAAAGTGTTAATAACTTTGGAAAAACACTTCAGACAGTTTAGATTTGATGTGCAACTACTAGAAAGACCCTTTCTGCTATAGTGGGAGGTTAAAATTTCATGTTCTGAAGCTTCCCTGAAAAGTTATGGCACAATGCACAAAAACGCTTTTCAGCCTGAGATAAGGTGGGTTTCGGAACGCCAAACATAAAAGTGTTGATAACTTTCGAAAAACACTTCAGACAGCTTAGATTTGATGTGCACCTACTAGAAAGACCCTTTCTGCTATAGTGGGAGGTTAAAATTTCATGTTCTGAAGCTTCCCTGAAAAGTTATGGCACAATGCGTAAAAACGCTTTTCAGCCTGAGATAAGGTGGGTTTCGGAACGCCAAACATAAAAGTGTTGATAACTTTGGAAAAACACTTCAGACAGCTTAGATTTGATGTGCACCTACTAGAAAGACCCTTTCTGCTATAGTGGGAGGTTAAAATTTCATGTTCTGAAGCTTCCCTGAAAAGTTATGGCACAATGCACAAAAACGCTTTTCAGCCTGAGATAAGGGGGGTTTCGGAACGCCAATCATAAAAGTGTTAATAACTTTGGAAAAACACTTCAGACAGTTTAGATTTGATGTGCAACTACTAGAAAGACCCTTTCTGCTATAGTGGGAGGTTAAAATTTCATGTTCTGAAGCTTCCCTGAAAAGTTATGGCACAATACACAAAAACGCTTTTCAGCCTGAGATAAGGTGGGTTTCGGAACGCCAAACATAAAAGTGTTGATAACTTTCGAAAAACACTTCAGACAGCTTAGATTTGATGTGCACCTACTACAAAGACCCTTTCTGCTATAGTGGGAGGTTAAAATTTCATGTTCTGAAGCTTCCCTGAAAAGTTATGGCACAATGCACAAAAACGCTTTTCAGCCTGAGATAAGGTGGGTTTCGGAACGCCAAACATAAAAGTGTTAATAACTTTGGAAAAACACTTCAGACAGTTTAGATTTGATGTGCAACTACTAGAAAGACCCTTTCTGCTATAGTGGGAGCTTAAAATTTCATGTTCTGAAGCTTCCCTGAAAAGTTATGGCACAATGCACAAAAACGCTTTTCAGCCTGAGATAAGGTGGGTTTCGGAACGCCAAACATAAAAGTTTTAATAACTTTGGAAAAACACTTCAGACAGTTTAGATTTGATGTGCAACTACTAGAAAGACCCTTTCTGCTATAGTGGGAGGTTAAAATTTCATGTTCTGAAGCTTCCCTGAAAAGTTATGGCACAATGCACAAAAACGCTTTTCAGCCTGAGATAAGGTGGGTTTCGGAACGCCAAACATAAAAGTGTTGATAACTTTGGAAAAACACTTCAGACAGTTTAGATTTGATGTGCAACTACTAGAAAGACCCTTTCTGCTATAGTGGGAGGTTAAAATTTCATGTTCTGAAGCTTCCCTGAAAAGTTATGGCACAATGCACAAAAACGCTTTTCAGCCTGAGATAAGGTGGGTTTCGGAACGCCAAACATAAAAGTGTTGATAACTTTCGAAAAACACTTCAGACAGCTTAGATTTGATGTGCACCTACTAGAAAGACCCTTTCTGCTATAGTGGGAGGTTAAAATTTCATGTTCTGAAGCTTCCCTGAAAAGTTATGGCACAATGCGTAAAAACGCTTTTCAGCCTGAGATAAGGTGGGTTTCGGAACGCCAAACATAAAAGTGTTGATAACTTTGGAAAAACACTTCAGACAGTTTAGATTTGATGTGGAACTACTAGAAAGACCCTTTCTGCTATAGTGGGAGGTTAAAATTTCATGTTCTGAAGCTTCCCTGAAAAGTTATGGCACAATGCACAAAAACGCTTTTCAGCCTGAGATAAGGTGGGTTTCGGAACGCCAAACATAAAAGTGTTAATAACTTTGGAAAAACACTTCAGACAGTTTAGATTTGATGTGCAACTACTAGAAAGACCCTTTCTGCTATAGTGGGAGGTTAAAATTTCATGTTCTGAAGCTTCCCTGAAAAGTTATGGCACAATGCACAAAAACGCTTTTCAGCCTGAGATAAGGTGGGTTTCGGAACGCCAAACATAAAAGTGTTGATAACTTTGGAAAAACACTTCAGACAGTTTAGATTTGATGTGCAACTACTAGAAAGACCCTTTCTGCTATAGTGGGAGGTTAAAATTTCATGTTCTGAAGCTTCCCTGAAAAGTTATGGCACAATGCACAAAAACGCTTTTCAGCCTGAGATAAGGTGGGTTTCGGAACGCCAAACATAAAAGTGTTAATAACTTTGGAAAAACACTTCAGACAGTTTAGATTTGATGTGCAACTACTAGAAAGACCCTTTCTGCTATAGTGGGAGGTTAAAATTTCATGTTCTGAAGCTTCCCTGAAAAGTTATGGCACAATGCACAAAAACGCTTTTCAGCCTGAGATAAGGTGGGTTTCGGAACGCCAATCATAAAAGTGTTAATAACTTTGGAAAAACACTTCAGACAGTTTAGATTTGATGTGCAACTACTAGAAAGACCCTTTCTGCTATAGTGGGAGGTTAAAATTTCATGTTCTGAAGCTTCCCTGAAAAGTTATGGCACAATGCGTAAAAACGCTTTTCAGCCTGAGATAAGGTGGGTTTCGGAACGCCAAACATAAAAGTGTTGATAACTTTGGAAAAACACTTCAGACAGCTTAGATTTGATGTGCACCTACTAGAAAGACCCTTTCTGCTATAGTGGGAGGTTAAAATTTCATGTTCTGAAGCTTCCCTGAAAAGTTATGGCACAATGCACAAAAACGCTTTTCAGCCTGAGATAAGGGGGGTTTCGGAACGCCAATCATAAAAGTGTTAATAACTTTGGAAAAACACTTCAGACAGTTTAGATTTGATGTGCAACTACTAGAAAGACCCTTTCTGCTATAGTGGGAGGTTAAAATTTCATGTTCTGAAGCTTCCCTGAAAAGTTATGGCACAATACACAAAAACGCTTTTCAGCCTGAGATAAGGTGGGTTTCGGAACGCCAAACATAAAAGTGTTGATAACTTTCGAAAAACACTTCAGACAGCTTAGATTTGATGTGCACCTACTACAAAGACCCTTTCTGCTATAGTGGGAGGTTAAAATTTCATGTTCTGAAGCTTCCCTGAAAAGTTATGGCACAATGCACAAAAACGCTTTTCAGCCTGAGATAAGGTGGGTTTCGGAACGCCAAACATAAAAGTGTTAATAACTTTGGAAAAACACTTCAGACAGTTTAGATTTGATGTGCAACTACTAGAAAGACCCTTTCTGCTATAGTGGGAGCTTAAAATTTCATGTTCTGAAGCTTCCCTGAAAAGTTATGGCACAATGCACAAAAACGCTTTTCAGCCTGAGATAAGGTGGGTTTCGGAACGCCAAACATAAAAGTTTTAATAACTTTGGAAAAACACTTCAGACAGTTTAGATTTGATGTGCAACTACTAGAAAGACCCTTTCTGCTATAGTGGGAGGTTAAAATTTCATGTTCTGAAGCTTCCCTGAAAAGTTATGGCACAATGCACAAAAACGCTTTTCAGCCTGAGATAAGGTGGGTTTCGGAACGCCAAACATAAAAGTGTTGATAACTTTGGAAAAACACTTCAGACAGTTTAGATTTGATGTGCAACTACTAGAAAGACCCTTTCTGCTATAGTGGGAGGTTAAAATTTCATGTTCTGAAGCTTCCCTGAAAAGTTATGGCACAATGCACAAAAACGCTTTTCAGCCTGAGATAAGGTGGGTTTCGGAACGCCAAACATAAAAGTGTTGATAACTTTCGAAAAACACTTCAGACAGCTTAGATTTGATGTGCACCTACTAGAAAGACCCTTTCTGCTATAGTGGGAGGTTAAAATTTCATGTTCTGAAGCTTCCCTGAAAAGTTATGGCACAATGCACAAAAACGCTTTTCAGCCTGAGATAAGGTGGGTTTCGGAACGCCAAACATAAAAGTGTTAATAACTTTGGAAAAACACTTCAGACAGTTTAGATTTGATGTGCAACTACTAGAAAGACCCTTTCTGCTATAGTGGGAGGTTAAAATTTCATGTTCTGAAGCTTCCCTGAAAAGTTATGGCACAATGCACAAAAACGCTTTTCAGCCTGAGATAAGGTGGGTTTCGGAACGCCAAACATAAAAGTGTTGATAACTTTGGAAAAACACTTCAGACAGTTTAGATTTGATGTGCAACTACTAGAAAGACCCTTTCTGCTATAGTGGGAGGTTAAAATTTCATGTTCTGAAGCTTCCCTGAAAAGTTATGGCACAATGCACAAAAACGCTTTTCAGCCTGAGATAAGGTGGGTTTCGGAACGCCAAACATAAAAGTGTTAATAACTTTGGAAAAACACTTCAGACAGTTTAGATTTGATGTGCAACTACTAGAAAGACCCTTTCTGCTATAGTGGGAGGTTAAAATTTCATGTTCTGAAGCTTCCCTGAAAAGTTATGGCACAATGCACAAAAACGCTTTTCAGCCTGAGATAAGGTGGGTTTCGGAACGCCAATCATAAAAGTGTTAATAACTTTGGAAAAACACTTCAGACAGTTTAGATTTGATGTGCAACTACTAGAAAGACCCTTTCTGCTATAGTGGGAGGTTAAAATTTCATGTTCTGAAGCTTCCCTGAAAAGTTATGGCACAATACACAAAAACGCTTTTCAGCCTGAGATAAGGTGGGTTTCGGAACGCCAAACATAAAAGTGTTGATAACTTTCGAAAAACACTTCAGACAGCTTAGATTTGATGTGCACCTACTAGAAAGACCCTTTCTGCAATAGTGGGAGGTTAAAATTTCATGTTCTGAAGCTTCCCTGAAAAGTTATGGCACAATGCGTAAAAACGCTTTTCAGCCTGAGATAAGGTGGGTTTCGGAACGCCAAACATAAAAGTGTTGATAACTTTGGAAAAACACTTCAGACAGTTTAGATTTGATGTGCAACTACTAGAAAGACCCTTTCTGCTATAGTGGGAGGTTAAAATTTCATGTTCTGAAGCTTCCCTGAAAAGTTATGGCACAATGGACAAAAACGCTTTTCAGCCTGAGATAAGGTGGGTTTCGGAACGCCAAACATAAAAGTGTTGATAACTTTGGAAAAACACTTCAGACAGTTTAGATTTGATGTGCAACTACTAGAAAGACCCTTTCTGCTATAGTGGGAGGTTAAAATTTCATGTTCTGAAGCTTCCCTGAAAAGTTATGGCACAATGCACAAAAACGCTTTTCAGCCTGAGATAAGGTGGGTTTCGGAACGCCAAACATAAAAGTGTTAATAACTTTGGAAAAACACTTCAGACAGTTTAGATTTGATGTGCAACTACTAGAAAGACCCTTTCTGCTATAGTGGGAGGTTAAAATTTCATGTTCTGAAGCTTCCCTGAAAAGTTATGGCACAATGCACAAAAACGCTTTTCAGCCTGAGATAAGGTGGGTTTCGGAACGCCAAACATAAAAGTGTTGATAACTTTCGAAAAACACTTCAGACAGCTTAGATTTGATGTGCACCTACTAGAAAGACCCTTTCTGCAATAGTGGGAGGTTAAAATTTCATGTTCTGAAGCTTCCCTGAAAAGTTATGGCACAATGCGTAAAAACGCTTTTCAGCCAGAGATAAGGTGGGTTTCGGAACGCCAAACATAAAAGTGTTGATAACTTTGGAAAAACACTTCAGACAGTTTAGATTTGATGTGCAACTACTAGAAAGACCCTTTCTGCTATAGTGGGAGGTTAAAATTTCATGTTCTGAACCTTCCCTGAAAAGTTATGGCACAATGCACAAAAACGCTTTTCAGCCTGAGATAAGGGGGGTTTCGGAACGCCAATCATAAAAGTGTTAATAACTTTGGAAAAACACTTCAGACAGTTTAGATTTGATGTGCAACTACTAGAAAGACCCTTTCTGCTATAGTGGGAGGTTAAAATTTCATGTTCTGAAGCTTCCCTGAAAAGTTATGGCACAATACACAAAAACGCTTTTCAGCCTGAGATAAGGTGGGTTTCGGAACGCCAAACATAAAAGTGTTGATAACTTTCGAAAAACACTTCAGACAGCTTAGATTTGATGTGCACCTACTAGAAAGACCCTTTCTGCAATAGTGGGAGGTTAAAATTTCATGTTCTGAAGCTTCCCTGAAAAGTTATGGCACAATGCACAAAAACGCTTTTCAGCCTGAGATAAGGTGGGTTTCGGAACGCCAAACATAAAAGTGTTGATAACTTTCGAAAAACACTTCAGACAGCTTAGATTTGATGTGCACCTACTAGAAAGACCCTTTCTGCTATAGTGGGAGGTTAAAATTTCATGTTCTGAAGCTTCCCTGAAAAGTTATGGCACAATGCGTAAAAACGCTTTTCAGCCTGAGATAAGGTGGGTTTCGGAACGCCAAACATAAAAGTGTTGATAACTTTGGAAAAACACTTCAGACAGTTTAGATTTGATGTGGAACTACTAGAAAGACCCTTTCTGCTATAGTGGGAGGTTAAAATTTCATGTTCTGAAGCTTCCCTGAAAAGTTATGGCACAATGCACAAAAACGCTTTTCAGCCTGAGATAAGGTGGGTTTCGGAACGCCAAACATAAAAGTGTTAATAACTTTGGAAAAACACTTCAGACAGTTTAGATTTGATGTGCAACTACTAGAAAGACCCTTTCTGCTATAGTGGGAGGTTAAAATTTCATGTTCTGAAGCTTCCCTGAAAAGTTATGGCACAATGCACAAAAACGCTTTTCAGCCTGAGATAAGGTGGGTTTCGGAACGCCAAACATAAAAGTGTTGATAACTTTGGAAAAACACTTCAGACAGTTTAGATTTGATGTGCAACTACTAGAAAGACCCTTTCTGC
Organism: Synchiropus splendidus; assembly: GCF_027744825.2. NCBI lineage: Eukaryota > Metazoa > Chordata > Actinopteri > Syngnathiformes > Callionymidae > Synchiropus > Synchiropus splendidus. The sequence continues at coordinate 964,656 of NW_026527059.1, forward strand.
TATAGTGGGAGGTTAAAATTTCATGTTCTGAAGCTTCCCTGAAAAGTTATGGCACAATGCACAAAAACGCTTTTCAGCCTGAGATAAGGTGGGTTTCGGAACGCCAAACATAAAAGTGTTAATAACTTTGGAAAAACACTTCAGACAGTTTAGATTTGATGTGCAACTACTAGAAAGACCCTTTCTGCTATAGTGGGAGGTTAAAATTTCATGTTCTGAAGCTTCCCTGAAAAGTTATGGCACAATGCACAAAAACGCTTTTCAGCCTGAGATAAGGTGGGTTTCGGAACGCCAATCATAAAAGTGTTAATAACTTTGGAAAAACACTTCAGACAGTTTAGATTTGATGTGCAACTACTAGAAAGACCCTTTCTGCTATAGTGGGAGGTTAAAATTTCATGTTCTGAAGCTTCCCTGAAAAGTTATGGCACAATACACAAAAACGCTTTTCAGCCTGAGATAAGGTGGGTTTCGGAACGCCAAACATAAAAGTGTTGATAACTTTCGAAAAACACTTCAGACAGCTTAGATTTGATGTGCACCTACTAGAAAGACCCTTTCTGCAATAGTGGGAGGTTAAAATTTCATGTTCTGAAGCTTCCCTGAAAAGTTATGGCACAATGCGTAAAAACGCTTTTCAGCCTGAGATAAGGTGGGTTTCGGAACGCCAAACATAAAAGTGTTGATAACTTTGGAAAAACACTTCAGACAGTTTAGATTTGATGTGCAACTACTAGAAAGACCCTTTCTGCTATAGTGGGAGGTTAAAATTTCATGTTCTGAAGCTTTCCTGAAAAGTTATGGCACAATGCACAAAAACGCTTTTCAGCCTGAGATAAGGTGGGTTTCGGAACGCCAAACATAAAAGTGTTGATAACTTTTGAAAAACACTTCAGACAGCTTAGATTTGATGTGCAACTACTAGAAAGACCCTTTCTGCTATAGTGGGAGGTTAAAATTTCATGTTCTGAACCTTCCCTGAAAAGTTATGGCACAATGCACAAAAACGCTTTTCAGCCTGAGATAAGGTGGGTTTCGGAACGCCAAACATAAAAGTGTTGATAACTTTCGAAAAACACTTCAGACAGCTTAGATTTGATGTGCACCTACTAGAAAGACCCTTTCTGCTATAGTGGGAGGTTAAAATTTCATGTTCTGAAGCTTCCCTGAAAAGTTATGGCACAATGCGTAAAAACGCTTTTCAGCCTGACATAAGGTGGGTTTCGGAACGCCAAACATAAAAGTGTTGATAACTTTGGAAAAACACTTCAGACAGTTTAGATTTGATGTGCAACTACTAGAAAGACCCTTTCTGCTATAGTGGGAGGTTAAAATTTCATGTTCTGAAGCTTCCCTGAAAAGTTATGGCACAATGCACAAAAACGCTTTTCAGCCTGAGATAAGGTGGGTTTCGGAACGCCAAACATAAAAGTGTTAATAACTTTGGAAAAACACTTCAGACAGTTTAGATTTGATGTGCAACTACTAGAAAGACCCTTTCTGCTATAGTGGGAGGTTAAAATTTCATGTTCTGAAGCTTCCCTGAAAAGTTATGGCACAATGCACAAAAACGCTTTTCAGCCTGAGATAAGGTGGGTTTCGGAACGCCAAACATAAAAGTGTTAATAACTTTGGAAAAACACTTCAGACAGTTTAGATTTGATGTGCAACTACTAGAAAGACCCTTTCTGCTATAGTGGGAGGTTAAAATTTCATGTTCTGAAGCTTCCCTGAAAAGTTATGGCACAATGCACAAAAACGCTTTTCAGCCTGAGATAAGGTGGGTTTCGGAACGCCAAACATAAAAGTGTTGATAACTTTCGAAAAACACTTCAGACAGCTTAGATTTGATGTGCACCTACTAGAAAGACCCTTTCTGCTATAGTGGGAGGTTAAAATTTCATGTTCTGAAGCTTCCCTGAAAAGTTATGGCACAATGCGTAAAAACGCTTTTCAGCCTGAGATAAGGTGGGTTTCGGAACGCCAAACATAAAAGTGTTGATAACTTTGGAAAAACACTTCAGACAGCTTAGATTTGATGTGCACCTACTAGAAAGACCCTTTCTGCTATAGTGGGAGGTTAAAATTTCATGTTCTGAAGCTTCCCTGAAAAGTTATGGCACAATGCACAAAAACGCTTTTCAGCCTGAGATAAGGGGGGTTTCGGAACGCCAATCATAAAAGTGTTAATAACTTTGGAAAAACACTTCAGACAGTTTAGATTTGATGTGCAACTACTAGAAAGACCCTTTCTGCTATAGTGGGAGGTTAAAATTTCATGTTCTGAAGCTTCCCTGAAAAGTTATGGCACAATACACAAAAACGCTTTTCAGCCTGAGATAAGGTGGGTTTCGGAACGCCAAACATAAAAGTGTTGATAACTTTCGAAAAACACTTCAGACAGCTTAGATTTGATGTGCACCTACTACAAAGACCCTTTCTGCTATAGTGGGAGGTTAAAATTTCATGTTCTGAAGCTTCCCTGAAAAGTTATGGCACAATGCACAAAAACGCTTTTCAGCCTGAGATAAGGTGGGTTTCGGAACGCCAAACATAAAAGTGTTAATAACTTTGGAAAAACACTTCAGACAGTTTAGATTTGATGTGCAACTACTAGAAAGACCCTTTCTGCTATAGTGGGAGCTTAAAATTTCATGTTCTGAAGCTTCCCTGAAAAGTTATGGCACAATGCACAAAAACGCTTTTCAGCCTGAGATAAGGTGGGTTTCGGAACGCCAAACATAAAAGTTTTAATAACTTTGGAAAAACACTTCAGACAGTTTAGATTTGATGTGCAACTACTAGAAAGACCCTTTCTGCTATAGTGGGAGGTTAAAATTTCATGTTCTGAAGCTTCCCTGAAAAGTTATGGCACAATGCACAAAAACGCTTTTCAGCCTGAGATAAGGTGGGTTTCGGAACGCCAAACATAAAAGTGTTGATAACTTTGGAAAAACACTTCAGACAGTTTAGATTTGATGTGCAACTACTAGAAAGACCCTTTCTGCTATAGTGGGAGGTTAAAATTTCATGTTCTGAAGCTTCCCTGAAAAGTTATGGCACAATGCACAAAAACGCTTTTCAGCCTGAGATAAGGTGGGTTTCGGAACGCCAAACATAAAAGTGTTGATAACTTTCGAAAAACACTTCAGACAGCTTAGATTTGATGTGCACCTACTAGAAAGACCCTTTCTGCTATAGTGGGAGGTTAAAATTTCATGTTCTGAAGCTTCCCTGAAAAGTTATGGCACAATGCGTAAAAACGCTTTTCAGCCTGAGATAAGGTGGGTTTCGGAACGCCAAACATAAAAGTGTTGATAACTTTCGAAAAACACTTCAGACAGCTTAGATTTGATGTGCACCTACTAGAAAGACCCTTTCTGCAATAGTGGGAGGTTAAAATTTCATGTTCTGAAGCTTCCCTGAAAAGTTATGGCACAATGCGTAAAAACGCTTTTCAGCCTGAGATAAGGTGGGTTTCGGAACGCCAAACATAAAAGTGTTGATAACTTTGGAAAAACACTTCAGACAGTTTAGATTTGATGTGCAACTACTAGAAAGACCCTTTCTGCTATAGTGGGAGGTTAAAATTTCATGTTCTGAAGCTTCCCTGAAAAGTTATGGCACAATGCACAAAAACGCTTTTCAGCCTGAGATAAGGTGGGTTTCGGAACGCCAAACATAAAAGTGTTGATAACTTTGGAAAAACACTTCAGACAGTTTAGATTTGATGTGCAACTACTAGAAAGACCCTTTCTGCTATAGTGGGAGGTTAAAATTTCATGTTCTGAAGCTTCCCTGAAAAGTTATGGCACAATGCACAAAAACGCTTTTCAGCCTGAGATAAGGTGGGTTTCGGAACGCCAAACATAAAAGTGTTGATAACTTTCGAAAAACACTTCAGACAGCTTAGATTTGATGTGCACCTACTAGAAAGACCCTTTCTGCAATAGTGGGAGGTTAAAATTTCATGTTCTGAAGCTTCCCTGAAAAGTTATGGCACAATGCGTAAAAACGCTTTTCAGCCTGAGATAAGGTGGGTTTCGGAACGCCAAACATAAAAGTGTTGATAACTTTGGAAAAACACTTCAGACAGTTTAGATTTGATGTGCAACTACTAGAAAGACCCTTTCTGCTATAGTGGGAGGTTAAAATTTCATGTTCTGAAGCTTCCCTGAAAAGTTATGGCACAATGCACAAAAACGCTTTTCAGCCTGAGATAAGGTGGGTTTCGGAACGCCAAACATAAAAGTGTTGATAACTTTTGAAAAACACTTCAGACAGTTTAGATTTGATGTGCAACTACTAGAAAGACCCTTTCTGCTATAGTGGGAGGTTAAAATTTCATGTTCTGAAGCTTCCCTGAAAAGTTATGGCACAATGCACAAAAACGCTTTTCAGCCTGAGATAAGGTGGGTTTCGGAACGCCAAACATAAAAGTGTTGATAACTTTCGAAAAACACTTCAGACAGCTTAGATTTGATGTGCACCTACTAGAAAGACCCTTTCTGCAATAGTGGGAGGTTAAAATTTCATGTTCTGAAGCTTCCCTGAAAAGTTATGGCACAATGCGTAAAAACGCTTTTCAGCCTGAGATAAGGTGGGTTTCGGAACGCCAAACATAAAAGTGTTGATAACTTTGGAAAAACACTTCAGACAGTTTAGATTTGATGTGCAACTACTAGAAAGACCCTTTCTGCTATAGTGGGAGGTTAAAATTTCATGTTCTGAAGCTTTCCTGAAAAGTTATGGCACAATGCACAAAAACGCTTTTCAGCCTGAGATAAGGTGGGTTTCGGAACGCCAAACATAAAAGTGTTGATAACTTTTGAAAAACACTTCAGACAGCTTAGATTTGATGTGCAACTAAGAGAAAGACCCTTTCTGCTATAGTGGGAGGTTAAAATTTCATGTTCTGAACCTTCCCTGAAAAGTTATGGCACAATGCACAAAAACGCTTTTCAGCCTGAGATAAGGTGGGTTTCGGAACGCCAAACATAAAAGTGTTGATAACTTTCGAAAAACACTTCAGACAGCTTAGATTTGATGTGCACCTACTAGAAAGACCCTTTCTGCTATAGTGGGAGGTTAAAATTTCATGTTCTGAAGCTTCCCTGAAAAGTTATGGCACAATGCGTAAAAACGCTTTTCAGCCTGACATAAGGTGGGTTTCGGAACGCCAAACATAAAAGTGTTGATAACTTTGGAAAAACACTTCAGACAGTTTAGATTTGATGTGCAACTACTAGAAAGACCCTTTCCGCTATAGTGGGAGGTTAAAATTTCATGTTCTGAAGCTTCCCTGAAAAGTTATGGCACAATGCACAAAAACGCTTTTCAGCCTG